>NW_026291738.1:940918-1254557 GCF_023091745.1 Budorcas taxicolor
CCGGAACCTGAGGATTCCTCTCCAATGTTGCCATGGAGCTTGGGGTGCTTCTGAGTCTCCCCAGGGGAGTCAGGCCTCGTCTCGATTGGGGGCATGCACGTGCGCTTTCCTCCCGAGCTGCAGCAGTAGTGTCACGCTTCCTGTCACGTGGATCAAGGGATCTGTGGCTTTCCCTCGAGGCTGTCCCTCGAGGCTTTCCCACGAGGCTTTCCCACAGGGCTGTGCCACGTGCCACCTTGGTGGGAGTCGATCCTCGGCGTGAAAGACGAGCCGGTGAAGGGAAAAGAGGTTCCTCTGGAATGGACTGAGACATCTGGGGGACTCTTGGAATGGTGGCACGACCCTGGAGTTCCTCTCGCCGTTCCTGTTGAGAGGGCCTCCTCTTGAGATGCGACGGGAACGCCGGGAACTCTTTCCCGACGAAGCAGGGAAAGGATCCCTCATCTCGAGGTACGAGGCGGAAACGGGGCTCCTCTGGATGTGGGCGGGACCCTCGTGATTCCTCTCGAGTGGAGACGGGTATGTCGGGGAACTTCTTGATTTGCACCAAGGGTGTGAAGGATCCTTTCGAAGTTCCAGAGGTGAGGTGTGATCAGCCTCGAGACGCCTCAGCGGAAATGGGCCTCATCTCGCCTGGAGGGGAGAACCTCCTGGATTTTCTCGAGTTGCGGCAGGTCTTCTCGAGTTACGACGGGGACCTCAGGGACCCGCTCTGGTGGCCTCAGGAAAGGCCAGTCCCCATGCGAGTTGCTAGGGGACCTCTCGGGATTCCTCTCCCGTCCATGCCGGGGCCTCAGTCCTTGTGTGGAGTCGGGGCCGGAACCTGAGGATTCCTCTCCAGTGTTGCCATGGATCTGGGGGTGCTTCTGTGTCTCCCCAGGGGAGTCAGGCCTCGTCTCGAGTGGGGGCATGCACGTGCGCTTTCCTCCCGAGCTGCAGCAGTAGTGTCACGCTACCTGTCACGTGGATCAAGGGATCTGTGGCTTTCCCTCGAGGCTGTCCCTCGAGGCTTTCCCACGAGGCTTTCCCACAGGGCTGTGCCACGTGCCACCTTGGTGTGAGTCGATCCTCGGCGTGAAAGACGAGCCGGTGAAGGGAAAAGAGGGTCCTCTGGAATGGACTGAGACATCTGGGGGACTCTTGGAATGGTGGCACGACCCTGGAGTTCCTCTCGCCGTTCCTGTTGAGAGGGCCTCCTCTTGAGATGCGACGGGAACGCCGGGAACTCTTTCCCTACGAAGCAGGGAAAGGATCCCTCATCTCGAGGTACGAGGCGGAAACGGGGCTCCTCTGGATGTGGGCGGGACCCTCGTGATTCCTCTCGAGTGGAGACGGGTATGTCGGGCAACTTCTTGATTTGCACCAAGGGTGTGAAGGACCCTTTCGAAGTTCCAGAGGTGAAGTGTGATCAGCCTCGAGACGCCTCAGCGGAAATGGGCCTCATCTCGCCTGGAGGGGAGAACCTCCTGGATTTTCTCGAGTTGCGGCAGGTCTTCTCGAGTTACGACGGGGACCTCAGGGACCCGCTCTGGTGGCCTCAGGAAAGGCCAGTCCCCATGCGAGTTGCTAGGGGACCTCTCGGGATTCCTCTCCCCTCCATGCCGGGGCCTCAGTCCTTGTGTGGAGTCGGGGCCGGAACCTGAGGATTCCTCTCCAGTGTTGCCATTGATCTGGGGGTGCTTCTGAGTCTCCCCAGGGGAGTCAGGCCTCGACTCGAGTGGGGGCATGCACGTGCGCTTTCCTCCCGAGCTGCAGCAGTAGTGTCACGCTACCTGTCACGTGGATCAAGGGATCTGTGGCTTTCCCTCGAGGCTGTCCCTCGAGGCTTTCCCACGAGGCTTTCCCACAGGGCTGTGCCACGTGCCACCTTGGTGTGAGTCGATCCTCGGCGTGAAAGACGAGCCGGTGAAGGGAAAAGAGGTTCCTCTGGAATGGACTGAGACATCTGGGGGACTCTTGGAATGGTGGCACGACCCTGGAGTTCCTCTCGCCGTTCCTGTTGAGAGGGCCTCCTCTTGAGATGCGACGGGAACGCCGGGAACTCTTTCCCGACGAAGCAGGGAAAGGATCCCTCATCTCGAGCTACGAGGCGGAAACGGGGCTCCTCTGGATGTGGGCGGGACCCTCGTGATTCCTCTCGAGTGGAGACGGCTAGGTCGGGGAACTTCTTGCTTTGCACCAAGGGTGTGAAGGACCCTTTCGAAGTTCCAGAGGTGAGGTGTGATCAGCCTCGAGACGCCTCAGCGGAAATGGGCCTCATCTCGCCTGGAGGGGAGAACCTCCTGGATTTTCTCGAGTTGCGGCAGGTCTTCTCGAGTTACGACGGGGACCTCAGGGACCCGCTCTGGTGGCCTCAGGAAAGGCCAGACCCCATGCGAGTTGCTAGGGGACCTCTCGGGATTCCTCTCCCGTCCATGCCGGGGCCTCAGTCCTTGTGTGGAGTCGGGGCCGGAACCTGAGGATTCCTCTCCAATGTTGCCATGGATCTTGGGGTGCTTCTGAGTCTCCCCAGGGGAGTCAGGCCTCGTCTCGATTGGGGGCATGCACGTGCGCTTTCCTCCCGAGCTGCAGCAGTAGTGTCACGCTTCCTGTCACGTGGATCAAGGGATCTGTGGCTTTCCCTCGAGGCTGTCCCTCGAGGCTTTCCCACGAGGCTTTCCCACAGGGCTGTGCCACGTGCCACCTTGGTGGGAGTCGATCCTCGGCGTGAAAGACGAGCCGGTGAAGGGAAAAGAGGTTCCTCTGGAATGGACTGAGACATCTGGGGGACTCTTGGAATGGTGGCACGACCCTGGAGTTCCTCTCGCCGTTCCTGTTGAGAGGGCCTCCTCTTGAGATGCGACGGGAACGCCGGGAACTCTTTCCCGACGAAGCAGGGAAAGGATCCCTCATCTCGAGGTACGAGGCGGAAACGGGGCTCCTCTGGATGTGGGCGGGACCCTCGTGATTCCTCTCGAGTGGAGACGGGTATGTCGGGGAACTTCTTGATTTGCACCAAGGTTGTGAAGGAGCCTTTCGAAGTTCCAGAGGTGAGGTGTGATCAGCCTCGAGACGCCTCAGCGGAAATGGGCCTCATCTCGCCTGGAGGGGAGAACCTCCTGGATTTTCTCGAGTTGCGGCAGGTCTTCTCGAGTTACGACGGGGACCTCAGGGACCCGCTCTGGTGGCCTCAGGAAAGGCCAGTCCCCATGCGAGTTGCTAGGGGACCTCTCGGGATTCCTCTCCCGTCCATGCCGGGGCCTCAGTCCTTGTGTGGAGTCGGGGCCGGAACCTGAGGATTCCTCTCCAGTGTTGCCATGGATCTGGGGGTGCTTCTGTGTCTCCCCAGGGGAGTCAGGCCTCGTCTCGAGTGGGGGCATGCACGTGCGCTTTCCTCCCGAGCTGCAGCAGTAGTGTCACGCTACCTGTCACGTGGATCAAGGGATCTGTGGTTTCCCTCGAGGCTGTCCCTCGAGGCTTTCCCACGAGGCTTTCCCACAGGGCTGTGCCACGTGCCACCTTGGTGTGAGTCGATCCTCGGCGTGAAAGACGAGCCGGTGAAGGGGAAAGAGGTTCCTCTGGAATGGACTGAGACATCTGGGGGACTCTTGGAATGGTGGCACGACCCTGGAGTTCCTCTCGCCGTTCCTGTTGAGAGGGCCTCCTCTTGAGATGCGACGGGAACGCCGGGAACTCTTTCCCTACGAAGCAGGGAAAGGATCCCTCATCTCGAGGTACGAGGCGGAAACGGGGCTCCTCTGGATGTGGGCGGGACCCTCGTGATTCCTCTCGAGTGGAGACGGGTATGTCGGGGAACTTCTTGATTTGCACCAAGGGTGTGAAGGACCCTTTCGAAGTTCCAGAGGTGAAGTGTGATCAGCCTCGAGACGCCTCAGTGGAAATGGGCCTCATCTCGCCTGGAGGGGAGAACCTCCTGGATTTTCTCGAGTTGCGGCAGGTCTTCTCGAGTTACGACGGGGACCTCAGGGACCCGCTCTGGTGGCCTCAGGAAAGGCCAGTCCCCATGCGAGTTGCTAGGGGACCTCTCGGGATTCCTCTCCCCTCCATGCCGGGGCCTCAGTCCTTGTGTGGAGTCGGGGCCGGAACCTGAGGATTCCTCTCCAGTGTTGCCATGAATCTGGGGGTGCTTCTGAGTCTCCCCAGGGGAGTCAGGCCTCGACTCGAGTGGGGGCATGCACGTGCGCTTTCCTCCCGAGCTGCAGCAGTAGTGTCACGCTACCTGTCACGTGGATCAAGGGATCTGTGGCTTTCCCTCGAGGCTGTCCCTCGAGGCTTTCCCACGAGGCTTTCCCACAGGGCTGTGCCACGTGCCACCTTGGTGTGTGTCGATCCTCGGCGTGAAAGATGAGCCGGTGAAGGGAAAAGAGGTTCCTCTGGAATGGACTGAGACATCTGGGGGACTCTTGGAATGGTGGCACGACCCTGGAGTTCCTCTCGCCGTTCCTGTTGAGAGGGCCTCCTCTTGAGATGCGACGGGAACGCCGGGAACTCTTTCCCGACGAAGCAGGGAAAGGATCCCTCATCTCGAGCTACGAGGCGGAAACGGGGCTCCTCTGGATGTGGGCGGGACCCTCGTGATTCCTCTCGAGTGGAGACGGCTAGGTCGGGGAACTTGTTGATTTGCACCAAGGGTGTGAAGGAGCCTTTCGAAGTTCCAGAGGTGAGGTGTGATCAGCCTCGAGACGCCTCAGCGGAAATGGGCCTCATCTCGCCTGGAGGGGAGAACCTCCTGGATTTTCTCGAGTTGCGGCAGGTCTTCTCGAGTTACGACGGGGACCTCAGGGACCCGCTCTGGTGGCCTCAGGAAAGGCCAGTCCCCATGCGAGTTGCTAGGGGACCTCTCGGGATTCCTCTCCCGTCCATGCCGGGGCCTCAGTCCTTGTGTGGAGTCGGGGCCGGAACCTGAGGATTCCTCTCCAGTGTTGCCATGGATCTTGGGGTGCTTCTGAGTCTCCCCAGGGGAGTCAGGCTTCGTCTCGAGTGGGGGCATGCACGTGCGCTTTCCTCCCGAGCTGCAGCAGTAGTGTCACGCTACCTGTCACGTGGATCAAGGGATCTGTGGCTTTCCCTCGAGGCTGTCCCTCGAGGCTTTCCCACGAGGCTTTCCCACAGGGCTGTGCCACGTGCCACCTTGGTGGGAGTCGATCCTCCTCGTGAAAGACGAGCCGGTGAAGGGAAAAGAGGTTCCTCTGGAATGGACTGAGACATCTGGGGGACTCTTGGAATGGTGGCACGACCCTGGAGTTCCTCTCGCCGTTCCTGTTGAGAGGGCCTCCTCTTGAGATGCGACGGGAACGCCGGCAACTCTTTCCCGACGAAGCAGGGAAAGGATCCCTCATCTCGAGCTACGAGGCGAAAACGGGGCTCCTCTGGATGTGGGCGGGACCCTCGTGATTCCTCTCGAGTGGAGACGTGTATGTCGGGATACTTCTTGATTTGCACCAAGGGTGTGAAGGACCCTTTCGAATTTCCAGAGGTGAGGTGTGATCAGCCTCGAGACGCCTCAGCGGAAATGGGCCTCATCTCGCCTGGAGGGGAGAACCTCCTGGATTTTCTCGAGTTGCGGCAGGTCTTCTCGAGTTACGACGGGGACCTCAGGGACCCGCTCTGGTGGCCTCAGGAAAGGCCAGTCCCCATGCGAGTTGCTAGGGGACCTCTCGGGATTCCTCTCCCGTCCATGCCGGGGCCTCAGTCCTTGTGTGGAGTCGGGGCCGGAACCTGAGGATACCTCTCCAGTGTTGCCATGGATCTTGGGGTGATTCTGAGTCTCCCCAGGGGAGTCAGGCCTCGTCTCGAGTGGGGGCATGCACGTGCGCTTTCCTCCCGAGCTTCAGCAGTAGTGTCACGCTTCCTGTCACGTGGATCAAGGGATCTGTGGCTTTCCCTCGAGGCTGTCCCTCGAGGCTTTCCCACGAGGCTTTCCCACAGGGCTGTGCCACGTGCCACCTTGGTGTGAGTCGATCCTCGGCGTGAAAGACGAGCCGGTGAAGGGAAAAGAGGTTCCTCTGGAATGGACTGAGACATCTGGGGGACTCTTGGAATGGTGGCACGACCCTGGAGTTCCTCTCGCCGTTCCTGTTGAGAGGGCCTCCTCTTGAGATGCGACGGGAACGCCGGGAACTCTTTCCCGACGAAGCAGGGAAAGGATCCCTCATCTCGAGCTACGAGGCGGAAACGG
This sequence comes from Budorcas taxicolor, assembly GCF_023091745.1. Lineage (NCBI taxonomy): Eukaryota > Metazoa > Chordata > Mammalia > Artiodactyla > Bovidae > Budorcas > Budorcas taxicolor. The sequence goes on from NW_026291738.1 coordinate 947,097, forward strand.
GGCTCCTCTGGATGTGGGCGGGACCCTCGTGATTCCTCTCGAGTGGAGACGGCTAGGTCGGGGAACTTCTTGATTTGCACCAAGGGTGTGAAGGACCCTTTCGAAGTTCCAGAGGTGAGGTGTGATCAGCCTCGAGACGCCTCAGCGGAAATGGGCCTCATCTCGCGTGGAGGGGAGAACCTCCTGGATTTTCTCGAGTTGCGGCAGGTCTTCTCGAGTTACGACGGGGACCTCAGGGACCCGCTCTGTTGGCCTCAGGAAAGGCCAGTCCCCATGCAAGTTGCTAGGGGACCTCTCGGGATTCCTCTCCCGTCCATGCCGGGGCCTCAGTCCTTGTGTGGAGTCGGGGCCGGAACCTGAGGATTCCTCTCCAGTGTTGCCATTGATCTTGGGGTGCTTCTGAGTCTCCCCAGGGGAGTCAGGCCTCGTCTCGAGTGGGGGCATGCACGTGCGCTTTCCTCCCGAGCTGCAGCAGTAGTGTCACGCTACCTGTCACGTGGATCAAGGGATCTGTGGCTTTCCCTCGAGGCTGTCCCTCGAGGCTTTCCCACGAGGCTTTCCCACAGGGCTGTGCCACGTACCACCTTGGTGCGAGTCGATCCTCGGCGTGAAAGACGAGCCGGTGAAGGGAAAAGAGGTTCCTCTGGAATGGACTGAGACATCTGGGGGACTCTTGGAATGGTGGCACGACCCTGGAGTTCCTCTCGCCATTCCTGTTGAGAGGGCCTCCTCTTGAGATGCGACGGGAACGCCGGGAACTCTTTCCCGACGAAGCAGGGAAAGGATCCCTCATCTCGAGCTACGAGGCGGAAACGGGGCTCCTCTGGATGTGGGCGGGACCCTCGTGATTCCTCTCGAGTGAAGACGGCTAGGTCGGGGAACTTCTTGATTTGCACCAAGGGTGTGAAGGAGCCTTTCGAAGTTCCAGAGGTGAGGTGTGATCAGCCTCGAGACGCCTCAGCGGAAATGGGCCTCATCTCGCCTGGAGGGGAGAACCTCCTGGATTTTCTCGAGTTGCGGCAGGTCTTCTCGAGTTACGACGGGGACCTCAGGGACCCGCTCTGGTGGCCTCAGGAAAGGCCAGTCCCCATGCGAGTTGCTAGGGGACCTCTCGGGATTCCTCTCCCGTCCATGCCGGGGCCTCAGTCCTTGTGTGGAGTCGGGGCCGGAACCTGAGGATTCCTCTCCAGTGTTGCCATGGATCTTGGGGTGATTCTGAGTCTCCCCAGGGGAGTCAGGCCTCGTCTCGAGTGGGGGCATGCACGTGCGCTTTCCTCCCGAGCTGCAGCAGTAGTGTCACGCTACCTGTCACGTGGATCAAGGGATCTGTGGCTTTCCCTCGAGGCTGTCCCTCGAGGCTTTCCCACGAGGCTTTCCCACAGGGCTGTGCCACGTGCCACCTTGGTGTGAGTCGATCCTCGGCGTGAAAGACGAGCCGGTGAAGGGAAAAGAGGTTCCTCTGGAATGGACTGAGACATCTGGGGGACTCTTGGAATGGTGGCACGACCCTGGAGTTCCTCTCGCCGTTCCTGTTGAGAGGGCCTCCACTTGAGATGCGACGGGAAGGCTGGGAACTCTTTCCCGACGAAGCAGGGAAAGGATCCCTCATCTCGAGCTACGAGGCGAAAACGGGGCTCCTCTGGATGTGGGCGGGACCCTCGTGATTCCTCTCGAGTGGAGACGTGTATGTCGGGATATTTCTTGATTTGCACCAAGGGTGTGAAGGACCCTTTCGAAGTTCCAGAGGTGAGGTGTGATCAGCCTCGAGACGCCTCAGCGGAAATGGGCCTCATCTCGCCTGGAGGGGAGAACCTCCTGGATTTTCTCGAGTTGCGGCAGGTCTTCTCGAGTTACGACGGGGACCTCAGGGACCCGCTCTGGTGGCCTCAGGAAAGGCCAGTCCCCATGCGAGTTGCTAGGGGACCTCTCGGGATTCCTCTCCCGTCCATGCCGGGGCCTCAGTCCTTGTGTGGAGTCGGGGCCGGAACCTGAGGATTCCTCTCCAGTGTTGCCATGGATCTTGGGGTGCTTCTGAGTCTCCCCAGGGGAGTCAGGCCTCGTCTCGAGTGGGGGCATGCACGTGCGCTTTCCTCCCGACCTGCAGCAGTAGTGTCACGCTTCCTGTCACGTGGATCAAGGGATCTGTGGCTTTCCCTCGAGGCTGTCCCTCGAGGCTTTCCCACGAGGCTTTCCCACAGGGCTGTGCCACGTGCCACCTTGGTGTGAGTCGATCCTCGGCGTGAAAGACGAGCCGGTGAAGGGAAAAGAGGTTCCTCTGGAATGGACTGAGACATCTGGGGGACTCTTGGAATTGTGGCACGACCCTGGAGTTCCTCTCGCCGTTCCTGTTGAGAGGGCCTCCTCTTGAGATGCGACAGGAATGCCGGGAACTATTTCCCGACGAAGCAGGGAAAGGATCCCTCATCTCGAGCTACGAGGCGGAAACGGGGCTCCTCTGGATGTGGGCGGGACCCTCGTGATTCCTCTCGAGTGGAGACGGCTAGGTCGGGGAACTTCTTGATTTGCACCAAGGGTGTGAAGGATCCTTTCGAAGTTCCAGAGGTGAGGTGTGATCAGCCTCGAGACGCCTCAGCGGAAATGGGCCTCATCTCGCCTGGAGGGGAGAACCTCCTGGATTTTCTCGAGTTGCGGCAGGTCTTCTCGAGTTACGACGGGGACCTCAGGGACCCGCTCTGGTGGCCTCAGGAAAGGCCAGTCCCCATGCGAGTTGCTAGGGGACCTCTCGGGATTCCTCTCCCGTCCATGCCGGGGCCTCAGTCCTTGTGTGGAGTCGGGGCCGGAACCTGAGGATTCCTCTCCAGTGTTGCCATGGATCTGGGGGTGCTTCTGAGTCTCCCCAGGGGAGTCAGGCCTCGTCTCGAGTGGGGGCATGCACGTGCGCTTTCCTCCCGAGCTGCAGCAGTAGTGTCACGCTTCCTGTCACGTGGATCAAGGGATCTGTGGCTTTCCCTCGAGGCTGTCCCTCGAGGCTTTCCCACGAGGCTTTCCCACAGGGCTGTGCCACGTGCCACCTTGGTGTGAGTCGATCCTCGGCATGAAAGACGAGCCCGTGAAGGGAAAAGAGGTTCCTCTGGAATGGACTGAGACATCTGGGGGACTCTTGGAATGGTGGCACGACCCTGGAGTTCCTCTCGCCGTTCCTGTTGAGAGGGCCTCCTCTTGAGATGCGACGGGAACGCCGGGAACTCTTTCCCGACGAAGCAGGGAAAGGATCCCTCATCTCGAGCTACGAGGCGGAAACGGGGCTCCTCTGGATGTGGGCGGGACCCTCGTGATTCCTCTCGAGTGGAGACGGCTAGGTCGGGGAACTTCTTGCTTTGCACCAAGGGTGTGAAGGACCCTTTCGAAGTTCCAGAGGTGAGGTGTGATCAGCCTCGAGACGCCTCAGCGGAAATGGGCCTCATCTCGCCTGGAGGGGAGAACCTCCTGGATTTTCTCGAGTTGCGGCAGGTCTTCTCGAGTTACGACGGGGACCTCAGGGACCCGCTCTGGTGGCCTCAGGAAAGGCCAGACCCCATGCGAGTTGCTAGGGGACCTCTCGGGATTCCTCTCCCGTCCATGCCGGGGCCTCAGTCCTTGTGTGGAGTCGGGGCCGGAACCTGAGGATTCCTCTCCAATGTTGCCATGGATCTTGGGGTGCTTCTGAGTCTCCCCAGGGGAGTCAGGCCTCGTCTCGAGTGGGGGCATGCACGTGCGCTTTCCTCCCGAGCTGCAGCAGTAGTGTCACGCTACCTGTCACGTGGATCAAGGGATCTGTGGTTTCCCTCGAGGCTGTCCCTCGAGGCTTTCCCACGAGGCTTTCCCACAGGGCTGTGCCACGTGCCACCTTGGTGTGAGTCGATCCTCGGCGTGAAAGACGAGCCGGTGAAGGGAAAAGAGGTTCCTCGGGAATGGACTGAGACATCTGGGGGACTCTTGGAATGGTGGCACGACCCTGGAGTTCCTCTCGCCGTTCCTGTTGAGAGGGCCTCCTCTTGAGATGCGACGGGAACGCCGGGAACTCTTTCCCTACGAAGCAGGGAAAGGATCCCTCATCTCGAGGTACGAGGCGGAAACGGGGCTCCTCTGGATGTGGGCGGGACCCTCGTGATTCCTCTCGAGTGGAGACGGGTATGTCGGGGAACTTCTTGATTTGCACCAAGGGTGTGAAGGACCCTTTCGAAGTTCCAGAGGTGAAGTGTGATCAGCCTCGAGACGCCTCAGTGGAAATGGGCCTCATCTCGCCTGGAGGGGAGAACCTCCTGGATTTTCTCGAGTTGCGGCAGGTCTTCTCGAGTTACGACGGGGACCTCAGGGACCCGCTCTGGTGGCCTCAGGAAAGGCCAGTCCCCATGCGAGTTGCTAGGGGACCTCTCGGGATTCCTCTCCCCTCCATGCCGGGGCCTCAGTCCTTGTGTGGAGTCGGGGCCGGAACCTGAGGATTCCTCTCCAGTGTTGCCATGAATCTGGGGGTGCTTCTGAGTCTCCCCAGGGGAGTCAGGCCTCGACTCGAGTGGGGGCATGCACGTGCGCTTTCCTCCCGAGCTGCAGCAGTAGTGTCACGCTACCTGTCACGTGGATCAAGGGATCTGTGGCTTTCCCTCGAGGCTGTCCCTCGAGGCTTTCCCACGAGGCTTTCCCACAGGGCTGTGCCACGTGCCACCTTGGTGTGTGTCGATCCTCGGCGTGAAAGATGAGCCGGTGAAGGGAAAAGAGGTTCCTCTGGAATGGACTGAGACATCTGGGGGACTCTTGGAATGGTGGCACGACCCTGGAGTTCCTCTCGCCGTTCCTGTTGAGAGGGCCTCCTCTTGAGATGCGACGGGAACGCCGGGAACTCTTTCCCGACGAAGCAGGGAAAGGATCCCTCATCTCGAGCTACGAGGCGGAAACGGGGCTCCTCTGGATGTGGGCGGGACCCTCGTGATTCCTCTCGAGTGGAGACGGCTAGGTCGGGGAACTTGTTGATTTGCACCAAGGGTGTGAAGGAGCCTTTCGAAGTTCCAAAGGTGAGGTGTGATCAGCCTCGAGACGCCTCAGCGGAAATGGGCCTCATCTCGCCTGGAGGGGAGAACCTCCTGGATTTTCTCGAGTTGCGGCAGGTCTTCTCGAGTTACGACGGGGACCTCAGGGACCCGCTCTGGTGGCCTCAGGAAAGGCCAGTCCCCATGCGAGTTGCTAGGGGACCTCTCGGGATTCCTCTCCCGTCCATGCCGGGGCCTCAGTCCTTGTGTGGAGTCGGGGCCGGAACCTGAGGATTCCTCTCCAGTGTTGCCATGGATCTTGGGGTGCTTCTGAGTCTCCCCAGGGGAGTCAGGCTTCGTCTCGAGTGGGGGCATGCACGTGCGCTTTCCTCCCGAGCTGCAGCAGTAGTGTCACGCTACCTGTCACGTGGATCAAGGGATCTGTGGCTTTCCCTCGAGGCTGTCCCTCGAGGCTTTCCCACGAGGCTTTCCCACAGGGCTGTGCCACGTGCCACCTTGGTGGGAGTCGATCCTCCTCGTGAAAGACGAGCCGGTGAAGGGAAAAGAGGTTCCTCTGGAATGGACTGAGACATCTGGGGGACTCTTGGAATGGTGGCACGACCCTGGAGTTCCTCTCGCCGTTCCTGTTGAGAGGGCCTCCTCTTGAGATGCGACGGGAACGCCGGCAACTCTTTCCCGACGAAGCAGGGAAAGGATCCCTCATCTCGAGCTACGAGGCGAAAACGGGGCTCCTCTGGATGTGGGCGGGACCCTCGTGATTCCTCTCGAGTGGAGACGTGTATGTCGGGATACTTCTTGATTTGCACCAAGGGTGTGAAGGACCCTTTCGAATTTCCAGAGGTGAGGTGTGATCAGCCTCGAGACGCCTCAGCGGAAATGGGCCTCATCTCGCCTGGAGGGGAGAACCTCCTGGATTTTCTCGAGTTGCGGCAGGTCTTCTCGAGTTACGACGGGGACCTCAGGGACCCGCTCTGGTGGCCTCAGGAAAGGCCAGTCCCCATGCGAGTTGCTAGGGGACCTCTCGGGATTCCTCTCCCGTCCATGCCGGGGCCTCAGTCCTTGTGTGGAGTCGGGGCCGGAACCTGAGGATACCTCTCCAGTGTTGCCATGGATCTTGGGGTGATTCTGAGTCTCCCCAGGGGAGTCAGGCCTCGTCTCGAGTGGGGGCATGCACGTGCGCTTTCCTCCCGAGCTTCAGCAGTAGTGTCACGCTTCCTGTCACGTGGATCAAGGGATCTGTGGCTTTCCCTCGAGGCTGTCCCTCGAGGCTTTCCCACGAGGCTTTCCCACAGGGCTGTGCCACGTGCCACCTTGGTGTGAGTCGATCCTCGGCGTGAAAGACGAGCCGGTGAAGGGAAAAGAGGTTCCTCTGGAATGGACTGAGACATCTGGGGGACTCTTGGAATGGTGGCACGACCCTGGAGTTCCTCTCGCCGTTCCTGTTGAGAGGGCCTCCTCTTGAGATGCGACGGGAACGCCGGGAACTCTTTCCCGACGAAGCAGGGAAAGGATCCCTCATCTCGAGCTACGAGGCGGAAACGGGGCTCCTCTGGATGTGGGCGGGACCCTCGTGATTCCTCTCGAGTGGAGACGGCTAGGTCGGGGAACTTCTTGATTTGCACCAAGGGTGTGAAGGACCCTTTCGAAGTTCCAGAGGTGAGGTGTGATCAGCCTCGAGACGCCTCAGCGGAAATGGGCCTCATCTCGCGTGGAGGGGAGAACCTCCTGGATTTTCTCGAGTTGCGGCAGGTCTTCTCGAGTTACGACGGGGACCTCAGGGACCCGCTCTGTTGGCCTCAGGAAAGGCCAGTCCCCATGCAAGTTGCTAGGGGACCTCTCGGGATTCCTCTCCCGTCCATGCCGGGGCCTCAGTCCTTGTGTGGAGTCGGGGCCGGAACCTGAGGATTCCTCTCCAGTGTTGCCATTGATCTTGGGGTGCTTCTGAGTCTCCCCAGGGGAGTCAGGCCTCGTCTCGAGTGGGGGCATGCACGTGCGCTTTCCTCCCGAGCTGCAGCAGTAGTGTCACGCTACCTGTCACGTGGATCAAGGGATCTGTGGCTTTCCCTCGAGGCTGTCCCTCGAGGCTTTCCCACGAGGCTTTCCCACAGGGCTGTGCCACGTACCACCTTGGTGCGAGTCGATCCTCGGCGTGAAAGACGAGCCGGTGAAGGGAAAAGAGGTTCCTCTGGAATGGACTGAGACATCTGGGGGACTCTTGGAATGGTGGCACGACCCTGGAGTTCCTCTCGCCATTCCTGTTGAGAGGGCCTCCTCTTGAGATGCGACGGGAACGCCGGGAACTCTTTCCCGACGAAGCAGGGAAAGGATCCCTCATCTCGAGCTACGAGGCGGAAACGGGGCTCCTCTGGATGTGGGCGGGACCCTCGTGATTCCTCTCGAGTGAAGACGGCTAGGTCGGGGAACTTCTTGATTTGCACCAAGGGTGTGAAGGAGCCTTTCGAAGTTCCAGAGGTGAGGTGTGATCAGCCTCGAGACGCCTCAGCGGAAATGGGCCTCATCTCGCCTGGAGGGGAGAACCTCCTGGATTTTCTCGAGTTGCGGCAGGTCTTCTCGAGTTACGACGGGGACCTCAGGGACCCGCTCTGTTGGCCTCAGGAAAGGCCAGTCCCCATGCGAGTTGCTAGGGGACCTCTCGGGATTCCTCTCCCGTCCATGCCGGGGCCTCAGTCCTTGTGTGGAGTCGGGGCCGGAACCTGAGGATTCCTCTCCAGTGTTGCCATGGATCTTGGGGTGCTTCTGAGTCTCCCCAGGGGAGTCAGGCCTCGTCTCGAGTGGGGGCATGCACGTGCGCTTTCCTCCCGAGCTGCAGCAGTAGTGTCACGCTACCTGTCACGTGGATCAAGGGATCTGTGGCTTTCCCTCGAGGCTGTCCCTCGAGGCTTTCCCACGAGGCTTTCCCACAGGGCTGTGCCACGTGCCACCTTGGTGTGAGTCGATCCTCGGCGTGAAAGACGAGCCGGTGAAGGGAAAAGAGGTTCCTCTGGAATGGACTGAGACATCTGGGGGACTCTTGGAATGGTGGCACGACCCTGGAGTTCCTCTCGCCGTTCCTGTTGAGAGGGCCTCCACTTGAGATGCGACGGGAAGGCTGGGAACTCTTTCCCGACGAAGCAGGGAAAGGATCCCTCATCTCGAGCTACGAGGCGAAAACGGGGCTCCTCTGGATGTGGGCGGGACCCTCGTGATTCCTCTCGAGTGGAGACGTGTATGTCGGGATACTTCTTGATTTGCACCAAGGGTGTGAAGGACCCTTTCGAAGTTCCAGAGGTGAGGTGTGATCAGCCTCGAGACGCCTCAGCGGAAATGGGCCTCATCTCGCCTGGAGGGGAGAACCTCCTGGATTTTCTCGAGTTGCGGCAGGTCTTCTCGAGTTACGACGGGGACCTCAGGGACCCGCTCTGGTGGCCTCAGGAAAGGCCAGTCCCCATGCGAGTTGCTAGGGGACCTCTCGGGATTCCTCTCCCGTCCATGCCGGGGCCTCAGTCCTTGTGTGGAGTCGGGGCCGGAACCTGAGGATTCCTCTCCAGTGTTGCCATGGATCTTGGGGTGCTTCTGAGTCTCCCCAGGGGAGTCAGGCCTCGTCTCGAGTGGGGGCATGCACGTGCGCTTTCCTCCCGAGCTGCAGCAGTAGTGTCACGCTTCCTGTCACGTGGATCAAGGGATCTGTGGCTTTCCCTCGAGGCTGTCCCTCGAGGCTTTCCCACGAGGCTTTCCCACAGGGCTGTGCCACGTGCCACCTTGGTGTGAGTCGATCCTCGGCGTGAAAGACGAGCCGGTGAAGGGAAAAGAGGTTCCTCTGGAATGGACTGAGACATCTGGGGGACTCTTGGAATTGTGGCACGACCCTGGAGTTCCTCTCGCCGTTCCTGTTGAGAGGGCCTCCTCTTGAGATGCGACAGGAATGCCGGGAACTATTTCCCGACGAAGCAGGGAAAGGATCCCTCATCTCGAGCTACGAGGCGGAAACGGGGCTCCTCTGGATGTGGGCGGGACCCTCGTGATTCCTCTCGAGTGGAGACGGCTAGGTCGGGGAACTTCTTGATTTGCACCAAGGGTGTGAAGGATCCTTTCGAAGTTCCAGAGGTGAGGTGTGATCAGCCTCGAGACGCCTCAGCGGAAATGGGCCTCATCTCGCCTGGAGGGGAGAACCTCCTGGATTTTCTCGAGTTGCGGCAGGTCTTCTCGAGTTACGACGGGGACCTCAGGGACCCGCTCTGGTGGCCTCAGGAAAGGCCAGTCCCCATGCGAGTTGCTAGGGGACCTCTCGGGATTCCTCTCCCGTCCATGCCGGGGCCTCAGTCCTTGTGTGGAGTCGGGGCCGGAACCTGAGGATTCCTCTCCAGTGTTGCCATGGATCTGGCGGTGCTTCTGAGTCTCCCCAGGGGAGTCAGGCCTCGTCTCGAGTGGGGGCATGCACGTGCGCTTTCCTCCCGAGCTGCAGCAGTAGTGTCACGCTTCCTGTCACGTGGATCAAGGGATCTGTGGCTTTCCCTCGAGGCTGTCCCTCGAGGCTTTCCCACGAGGCTTTCCCACAGGGCTGTGCCACGTGCCACCTTGGTGTGAGTCGATCCTCGGCATGAAAGACGAGCCCGTGAAGGGAAAAGAGGTTCCTCTGGAATGGACTGAGACATCTGGGGGACTCTTGGAATGGTGGCACGACCCTGGAGTTCCTCTCGCCGTTCCTGTTGAGAGGGCCTCCTCTTGAGATGCGACGGGAACGCCGGGAACTCTTTCCCGACGAAGCAGGGAAAGGATCCCTCATCTCGAGCTACGAGGCGGAAACGGGGCTCCTCTGGATGTGGGCGGGACCCTCGTGATTCCTCTCGAGTGGAGACGGCTAGGTCGGGGAACTTCTTGATTTGCACCAAGGGTGTGAAGGACCCTTTCGAAGTTCCAGAGGTGAGGTGTGATCAGCCTCGAGACGCCTCAGCGGAAATGGGCCTCATCTCGCCTGGAGGGGAGAACCTCCTGGATTTTCTCGAGTTGCGGCAGGTCTTCTCGAGTTACGACGGGGACCTCAGGGACCCGCTCTGTTGGCCTCAGGAAAGGCCAGTCCCCATGCAAGTTGCTAGGGGACCTCTCGGGATTCCTCTCCCGTCCATGCCGGGGCCTCAGTCCTTGTGTGGAGTCGGGGCCGGAACCTGAGGATTCCTCTCCAGTGTTGCCATTGATCTTGGGGTGCTTCTGAGTCTCCCCAGGGGAGTCAGGCCTCGTCTCGAGTGGGGGCATGCACGTGCGCTTTCCTCCCGAGCTGCAGCAGTAGTGTCACGCTACCTGTCACGTGGATCAAGGGATCTGTGGCTTTCCCTCGAGGCTGTCCCTCGAGGCTTTCCCACGAGGCTTTCCCACAGGGCTGTGCCACGTACCACCTTGGTGCGAGTCGATCCTCGGCGTGAAAGACGAGCCGGTGAAGGGAAAAGAGGTTCCTCTGGAATGGACTGAGACATCTGGGGGACTCTTGGAATGGTGGCACGACCCTGGAGTTCCTCTCGCCATTCCTGTTGAGAGGGCCTCCTCTTGAGATGCGACGGGAACGCCGGGAACTCTTTCCCGACGAAGCAGGGAAAGGATCCCTCATCTCGAGCTACGAGGCGGAAACGGGGCTCCTCTGGATGTGGGCGGGACCCTCGTGATTCCTCTCGAGTGAAGACCGCTAGGTCGGGGAACTTCTTGATTTGCACCAAGGGTGTGAAGGAGCCTTTCGAAGTTCCAGAGGTGAGGTGTGATCAGCCTCGAGACGCCTCAGCGGAAATGGGCCTCATCTCGCCTGGAGGGGAGAACCTCCTGGATTTTCTCGAGTTGCGGCAGGTCTTCTCGAGTTACGACGGGGACCTCAGGGACCCGCTCTGGTGGCCTCAGGAAAGGCCAGTCCCCATGCGAGTTGCTAGGGGACCTCTCGGGATTCCTCTCCCGTCCATGCCGGGGCCTCAGTCCTTGTGTGGAGTCAGGGCCGGAACCTGAGGATTCCTCTCCAGTGTTGCCATGGATCTTGGGGTGCTTCTGAGTCTCCCCAGGGGAGTCAGGCCTCGTCTCGAGTGGGGGCATGCACGTGCGCTTTCCTCCCGAGCTGCAGCAGTAGTGTCACGCTTACTGTCACGTGGATCAAGGGATCTGTGGCTTTCCCTCGAGGCTGTCCCTCGAGGCTTTCCCACGAGGCTTCCCCACAGGGCTGTGCCACGTGCCACCTTGGTGTGAGTCGATCCTCGGCGTGAAAGACGAGCCGGTGAAGGGAAAAGAGGTTCCTCTGGAATGGACTGAGACATCTGGGGGACTCTTGGAATGGTGGCACGACCCTGGAGTTCCTCTCGCCGTTCCTGTTGAGAGGGCCTCCTCTTGAGATGCGACGGGAACGCCGGGAACTCTTTCCCGACGAAGCAGGGAAAGGATCCCTCATCTCGAGCTACGAGGCGGAAACGGGGCTCCTCTGGATGTGGGCGGGACCCTCGTGATTCCTCTCGAGTGGAGACGGCTAGGTCGGGGAACTTCTTGATTTGCACCAAGGGTGTGAAGGACCCTTTCGAAGTTCCAGAGGTGAGGTGTGATCAGCCTCGAGACGCCTCAGCGGAAATGGGCCTCATCTCGCCTGGAGGGGAGAACCTCCTGGATTTTCTCGAGTTGCGGCAGGTCTTCTCGAGTTACGACGGGGACCTCAGGGACCCGCTCTGGTGGCCTCAGGAAAGGCCAGTCCCCATGCGAGTTGCTAGGGTACCTCTCGGGATTCCTCTCCCGTCCATGCCGGGGCCTCAGTCCTTGTGTGGATTCGGGGCCGGAATCTGAGGATTCCTCTCCAGTGTTGCCATGGATCTTGGGGTGCTTCTGAGTCTCCCCAGGGGAGTCAGGCCTCGTCTCGAGTGGGGGCATGCACGTGCGCTTTCCTCCCGAGCTGCAGCAGTAGTGTCACGCTTCCTGTCACGTGGATCAAGGGATCTGTGGCTTTCCCTCGAGGCTGTCCCTCGAGGCTTTCCCACGAGGCTTCCCCACAGGGCTGTGCCACGTGCCACCTTGGTGTGAGTCGATCCTCGGCGTGAAAGACGAGCCGGTGAAGGGAAAAGTGGTTCCTCTGGAATGGACTGAGACATCTGGGGGACTCTTGGAATGGTGGCACGACCCTGGAGTTCCCCTCGCCGTTCCTGTTGAGAGGGCCTCCTCTTGAGATGCGACGGGAACGCCGGGAACTCTTTCCCGACGAAGCAGGGAAAGGATCCCTCATCTCGAGCTACGAGGCGGAAACGGGGCTCCTCTGGATGTGGGCGGGACCCTCGTGATTCCTCTCGAGTGGAGACGGCTAGGTTGGGGAACTTCTTGATTTGCACCAAGGGTGTGAAGGACCCTTTCGAAGTTCCAGAGGGGAGGTGTGATCAGCCTCGAGACGCCTCAGCGGAAATGGGCCTCATCTCGCCTGGAGGGGAGAACCTCCTGGATTTTCTCGAGTTGCGGCAGGTCTTCTCGAGTTACGACGGGGACCTCAGGGACCCGCTCTGGTGGCCTCAGGAAAGGCCAGTCCCCATGCGAGTTGCTAGGGGACCTCTCGGGATTCCTCTCCCGTCCATGCCGGGGCCTCAGTCCTTGTGTGGATTCGGGGCCGGAACCTGAGGATTCCTCTCCAGTGTTGCCATGGATCTTGGGGTGCTTCTGAGTCTCCCCAGGGGAGTCAGGCCTCGTCTCGAGTGGGGGCATGCACGTGCGCTTTCCTCCCGAGCTGCAGCAGTAGTGTCACTCTTCCTGTCACGTGGATCAAGGGATCTGTGGCTTTCCCTCGAGGCTGTCCCTCGAGGCTTTCCCACGAGGCTTTCCCACAGGGCTGTGCCACGTGCCACCTTGGTGTGAGTCGATCCTCGGCGTGAAAGACGAGCCGGTGAAGGGAAAAGAGGTTCCTCTGGAATGGACTGAGACATCTGGGGGACTCTTGGAATGGTGGCACGACCCTGGAGTTCCTCTCGCCGTTCCTGTTGAGAGGGCCTCCTCTTGAGATGCGACGGGAACGCCGGGAACTCTTTCCCGACGAAGCAGGGAAAGGATCCCTCATCTCGAGCTACGAGGCGGAAACGGGTCTCCTCTGGATGTGGGCGGGACCCTCGTGATTCCTCTCGAGTGGAGATGGCTAGGTCGGGGAACTTCTTGATTTGCACCAAGGGTGTGAAGGACCCTTTCGAAGTTCCAGAGGTGAGGTGTGATCAGCCTCGAGACGCCTCAGCGGAAATGGGCCTCATCTCGCCTGGAGGGGAGAACCTCCTGGATTTTCTCGAGTTGCGGCACGTCTTCTCGAGTTACGACGGGGACCACAGGGACCCGCTCTGGTGGCCTCAGGAAAGGCCAGTCCCCATGCGAGTTGCTAGGGGACCTCTCGGGATTCCTCTCCCGTCCATGCCGGGGCCTCAGTCCTTGTGTGGAGTCGGGGCCGGAACCTGAGGATTCGTCTCCAGTGTTGCCATGGATATTGGGGTGCTTCTGAGTCTCCCCAGGGGAGTCAGGCCTCGTCTCGAGTGGGGGCATGCACGTGCGCTTTCCTCCCGAGCTGCAGCAGTAGTGTCACGCTTCCTGTCACGTGGATCAAGGGATCTGTGGCTTTCCCTCGAGGCTGTCCCTCGAGGCTTTCCCACGAGGCTTTCCCACAGGGCTGTGCCACGTGCCACCTTGCTGTGAGTCGATCCTCGGCGTGAAAGACGAGCCGGTGAAGGGAAAAGAGGTTCCTCTGGAATGGACTGAGACATCTGGGGGACTCTTGGAATGGTGGCACGACCCTGGAGTTCCTCTCGCCGGTCCTGTTGAGAGGGCCTCCTCTTGAGATGCGACGGGAAGGCCGGGAACTCTTTCCCGACGAAGCAGGAAAGGATCCCTCATCTCGAGCTACGAGGCGGGAACGGGGCTCCTCTGGATGTGGGCGGGAACCTCGTGATTCCTCTCGAGTGGAGACAGCTATGTCGGGGAACTTCTTGATTTGCACCAAGGGTGTGAAGGACCCTTTCGAAGTGCCAGAGGTGAGGTGTGATCAGCCTCGAGACGCCTCAGCGGAAATGGGCCTCATCGCGCCTGGAGGGGAGAACCTCCTGGATTTTCTCAAGTTGCGGCAGGTCTTCTCGAGTTACGACGGGGACCTCAGGGACCCGCTATGGTGGCCTCAGGAAAGGCCAGTCCCCATGCGAGTTGCTAGGGGACCTCTCGGGATTCTTCTCCCGTCCATGCCGTGGCCTAATACCCTGTGTGGAGTCGGGGCCGGAAACTGAGGATTCCTCTCCAGTGTTGCCATGGATCTTGGGGTGCCTCTGAGTCTCCCCTGGGGAGTCAGGCCTCGTCTCGAGTGGGGGCATGCACGTGCCCTTTCCTCCCGAGCTGCAGCAGTAGTGTCACGCTTCCTGTCACGTGGATCAAGGGATCTGTGGCTTTCCCTCGAGGCTGTCCCTCGAGGCTTTCCCACGAGGCTTCCCCACAGGGCTGTGCCACGTGCCACCTTGGTGTGAGTCGATCCTCGGCGTGAAAGACGAGCCGGTGAAGGGAAAAGAGGTTCCTCTGGAATGGACTGAGACATCTGGGGGACTCTTGGAATGGTGGCACGACCCTGGAGTTCCTCTCGCCGTTCCTGTTGAGAGGGCCTCCTCTTGAGATGCGACGGGAACGCCGGGAACTCTTTCCCGACGAAGCAGGGAAAGGATCCCTCATCTCGAGCTACGAGGCGGAAAAGGGGCTCCTCTGGATGTGGGCGGGACCGTCTTGATTCCTCTCGAGTGGAGACGGCTAGGTCGGGGAACTTCTTGATTTGCACCAAGGGTGTGAAGGACCCTTTCGAAGTTCCAGAGGTGAGGTGTGATCAGCCTCGAGACGCCTCAGCGGAAATGGGCCTCATCTCGCCTGGAGGGGAGAACCTCCTGGATTTTCTCGAGTTGCGGCAGGTCTTCTCGAGTTACGACGGGGACCTCAGGGACCCGCTCTGGTGGCCACAGGAAAGGCCAGTCCCCATGCGAGTTGCTAGGGGACCTCTCGGGATTCCTCTGCCGTCCATGCCGGGGCCGCAGTCGTTGTGTGGAGTCGGGGCCAGAACTTGAGGATTCCTCTCCAGTGTTGCCATGGATCTTGGGGTGCTTCTGAGTCTCCCCAGGGGAGTCAGGCCTCGTCTCGAGTGGGGGCATGCACGTGCGCTTTCCTCCCGAGCTGCAGCAGTAGTGTCACGCTTCCTGTCATGTGGATCAAGGCATCTGTGGCTTTCCCTCGAGGCTGTCCCTCGAGGCTTTCCCACGAGGCTTTCCCACAGGGCTGTGCCACGTGCCACCTTGGTGTGAGTCGATCCTCGGCGTGAAAGACGAGCCGGTGAAGGGAAAAGAGGTTCCTCTGGAATGGACTGAGACATCTGGGGGACTCTTGGAATGGTGGCACGACCCTGGAGTTCCTCTCGCCGTTCCTGTTGAGAGGGCCTCCTCTTGAGATGCGACGGGAACGCCGGGAACTCTTTCCCGAAGAAGCAGGGAAAGGATCCCTCATCTCGAGCTACGAGGCGGAAACGGGGCTCCTCTGGATGTGGGCGGGACCCTCGTGATTCCTCTCGAGTGGAGACGGGTATGTCGGGGAACTTCTTGATTTGCACCAAGGGTGTGAAGGACCCTTTCGAAGGTCCAGAGGTGAGGTGTGATCAGCCTCGAGACGCCTCAGCGGAAATGGGCCTCATCTCGCCTGGAGGGGAGAACCTCTTGGATTTTCTCGAGTTGTGGCAGGTCTTCTCGAGTTACGACGGGGACTTCAGGGACCCGCTCTGGTGGCCTCAGGAAAGGCCAGTCCCCATGCGAGTTGCTAGGGGACCTCTCGGGATTCCTCTCCCGTCCATGCCGGGGCCTCAGTCCTTGTGTGGAGTCGGGGCCGGAACCTGAGGATACCTCTCCAGTGTTGCCATGGATCTTGGGGTGCTCTGAGTCTCCCCAGGGGAGTCAGGCCTCGTCTCGAGTGGGGGCATGCACGTGCACTTTCCTCCGGAGCTGCAGCAGTAGTGTCACGCTTCCTGTCACGTGGATCAAGGGATCTGTGGCTTTCCCTCGAGGCTGTCCCTCGAGGCTTTCCCACGAGGCTTTCCCACAGGGCTGTGCCACGTGCCACCTTGGTGTGAGTCGATCCTCGGCGTGAAAGACGAGCCGGTGAAGGGAAAAGAGGTTCCTCTGGAATGGACTGAGACATCTGGGGGACTCTTGGAATGGTGGCACGACCCTGGAGTTCCTCTCGCCGTTCCTGTTGAGAGGGCCTCCTCTTGAGATGCGACGGGAATGCCGGGAACTCTTTCCCGACGAAGCAGGGAAAGGATCCCTCATCTCGAGGTACGAGGCGGAAACGGGGCTCCTCTGGATGTGGGCGGGACCCTCGTGATTCCTCTCGAGTGGAGACGGCTAGGTCGGGGAACTTCTTGATTTGCACCAAGGGTGTGAAGGATCCTTTCGAAGTTCCAGAGGTGAGGTGTGATCAGCCTCGAGACGCCTCAGCGGAAATGGGCCTCATCTCGCCTGGAGGGGAGAACCTCCTGGATTTTCTCGAGTTGCGGCAGGTCTTCTCGAGTTGCGACGGGGACCACAGAGACCCGCTCTGTTGGCCTCAGGAAAGGCCAGTCCCCATGCGAGTTGCTAGGGGACCTCTCGGGATTCCTCTCCCGTCCATGCCAGGGCCTCAGTCCTTGTGTGGAGTCGGGGCCGGAACCTGAGGATTCCTCTCCAGTGTTGCCATGTTTCTTGGGGTGCTTCTGAGTCTCCCCAGGGGAGTCAGGCCTCGTCTCGAGTGGGGGCATGCACGTGCGCTTTCCTCCCGAGCTGCAGCAGTAGTGTCACGCTTCCTGTCACGTGGATCAAGGGATCTGTGGCTTTCCCTCGAGGCTGTCCCTCGAGGCTTTCCCACGAGGCTTTCCCACAGGGCTGAGCCACGTGCCACCTTGGTGTGAGTCGATCCTCGGCGTGAAAGACGAGCCGGTGAAGGGAAAAGAGGTTCCTCTGGAATGGACTGAGACATCTGGGGGACTCTTGGAATGGTGGCACCACCATGGAGTTCCTCTCGCCGTTCCTGTTGAGAGGGCCTCCTCTTGAGATGCTTCGGGAACGCCGGGAACTCTTTCCCGACGAAGCAGGGAAAGGATCCCACATCTCGAGCTACGAGGCGGAAACGGGGCTCCTCTGGATGTGGGCGGGACCCTCGTGATTCCTCTCGAGTGGAGACGGCTAGGTCGGGGAACTTCTTGATTTGCACCAAGGGTGTGAAGGACCCTTTCGAAGTTCCAGAGGGGAGGTGTGATCAGCCTCGAGACGCCTCAGCGGAAATGGGCCTCATCTCGCCTGGAGGGGAGAACCTCCTGGATTTTCTCGAGTTGCGGCAGGTCTTCTCGAGTTACGACGGGGACCTCAGGGACCCGCTCTGGTGGCCTCAGGAAAGGCCAGTCCCCATGCGAGTTGCTAGGGGACCTCTCGGGATTCCTCTCCCGTCCATGCCGGGGCCTCAGTCCTTGTGTGGAGTCGGGGACGGAACCTGAGGATTCCTCTCCAGTGTTGCCATGGATCTTGGGGTGCTTCTGAGTCTCCCCAGGGGAGTCAGGCCTCGTCTCGAGTGGGGGCATGCACGTGCGCTTTCCTCCCGAGCTGCAGCAGTAGTGTCACGCTTCCTGTCACGTGGATCAAGGGATCTGTGGCTTTCCCTCGAGGCTGTCCCTCGAGGCTTTCCCACGAGGCTTTCCCACAGGGCTGTGCCACGTGCCACCTTGGTGTGAGTCGACCTCGGCGTGAAAGACGAGCCGGTGAAGGGAAAAGAGGTTCCTCTGGAATGGACTGAGACATCTGGGGGACTCTTGGAATGGTGGCACGACCCTGGAGTTCCTCTCGCCGTTCCTGTTGAGAGGGCCTCCTCTTGAGATGCGACGGGAACGCCGGGAACTCTTTCCCGACGAAGCAGGGAAAGGATCCCTCATCTCGAGCTACGAGGCGGAAACGGGGCTCCTCTGGATGTGGGCGGGACCCTCGTGATTCCTCTCGAGTGGAGACGGCTAGGTCGGGGAACTTCTTGATTTGCACCAAGGGTGTGAAGGATCCTTTCGAAGTTCCAGAGGTGAGGTGTGATCAGCCTCGAGACGCCTCAGCGGAAATGGGCCTCATCTCGCCTGGAGGGGAGAACCTCCTGGATTTTCTCGAGTTGCGGCAGGTCTTCTCGAGTTGCGACGGGGACCACAGAGACCCGCTCTGTTGGCCTCAGGAAAGGCCAGTCCCCATGCGAGTTGCTAGGGGACCTCTCGGGATTCCTCTCCCGTCCATGCCGGGGCCTCAGTCCTTGTGTGGAGTCGGGGCCGGAACCTGAGGATTCCTCTCCAGTGTTGCCATGTTTCTTGGGGTGCTTCTGAGTCTCCCCAGGGGAGTCAGGCCTCGTCTCGAGTGGGGGCATGCACGTGCGCTTTCCTCCCGAGCTGCAGCAGTAGTGTCACGCTTTCTGTCACGTGGATCAAGGGATCTGTGGCTTTCCCTCGAGGCTGTCCCTCGAGGCTTTCCCACGAGGCTTTCCCACAGGGCTGAGCCACGTGCCACCTTGGTGTGAGTCGATCCTCGGCGTGAAAGACGAGCCGGTGAAGGGAAAAGAGGTTCCTCTGGAATGGACTGAGACATCTGGGGGACTCTTGGAATGGTGGCACGACCCTGGAGTTCCTCTCGCCGTTCCTGTTGAGAGGGCCTCCTCTTGAGATGCTTCGGGAACGCCGGGAACTCTTTCCCGACGAAGCAGGGAAAGGATCCCACATCTCGAGCTACGAGGCGGAAACGGGGCTCCTCTGGATGTGGGCGTGACCCTCGTGATTCCTCTCGAGTGGAGACGGCTAGGTCGGGGAACTTCTTGATTTGCACCAAGGGTGTGAAGGACCCTTTCGAAGTTCCAGAGGGGAGGTGTGATCAGCCTCGAGACGCCTCAGCGGAAATGGGCCTCATCTCGCCTGGAGGGGAGAACCTCCTGGATTTTCTCGAGTTGCGGCAGGTCTTCTCGAGTTACGACGGGGACCTCAGGGACCCGCTCTGGTGGCCTCAGGAAAGGCCAGTCCCCATGCGAGTTGCTAGGGGACCTCTCGGGATTCCTCTCGCGTCCATTCCGGGGCCTCAGTCCTTGTGTGGAGTCGGGGCCGGAACCTGAGGATTCCTCTCCAGTGTTGCCATGAATCTTGGGGTGCTTCTGAGTCTCCCCAGGGGAGTCAGGCCTCGTCTCGAGTGGGGGCATGCACGTGCGCTTTCCTCCCGAGCTGCAGCAGTAGTGTCACGCTTCCTGTCACGTGGATCAAGGGATCTGTGGCTTTCCCTCGAGGCTGTCCCTCGAGGCTTTCCCACGAGGCTTTCCCACAGGGCTGTGCCACGTGCCACCTTGGTGTGAGTCGATCCTCGGCGTGAAAGACGAGCCGGTGAAGGGAAAAGAGGTTCCTCTGGAATGGACTGAGACATCTGGGGGACTCTTGGAATGGTGGCACGACCCTGGAGTTCCTCTCTGGTGGCACGACCCTGGAGTTCCTCTCGCCGTTCCTGTTGAGAGGGCCTCCTCTTGAGATGCGACGGGAACGCCGGGAACTCTTTCCCGACGAAGCAGGGAAAGGATCCCTCATCTCGAGCTACGAGGCGGAAACGGGGCTCCTCTGGATGTGGGCGGGACCCTCGTGAATCCTCTCGAGTGGAGACGGGTATGTCGGGGAACTTCTTGATTTGCACCAAGGGTGTGAAGAACCCTTTCGAAGTTCCAGAGGTGAGGTGTGATCATCCTCGAGACGCCTCAGCGGAAATGGGCCTCATCTCGCCTGGAGGGGAGAACCTCCTGGATTTTCTCGAGTTGCGGCAGGTCTTCTCGAGTTACGACGGGGACCTCAGGGACCCGCTCTGGTGGCCTCAGGAAAGGCCAGTCCCCATGGGAGTTGCTAGGGGACCTCTCGGGATTCCTCTCCCGTCCATGCCGGGGCCTCAGTCCTTGTGTGGAGTCGGGGCCGGAACCTGAGGATTCCTCTCCAGTGTTGCCATGGATCTTGGGGTGCTTCTGAGTCTCCCCAGGGGAGTCAGGCCTCGTCTCGAGTGGTGGCATGCACGTGCGCTTTCCTCCCGAGCTGCGGCAGTAGTGTCACGCTACCTGTCACGTGGATCAAGGGATCTGTGGCTTTCCCTCGAGGCTGTCCCTCGAGGCTTTCCCACGAGGCTTTCCCACAGGGCTGTGCCACGTGCCACCTTGGTGTGAGTCGATCCTCGGCGTGAAAGACGAGCCGGTGAAGGGAAAAGAGGTTCCTCTGGAATGGACTGAGACATCTGGGGGACTCTTGGAATGGTGGCACGACCCTGGAGTTCCTCTCGCCGTTCCTGTTGAGAGGGCCTCCTCTTGAGATGCGACGGGAATGACGGGAACTCTTTCCCGACGAAGCAGGGAAAGGATCCCTCATCTCGAGCTACGAGGCTGAAACGGGGCTCCTCTGGATGTGGGCGGGACCCTCGTGATTCCTCTCGAGTGGAGACGGGTATGTCGGGGAACTTCTTGATTTGCACCAAGGGTGTGAAGGACCCTTTCGAAGTTCCAGAGGTGAGGTGTGATCAGCCTCGAGACGCCTCAGCGGAAATGGGCCTCATCTCGCCTGGAGGGGAGAACCTCCTGGATTTTCTCGAGTTGCGGCAGGTCTTCTCGAGTTACGACGGGGACCTCAGGGACCCGCTCTGGTGGCCTCAGGAAAGGCCAGTCCCCATGCGAGTTGCTAGGGGACCTCTCGGGATTCCTCTCCCGTCCATGCCGGGGCCTCAGTCCTTGTGTGGAGTCGGGGACGGAACCTGAGTATTCCTCTCCAGTGTTGCCATGGATCTTGGGGTGCTTCTGAGTCTCCCCAGGGGAGTCAGGCCTCGTCTCGAGTGGGGGCATGCACGTGCGCTTTCCTCCCGAGCTGCAGCAGTAGTGTCACTCTTCCTGTCACGTGGATCAAGGGATCTGTGGCCTTCCCTCGAGGCTGTCCCTCGAGGCTTTCCCACGAGGCTTTCCCACAGGGCTGTGCCACGTGCCACCTTGGTGTGAGTCGATCCTCGGCGTGAAAGACGAGCCGGTGAAGGGAAAAGAGGTTCCTCTGGAATGGACTGAGACATCTGGGGGACTCTTGGAATGGTGGCACGACCCTGGAGTTCCTCTCGCCGTTCCTGTAGAGAGGGCCTCCTCTTGAGATGCGACGGGAAGGCCGGGAACTCTGTCCCGAAGAAGCAGGGAAAGGATCCCTCATCTCGAGCTACGAGGCGGAAACGGGGCTCCTCTGGATGTGGGCGGGACCCTCGTGATTCCTCTCGAGTGGAGACGGGTATGTCGGGGAACTTCTTGATTTGCACCAAGGGTGTGAAGGACCCTTTCGAAGTTCCAGAGGGGAGGTGTGATCAGCCTCGAGACGCCTCAGCGGAAATGGGCCTCATCTCGCCTGGAGGGGAGAACCTCCTGGATTTTCTCGAGTTGCGGCAGGTCTTCTCGAGTTACGACGGGGACCTCAGGGACCCGCTCTGGTGGCCTCAGGAAAGGCCAGTCCCCATGGGAGTTGCTAGGGGACCTCTCGGGATTCCTCTCCCGTCCATGCCGGGGCCTCAGTCCTTGTGTGGAGTCAGGGCCGGAACCTGAGGATTCCTCTCCAGTGTTGCCATGGATCTTGGGGTGCTTCTGAGTCTCCCCAGGGGAGTCAGGCCTCGTCTCGAGTGGTGGCATGCACGTGCGCTTTCCTCCCGAGCTGCGGCAGTAGTGTCACGCTACCTGTCACGTGGATCAAGGGATCTGTGGCTTTCCCTCGAGGCTGTCCCTCGAGGCTTTCCCACGAGGCTTTCCCACAGGGCTGTGCCACGTGCCACCTTGGTGTGAGTCGATCCTCGGCGTGAAAGACGAGCCGGTGAAGGGAAAAGAGGTTCCTCTGGAATGGACTGAGACATCTGGGGGACTCTTGGAATGGTGGCACGACCCTGGAGTTCCTCTCGCCGTTCCTGTTGAGAGGGCCTCCTCTTGAGATGCGACGGGAATGACGGGAACTCTTTCCCGACGAAGCAGGGAAAGGATCCCTCATCTCGAGCTACGAGGCTGAAACGGGGCTCCTCTGGATGTGGGCGGGACCCTCGTGATTCCTCTCGAGTGGAGACGGGTATGTCGGGGAACTTCTTGATTTGCACCAAGGGTGTGAAGGACCCTTTCGAAGTTCCAGAGGTGAGGTGTGATCAGCCTCCAGACGCCTCAGCGGAAATGGGCCTCATCTCGCCTGGAGGGGAGAACCTCCTGGATTTTCTCGAGTTGCGGCAGGTCTTCTCGAGTTACGACGGGGACCTCAGGGACCCGCTCTGGTGGCCTCAGGAAAGGCCAGTCCCCATGCGAGTTGCTAGGGGACCTCTCGGGATTCCTCTCCCGTCCATGCCGGGGCCTCAGTCCTTGTGTGGAGTCGGGGACGGAACCTGAGTATTCCTCTCCAGTGTTGCCATGGATCTTGGGGTGCTTCTGAGTCTCCCCAGGGGAGTCAGGCCTCGTCTCGAGTGGGGGCATGCACGTGCGCTTTCCTCCCGAGCTGCAGCAGTAGTGTCACTCTTCCTGTCACGTGGATCAAGGGATCTGTGGCCTTCCCTCGAGGCTGTCCCTCGAGGCTTTCCCACGAGGCTTTCCCACAGGGCTGTGCCACGTGCCACCTTGGTGTGAGTCGATCCTCGGCGTGAAAGACGAGCCGGTGAAGGGAAAAGAGGTTCCTCTGGAATGGACTGAGACATCTGGGGGACTCTTGGAATGGTGGCACGACCCTGGAGTTCCTCTCGCCGTTCCTGTTGAGAGGGCCTCCTCTTGAGATGCGACGGGAACGCCGGGAACTCTTTCCCGACGAAGCAGGGAAAGGATCCCTCATCTCGAGCTACGAGGCGGAAACGGGGCTCCTCTGGATGTGGGCGGGACCCTCGTGATTCCTCTCGAGTGGAGACGGCTAGGTCGGGGAACTTCTTGATTTGCACCAAGGGTGTGAAGGACCCTTTCGAAGTTCCAGAGGTGAGGTGTGATCAGCCTCGAGACGCCTCAGCGGAAATGGGCCTCATCTCGCCTGGAGGGGAGAACCTCCTGGATTTTCTCGAGTTGCGGCAGGTCTTCTCGAGTTACGACGGGGACCTCAGGGACCCGCTCTGGTGGCCTCAGGAAAGGCCAGTCCCCATGCGAGTTGCTAGGGGACCTCTCGGGATTCCTCTCCCGTCCATGCCGGGGCCTCAGTCCTTGTGTGGAGTCGGGGACGGAACCTGAGGATTCCTCTCCAGTGTTGCCATGGATCTTGGGGTGCTTCTGAGTCTCCCCAGGGGAGTCAGGCCTCGTCTCGAGTGGGGGCATGCACGTGCGCTTTCCTCCCGAGCTGCAGCAGTAGTGTCACACTTCCTGTCACGTGGATCAAGGGATCTGTGGCTTTCCCTCGAGGCTGTCCCTCGAGGCTTTCCCACGAGGCTTTCCCACAGGGCTGTGCCACGTGCCACCTTGGTGTGAGTCGATCCTCGGCGTGAAAGACGAGCCGGTGAAGGGAAAAGAGGTTCCTCTGGAATGGCCTGAGACATCTGGGGGACTCTTGGAATGGTGGCACGACCCTGGAGTTCCTCTCGCCGTTCCTGTTGAGAGGGCCTCCTCTTGAGATGCGACGGGAACGCCGGGAACTCTTTCCCGACGAAGCAGGGAAAGGATCCCTCATCTCGAGCTACGAGGCGGAAACGGGGCTCCTCTGGATGTGGGCGGGACCCTCGTGAATCCTCTCGAGTGGAGACGGGTATGTCGGGGAACCTCTTGATTTGCACCAAGGGTGTGAAGGACCCTTTCGAAGTTCCAGAGGTGAGGTGTGATCAGCCTCGAGACGCCTCAGCGGAAATGGGCCTCATCTCGCCTGGAGGGGAGAACCTCCTGGATTTTCTCGAGTTGCGGCAGGTCTTCTCGATTTACGACGGGGACCTCAGGGACCCGCTCTGGTGGCCTCAGGAAAGGCCAGTCCCCATGGGAGTTGCTAGGGGACCTCTCGGGAATCCTCTCCCGTCCATGCCGGGGCCTCAGTCCTTGTGTGGAGTCGGGGCCGGAACCTGAGGATTCCTCTCCAGTGTTGCCATGGATCTTGGGGTGCTTCTGAGTCTCCCCAGGGGAGTCTGGCCTCGTCTCGAGTGGTGGCATGCACGTGCGCTTTCCTCCCGAGCTGCGGCAGTAGTGTCACGCTTCCTGTCACGTGGATCAAGGGATCTGTGGCTTTCCCTCGAGGCTGTCCCTCGAGGCTTTCCCACGAGGCTTTCCCACAGGGCTGTGCCACGTGCCACCTTGGTGGGAGTCGATCCTCGGCGTGAAAGACGAGCCGGTGAAGGGAAAAGAGGTTCCTCTGGAATGGACTGAGACATCTGGGGGACTCTTCGAATGGTGGCACGACCCTGGAGTTCCTCTCGCCGTTCCTGTTGAGAGGGCCTCCTCTTGAGATGCGACGGGAATGACGGGAACTCTTTCCCGACGAAGCAGGGAAAGGATCCCTCATCTCGAGCTACGAGGCGGAAAGGGGGCTCCTCTGGATGTGGGCGGGACCCTCGTGATTCCTCTCGAGTGGAGACGGGTATGTCGGGGAACTTCTTGATTTGCACCAAGGGTGTGAAGGACCCTTTCGAAGTTCCAGAGGTGAGGTGTGATCAGCCTCGAGACGCCTCAGCGGAAATGGGCCTCATCTCGCCTGGAGGGGAGAACCTCCTGGATTTTCTCGAGTTGCGGCAGGTCTTCTCGAGTTACGACGGGGACCTCAGGGACCCGCTCTGGTGGCCTCAGGAAAGGCCAGTCCCCATGCGAGTTGCTAGGGGACCTCTCGGGATTCCTCTCCCGTCCATGCCGGGGCCTCAGTCCTTGTGTGGAGTCGGGGTCGGAACCTGAGGATTCCTCTCCAGTGTTGCCATGGATCTTGGGGTGCTTCTGAGTCTCCCCAGGGGAGTCAGGCCTCGTCTCGAGTGGGGGCATGCACGTGCGCTTTCCTCCCGAGCTGCAGCAGTAGTGTCACGCTTCCTGTCACGTGGATCAAGGGATCTGTGGCTTTCCCTCGAGGCTGTCCCTCGAGGCTTTCCCACGAGGCTTTCCCACAGGGCTGTGCCACGTGCCACCTTGGTGTGAGTCGATCCTCGGCGTGAAAGACGAGCCGCTGAAGGGAAAAGAGGTTCCTCTGGAATGGAATGAGACATCTGGGGGACTCTTGGAATGGTGGCACGACCCTGGAGTTCCTCTCGCCGTTCCTGTAGAGAGGGCCTCCTCTTGAGATGCGATGGGAACGCCTGGAACTCTTTCCCGACGAAGCAGGGAAAGGATCCCTCATCTCGAGCTACGAGGCGGAAACGGGGCTCCTCTGGATGTGGGCGGGACCCTCGTGATTCCTCTCGAGTGGAGACGGGTATGTCGGGGAACTTCTTGATTTGCACCAAGGGTGTGAAGGACCCTTTTGAAGTTCCAGAGGTGAGGTGTGATCAGCCTCGAGACGCCTCAGCGGAAATGGGCCTCATCTCGCCTGGAGGGGAGAACCTCCTGGATTTTCTCGAGTTGCGGCAGGTCTTCTCGAGTTACGACGGGGACCTCAGGGACCCGCTCTGGTGGCCTCAGGAAAGGCCAGTCCCCATGCGAGTTGCTAGGGGACCTCTCGGGATTCCTCTCCCGTCCATGCCGGGGCCTCAGTCCTTGTGTGGAGTCGGGGCCGGAACCTGAGGATTCCTCTCCAGTGTTGCCATGGATCTTGGGGTGCTTCTGAGTCTCCCCAGGGGAGTCAGGCCTCGTCTCGAGTGGGGGCATGCACGTGCGCTTTCCTCCCGAGCTGCAGCAGTAGTGTCACGCTACCTGTCACGTGGATCAAGGGATCTGTGGCTTTCCCTCGAGGCTGTCCCTCGAGGCTTTCCCACGAGGCTTTCCCACAGGGCTGTGCCACGTGCCACCTTGGTGGGAGTCGATCCTCGGCGTGAGAGACGAGCCGGTGAAGGGAAAAGAGGTTCCTCTGGAATGGACTGAGACATCTGGGGGACTCTTGGAATGGTGGCACGACCCTGGAGTTCCTCTCGCCATTCCTGTTGAGAGGGCCTCCTCTTGAGGTGCGACGGGAACGCCGGGAACTCTTTCCCGACAAAGCAGGGAAAGGATCCCTCATCTCGAGCTACGAGGCGGAAAGGGGGCTCCTCTGGATGTGGGCGGGACCGTCGTGATTCCTCTCGAGTGGAGACGGCTAGGTCGGGGAACTTCTTGATTTGCACCAAGGGTGTGAATGAGCCTTTTGAAGTTCCAGAGGTGAGGTGTGATCAGCCTCGAGACGCCTCAGCGGAAATGGGCCTCATCTCGCCTGGAGGGGAGAACCTCCTGGATTTTCTCGAGTTGCGGCAGGTCTTCTCGAGTTACGACGGGGACCTCAGGGACCCGCTCTGGTGGCCTCAGGAAAGGAGTGTCCCCATGCGAGTTGCTAGGGGACCTCTCGGGATTCCTCTCCCGTCCATGCCGGGGCCTCAGTCCTTGTGTGGAGTCGGGGCCGGAACCTGAGGATTCCTCTCCAGTGTTGCCATGGATCTTGGGGTGCTTCTGAGTCTCCCCAGGGGAGTCAGGCCTCGTCTCGAGTGGGGGCATGCACGTGCGCTTTCCTCCCGAGCTGCAGCAGTAGTGTCACGCTTCCTGTCACGTGGATCAAGGGATCTGTGGCTTTCCCTCGAGGCTGTCCCTCGAGGCTTTCCCACGAGGCTTTCCCACAGGGCTGTGCCACGTGCCACCTTGGTGGGAGTCGATCCTCGGCGTGAAAGACGAGCCGGTGAAGGGAAAAGAGGTTCCTCTGGAATGGACTGAGACATCTGGGGGACTCTTGGAATGGTGGCACGACCCTGGAGTTCCTCTCGCCGTTCCTGTTGAGAGGGCCTCCTCTTGAGATGCGACGGGAACGCCGGGAACTCTTTCCCGACGAAGCAGGGAAAGGATCCCTCATCTCGAGCTACGAGGCGGAAACGGGGCTCCTCTGGATGTGGGCGGGACCCACGTTATTCCTCTCGAGTGGAGACGGCTAGGTCGGGGAACTTCTTGATTTGCACCAAGGGTGTGTAGGACCCTTTCGAAGTTCCAGAGGTGAGGTGTGATCAGCCTCGAGACGCCTCAGCGGAAATGGGCCTCATTTCGCCTGGAGGGGAGAACCTCCTGGATTTTCTCGAGTTGCGGCAGGTCTTCTCGAGTTAGGACGGGGACCACAGGGACCCGCTCTGGTGGCCTCAGGAAAGGCCAGTCCCCATGCGAGTTGCTAGGGGACCTCTCGGGATTCCTCTCCCGTCCATGCCGGGGCCTCAGTCCTTGTGTGGAGTCGGGGCCGGAACCTGAGGATTCCTCTCCAGTGTTGCCATGGATCTTGGGGTGCTTCTGAGTCTCCCCAGGGGAGTCAGGCCTCGTCTCGAGTGGGGGCATGCACGTGCGCTTTCCTCCCGAGCTGCAGCAGTAGTGTCACGCTTCCTGTCACGTGGATCAAGGGATCTGTGGCTTTCCCTCGAGGCTGTCCCTCGAGGCTTTCCCACGAGGCTTTTCCACAGGGCTGTGCCACGTGCCACCTTGGTGGGATTCGATCCTCGGCGTGAAAGGCGAGCCGGTGAAGGGAAAAGAGGTTCCTCTGGAATGGACTGAGACATCTGGGGGACTCTTGGAATGGTGGCACGACCCTGGAGTTCCTCTCGCCGTTCCTGTTGAGAGGGCCTCCTCTTGAGATGCGACGGGAACGCCGGGAACTCTTTCCCGACGAAGCAGGGAAAGGATCCCTCATCTCGAGCTACGAGGCGGAAACGGGGCTCCTCTGGATGTGGGCGGGACCCTCGTGATTCCTCTCGAGTGGAGACGGCTAGGTCGGGGAACTTCTTGATTTGCACCAAGGGTGTGAAGGACCCTTTCGAAGTTCCAGAGGTGAGGTGTGATCAGCCTCGAGACGCCTCAGCGGAAATGGGCCTCATCTCGCCTGGAGGGGAGAACCTCCTGGATTTTCTCGAGTTGCGGCAGGTCTTCTCGAGTTACGACGGGGACCTCAGGGACCCGCTCTGGTGGCCTCAGGAAAGGCCAGTCCCCATGCGAGTTGCTAGGGGACCTCTCGGGATTCCTCTCCCGTCCATGCCGGGGCCTCAGTCCTTGTGTGGAGTCGGGGACGGAACCTGAGGATTCCTCTCCAGTGTTGCCATGGATCTTGGGGTGCTTCTGAGTCTCCCCAGGGGAGTCAGGCCTCGTCTCGAGTGGGGGCATGCACGTGCGCTTTCCTCCCGAGCTGCAGCAGTAGTGTCACACTTCCTGTCACGTGGATCAAGGGATCTGTGGCTTTCCCTCGAGGCTGTCCCTCGAGGCTTTCCCACGAGGCTTTCCCACAGGGCTGTGCCACGTGCCACCTTGGTGTGAGTCGATCCTCGGCGTGAAAGACGAGCCGGTGAAGGGAAAAGAGGTTCCTCTGGAATGGACTGAGACATCTGGGGGACTCTTGGAATGGTGGCACGACCCTGGAGTTCCTCTCGCCGTTCCTGTTGAGAGGGCCTCCTCTTGAGATGCGACGGGAACGCCGGGAACTCTTTCCCGACGAAGCAGGGAAAGGATCCCTCATCTCGAGCTACGAGGCGGAAACGGGGCTCCTCTGGATGTGGGCGGGACCCTCGTGAATCCTCTCGAGTGGAGACGGGTATGTCGGGGAACCTCTTGATTTGCACCAAGGGTGTGAAGGACCCTTTCGAAGTTCCAGAGGTGAGGTGTGATCAGCCTCGAGACGCCTCAGCGGAAATGGGCCTCATCTCGCCTGGAGGGGAGAACCTCCTGGATTTTCTCGAGTTGCGGCAGGTCTTCTCGATTTACGACGGGGACCTCAGGGACCCGCTCTGGTGGCCTCAGGAAAGGCCAGTCCCCATGGGAGTTGCTAGGGGACCTCTCGGGATTCCTCTCCCGTCCATGCCGGGGCCTCAGTCCTTGTGTGGAGTCGGGGCCGGAACCTGAGGATTCCTCTCCAGTGTTGCCATGGATCTTGGGGTGCTTCTGAGTCTCCCCAGGGGAGTCAGGCCTCGTCTCGAGTGGTGGCATGCACGTGCGCTTTCCTCCCGAGCTGCGGCAGTAGTGTCACGCTTCCTGTCACGTGGATCAAGGGATCTGTGGCTTTCCCTCGAGGCTGTCCCTCGAGGCTTTCCCACGAGGCTTTCCCACAGGGCTGTGCCACGTGCCACCTTGGTGGGAGTCGATCCTCGGCGTGAAAGACGAGCCGGTGAAGGGAAAAGAGGTTCCTCTGGAATGGACTGAGACATCTGGGGGACTCTTCGAATGGTGGCACGACCCTGGAGTTCCTCTCGCCGTTCCTGTTGAGAGGGCCTCCTCTTGAGATGCGACGGGAATGACGGGAACTCTTTCCCGACGAAGCAGGGAAAGGATCCCTCATCTCGAGCTACGAGGCGGAAACGGGGCTCCTCTGGATGTGGGCGGGACCCTCGTGATTCCTCTCGAGTGGAGACGGGTATGTCGGGGAACTTCTTGATTTGCACCAAGGGTGTGAAGGACCCTTTCGAAGTTCCAGAGGTGAGGTGTGATCAGCCTCGAGACGCCTCAGCGGAAATGGGCCTCATCTCGCCTGGAGGGGAGAACCTCCTGGATTTTCTCGAGTTGCGGCAGGTCTTCTCGAGTTACGACGGGGACCTCAGGGACCCGCTCTGGTGGCCTCAGGAAAGGCCAGTCCCCATGCGAGTTGCTAGGGGACCTCTCGGGATTCCTCTCCCGTCCATGCCGGGGCCTCAGTCCTTGTGTGGAGTCGGGGTCGGAACCTGAGGATTCCTCTCCAGTGTTGCCATGGATCTTGGGGTGCTTCTGAGTCTCCCCAGGGGAGTCAGGCCTCGTCTCGAGTGGGGGCATGCACGTGCGCTTTCCTCCCGAGCTGCAGCAGTAGTGTCACGCTTCCTGTCACGTGGATCAAGGGATCTGTGGCTTTCCCTCGAGGCTGTCCCTCGAGGCTTTCCCACGAGGCTTTCCCACAGGGCTGTGCCACGTGCCACCTTGGTGTGAGTCGATCCTCGGCGTGAAAGACGAGCCGCTGAAGGGAAAAGAGGTTCCTCTGGAATGGAATGAGACATCTGGGGGACTCTTGGAATGGTGGCACGACCCTGGAGTTCCTCTCGCCGTTCCTGTAGAGAGGGCCTCCTCTTGAGATGCGACGGGAACGCCTGGAACTCTTTCCCGACGAAGCAGGGAAAGGATCCCTCATCTCGAGCTACGAGGCGGAAACGGGGCTCCTCTGGATGTGGGCGGGACCCTCGTGATTCCTCTCGAGTGGAGACGGGTATGTCGGGGAACTTCTTGATTTGCACCAAGGGTGTGAAGGACCCTTTTGAAGTTCCAGAGGTGAGGTGTGATCAGCCTCGAGACGCCTCAGCGGAAATGGGCCTCATCTCGCCTGGAGGGGAGAACCTCCTGGATTTTCTCGAGTTGCGGCAGGTCTTCTCGAGTTACGACGGGGACCTCAGGGACCCGCTCTGGTGGCCTCAGGAAAGGCCAGTCCCCATGCGAGTTGCTAGGGGACCTCTCGGGATTCCTCTCCCGTCCATGCCGGGGCCTCAGTCCTTGTGTGGAGTCGGGGCCGGAACCTGAGGATTCCTCTCCAGTGTTGCCATGGATCTTGGGGTGCTTCTGAGTCTCCCCAGGGGAGTCAGGCCTCGTCTCGAGTGGGGGCATGCACGTGCGCTTTCCTCCCGAGCTGCAGCAGTAGTGTCACGCTACCTGTCACGTGGATCAAGGGATCTGTGGCTTTCCCTCGAGGCTGTCCCTCGAGGCTTTCCCACGAGGCTTTCCCACAGGGCTGTGCCACGTGCCACCTTGGTGGGAGTCGATCCTCGGCGTGAGAGACGAGCCGGTGAAGGGAAAAGAGGTTCCTCTGGAATGGACTGAGACATCTGGGGGACTCTTGGAATGGTGGCACGACCCTGGAGTTCCTCTCGCCATTCCTGTTGAGAGGGCCTCCTCTTGAGATGCGACGGGAACGCCGGGAACTCTTTCCCGACAAAGCAGGGAAAGGATCCCTCATCTCGAGCTACGAGGCGGAAAGGGGGCTCCTCTGGATGTGGGCGGGACCGTCGTGATTCCTCTCGAGTGGAGACGGCTAGGTCGGGGAACTTCTTGATTTGCACCAAGGGTGTGAATGAGCCTTTTGAAGTTCCAGAGGTGAGGTGTGATCAGCCTCGAGACGCCTCAGCGGAAATGGGCCTCATCTCGCCTGGAGGGGAGAACCTCCTGGATTTTCTCGAGTTGCGGCAGGTCTTCTCGAGTTACGACGGGGACCTCAGGGACCCGCTCTGGTGGCCTCAGGAAAGGAGTGTCCCCATGCGAGTTGCTAGGGGACCTCTCGGGATTCCTCTCCCGTCCATGCCGGGGCCTCAGTCCTTGTGTGGAGTCGGGGCCGGAACCTGAGGATTCCTCTCCAGTGTTGCCATGGATCTTGGGGTGCTTCTGAGTCTCCCCAGGGGAGTCAGGCCTCGTCTCGAGTGGGGGCATGCACGTGCGCTTTCCTCCCGAGCTGCAGCAGTAGTGTCACGCTTCCTGTCACGTGGATCAAGGGATCTGTGGCTTTCCCTCGAGGCTGTCCCTCGAGGCTTTCCCACGAGGCTTTCCCACAGGGCTGTGCCACGTGCCACCTTGGTGGGAGTCGATCCTCGGCGTGAAAGACGAGCCGGTGAAGGGAAAAGAGGTTCCTCTGGAATGGACTGAGACATCTGGGGGACTCTTGGAATGGTGGCACGACCCTGGAGTTCCTCTCGCCGTTCCTGTTGAGAGGGCCTCCTCTTGAGATGCGACGGGAACGCCGGGAACTCTTTCCCGACGAAGCAGGGAAAGGATCCCTCATCTCGAGCTACGAGGCGGAAACGGGGCTCCTCTGGATGTGGGCGGGACCCACGTTATTCCTCTCGAGTGGAGACGGCTAGGTCGGGGAACTTCTTGATTTGCACCAAGGGTGTGTAGGACCCTTTCGAAGTTCCAGAGGTGAGGTGTGATCAGCCTCGAGACGCCTCAGCGGAAATGGGCCTCATTTCGCCTGGAGGGGAGAACCTCCTGGATTTTCTCGAGTTGCGGCAGGTCTTCTCGAGTTAGGACGGGGACCACAGGGACCCGCTCTGGTGGCCTCAGGAAAGGCCAGTCCCCATGCGAGTTGCTAGGTGACCTCTCGGGATTCCTCTCCCGTCCATGCCGGGGCCTCAGTCCTTGTGTGGAGTCGGGGCCGGAACCTGAGGATTGCTCTCCAGTGTTGCCATGGATCTTGGGGTGCTTCTGAGTCTCCCCAGGGGAGTCAGGCCTCGTCTCGAGTGGGGGCATGCACGTGCGCTTTCCTCCCGAGCTGCAGCAGTAGTGTCACGCTTCCTGTCACGTGGATCAAGGGATCTGTGGCTTTCCCTCGAGGCTGTCCCTCGAGGCTTTCCCACGAGGCTTTTCCACAGGGCTGTGCCACGTGCCACCTTGGTGGGAGTCGATCCTCGGCGTGAAAGGCGAGCCGGTGAAGGGAAAAGAGGTTCCTCTGGAATGGACTGAGACATCTGGGGGACTCTTGGAATGGTGGCACGACCCTGGAGTTCCTCTCGCCGTTCCTGTTGAGAGGGCCTCCTCTTGAGATGCGACGGGAACGCCGGGAACTCTTTCCCGACGAAGCAGGGAAAGGATCCCTCATCTCGAGCTACGAGGCGGAAACGGGGCTCCTCTGGATGTGGGCGCGACCCTCGTGATTCCTCTCGAGTGGAGACGGCTAGGTCGGGGAACTTGTTGATTTGCACCAAGGGTGTGAAGGAGCCTTTCGAAGTTCCAGAGGTGAGGTGTGATCAGCCTCGAGACGCCTCAGCGGAAATGGGCCTCATCTCGCCTGGAGGGGAGAACCTCGTGGATTTTCTCGAGTTGCGGCAGGTCTTCTCGAGTTATGACGGGGACCTCAGGGACCCGCTCTGGTGGCCTCAGGAAAGGAGTGTCCCCATGCGAGTTGCTAGGGGACCTCTCGGGATTCCTCTCCCGTCCATGCCGGGGCCTCAGTCCTTGTGTGGAATCGGGGCCGGAACCTGAGGATTCCTCTCCAGTGTTGCCATGGATCTTGGGGTGCTTCTGAGTCTCCCCAGGGGAGTCAGGCCTCGTCTCGAGTGGGGGCATGCACGTGCGCTTTCCTCCCGAGCTGCAGCAGTAGTGTCACGCTTCCTGTCACGTGGATCAAGGGATCTGTGGCTTTCCCTCGAGGCTGTCCCTCGAGGCTTTCCCACGAGGCTTTCCCACAGGGCTGTGCCACGTGCCACCTTGGTGTGAGTCGATCCTCGGCGTGAAAGACGAGCCGGTGAAGGGAAAAGAGGTTCCTCTGGAATGGACTGAGACATCTGGGGGACTCTTGGAATGGTGGCACGACCCTGGAGTTCCTCTCGCCTTTCCTGTTGAGAGGGCCTCCTCTTGAGATGCGACGGGAACGCCGGGAACTCTTTCCCGACGAAGCAGGGAAAGGATCCCTCATCTCGAGCTACGAGGCGGAAACGGGGCTCCTCTGGATGTGGGCGGGACCCACGTGATTCCTCTCGAGTGGAGACGGCTAGGTCGGGGAACTTCTTGATTTGCACCAAGGGTGTGTAGGACCCTTTCGAAGTTCCAGAGGTGAGGTGTGATCAGCCTCGAGACGCCTCAGCGGAAATGGGCCTCATCTCACCTGGAGGGGAGAACCTCCTGGATTTTCTCGAGTTGCGGCAGGTCTTCTCGAGTTACGACGGGGACCACAGGGACCCGCTCTGGTGGCCTCAGGAAAGGCCAGTCCCCATGCGAGTTGCTAGGGGACCACTCGGGATTCCTCTCCCGTCCATGCCGGGGCCTCAGTCCTTGTGTGGAGTCGGGGCCGGAACCTGAGGATTCCTCTCCAGTGTTACCATGGATCTTGGGGTGCTTCTGAGTCTCCCCAGGGGAGTCAGGCCTCGTCTCGAGTGGGGGCATGCACGTGCGCTTTCCTCCCGAGCTGCAGCAGTAGTGTCACGCATCCTGTCACGTGGATCAAGGGATCTGTGGCTTTCCCTCGAGGCTGTCCCTCGAGGCTTTCCCACGAGGCTTTCCCACAGGGCTGTGCCACGTGCCACCTTGGTGGGAGTCGATCCTCGGCGTGAAAGACGAGCCGGTGAAGGGAAAAGAGGTTCCTCTGGAATGGACTGAGACATCTGGGGGACTCTTGGAATGGTGGCACGACCCTGGAGTTCCTCTCGCCGTTCCTGTTGAGATGGCCTCCTCTTGAGATGCGACGGGAACGCAGGGAACTCTTTCCCGACGAAGCAGGGAAAGGATCCCTCATCTCGAGCTACGAGGCGGAAACGGGGCTCCTCTGGATGTGGGCGGGACCGTCGTGATTCCTCTCGAGTGGAGACGGCTAGGTCGGGGAACTTCTTGATTTGCACCAAGGGTGTGAAGGAGCCTTTCGAAGTTCCAGAGGTGAGGTGTGATCAGCCTCGAGACGCCTCAGCGGAAATGGGCCTCATCTCGCCTGGAGGGGAGAACCTCGTGGATTTTCTCGAGTTGCGGCAGGTCTTCTCGAGTTATGACGGGGACCTCAGGGACCCGCTCTGGTGGCCTCAGGAAAGGAGTGTCCCCAGGCGAGTTGCTAGGGGACCTCTCGGGATTCCTCTCCCGTCCATGCCGGGGCCTCAGTCCTTGTGTGGAGTCGGGGCCGGAACCTGAGGATTCCTCTCCAGTGTTGCCATGGATCTTGGGGTGCTTCTGAGTCTCCCCAGGGGAGTCAGGCCTCGTCTCGAGTGGGGGCATGCACGTGTGCTTTCCTCCCGAGCTGCAGCAGTAGTGTCACGCTTCCTGTCACGTGGATCAAGGGATCTGTGGCTTTCCCTCGAGGCTGTCCCTCGAGGCTTTCCCACGAGGCTTTCCCACAGGGCTGTGCCACGTGCCACCTTGGTGTGAGTCGATCCTCGGCGTGAAAGACGAGCCGGTGAAGGGAAAAGAGGTTCCTCTGGAATGGACTGAGACATCTGGGGGACTCTTGGAATGGTGGCACGACCCTGGAGTTCCTCTCGCCTTTCCTGTTGAGAGGGCCTCCTCTTGAGATGCGACGGGAACGCCGGGAACTCTTTCCCGACGAAGCAGGGAAAGGATCCCTCATCTCGAGCTACGAGGCGGAAACGGGGCTCCTCTGGATGTGGGCGGGACCCACGTGATTCCTCTCGAGTGGAGACGGCTAGGTCGGGGAACTTCTTGATTTGCACCAAGGGTGTGTAGGACCCTTTCGAAGTTTCAGAGGTGAGGTGTGATCAGCCTCGAGACGCCTCAGCGGAAATGGGCCTCATCTCGCCTGGAGGGGAGAACCTCCTGGATTTTCTCGAGTTGCGGCAGGTCTTCTCGAGTTACGACGGGGACCACAGGGACCCGCTCTGGTGGCCTCAGGAAAGGCCAGTCCCCATGCGAGTTGCTAGGGGACCACTCGGGATTCCTCTCCCGTCCATGCCGGGGCCTCAGTCCTTGTGTGGAGTCGGGGCCGGAACCTGAGGATTCCTCTCCAGTGTTCCCATGGATCTTGGGGTGCTTCTGAGTCTCCCCAGGGGACTCAGGCCTCGTCTCGAGTGGGGGCATGCACGTGCGCTTTCCTCCCGAGCTGCAGCAGTAGTGTCACGCTACCTGTCACGTGGATCAAGGGATCTGTGGCTTTCCCTCGAGGCTGTCCCTCGAGGCTTTCCCACGAGGCTTTCCCACAGGGCTGTGCCACGTGCCACCTTGGTGGGAGTCGATCCTCGGCGTGAAAGACGAGCCGGTGAAGGGAAAAGAGGTTCCTCTGGAATGGACTGAGACATCTGGGGGACTCTTGGAATGGTGGCACGACCCTGGAGTTCCTCTCGCCGTTCCTGTTGAGAGGGCCTCCTCTTGAGATGCGACGGGAACGCCGGGAACTCTTTCCCGACGAAGCAGGGAAAGGATCCCTCATCTCGAGCTACGAGGCGGAAACGGGGCTCCTCTGGATGTGGGCGGGACCCTCGTGATTCCTCTCGAGTGGAGACGGGTATGTCGGGGAACTTCTTGATTTGCACCAAGGGTGTGAAGGAGCCTTTCGAAGTTCCAGAGGTGAGGTGTGATCAGCCTCGAGACGCCTCAGCGGAAATGGGCCTCATCTCGCCTGGTGGGGAGAACCTCGTGGATTTTCTCGAGTTGCGGCAGGTCTTCTCGAGTTATGACGGGGACCTCAGGGACCCGCTCTGGTGGCCTCAGGAAAGGAGTGTCCCCATGCGAGTTGCTAGGGGACCTCTCGGGATTCCTCTCCCGTCCATGCCGGGGCCTCAGTCCTTGTGTGGAGTCGGGGCCGGAACCTGAGGATTCCTCTCAAGTGTTGCCATGGATCTTGGGGTGCTTCTGAGTCTCCCCAGGGGAGTCAGGCCTCGTCTCGAGTAGGGGCATGCACGTGCGCTTTCCTCCCGAGATGCAGCAGTAGTGTCACGCTTCCTGTCACGTGGATCAAGGGATCTGTGGCTTTCCCTCGAGGCTGTCCCTCGAGGCTTTCCCACGAGGCTTTCCCACAGGGCTGTGCCACGTGCCACCTTGGTGGGAGTCGATCCTCGGCGTGAAAGACGAGCCGGTGAAGGGAAAAGAGGTTCCTCTGGAATGGACTGAGACATCTGGGGGACTCTTGGAATGGTGGCACGACCCTGGAGTTCCTCTCGCCTTTCCTGTTGAGAGGGCCTCCTCTTGAGATGCGACGGGAACGCCGGGAACTCTTTCCCGACGAAGCAGGGAAAGGATCCCTCATCTCGAGCTACGAGGCGGAAACGGGGCTCCTCTGGATGTGGGCGGGACCCACGTGATTCCTCTCGAGTGGAGACGGCTAGGTCGGGGAACTTCTTGATTTGCACCAAGGGTGTGTAGGACCCTTTCGAAGTTCCAGAGGTGAGGTGTGATCAGCCTCGAGACGCCTCAGCGGAAATGGGCCTCATCTCGCCTGGAGGGGAGAACCTCCTGGATTTTCTCGAGTTGCGGCAGGTCTTCTCGAGTTACGACGGGGACCACAGGGACCCGCTCTGGTGGCCTCAGGAAAGGCCAGTCCCCATGCGAGTTGCTAGGGGACCACTCGGGATTCCTCTCCCGTCCATGCCGGGGCCTCAGTCCTTGTGTGGAGTCGGGGCCGGAACCTGAGGATTCCTCTCCAGTGTTGCCATGGATCTTGGGGTGCTTCTGAGTCTCCCCAGGGGAGTCAGGCCTCGTCTCGAGTGGGGGCATGCACGTGCGCTTTCCTCCCGAGCTGCAGCAGTAGTGTCACGCTTCCTGTCACGTGGATCAAGGGATCTGTGGCTTTCCCTCGAGGCTGTCCCTCGAGGCTTTCCCACGAGGCTTTCCCACAGGGCTGTGCCACGTGCCACCTTGGTGTGAGTCGATCCTCGGCGTGAAAGACGAGCCGGTGAAGGGAAAAGAGGTTCCTCTGGAATGGACTGAGACATCTGGGGGACTCTTGGAATGGTGGCACGACCCTGGAGTTCCTCTCGCCGTTCCTGTTGAGAGGGCCTCCTCTTGAGATGCGACGGGAACGCCGGGAACTCTTTCCCGACGAAGCAGGGAAAGGATCCCTCATCTCGAGCTACGAGGCGGAAACGGGGCTCCTCTGGATGTGGGCGGGACCCTCGTGATTCCTCTCGAGTGGAGACGGCTAGGTCGGGGAACTTCTTGATTTGCACCAAGGGTGTGAAGGAGCCTTTCGAATTTCCAGAGGTGAGGTGTGATCAGCCTCGAGACGCCTCAGCGGAAATGGGCCTCATCTCGCCTGGAGGGGAGAAACTCGTGGATTTTCTCGAGTTGCGGCAGGTCTTCTCGAGTTATGACGGGGACCTCAGGGACCCGCTCTGGTGGCCTCAGGAAAGGAGTGTCCCCATGCGAGTTGCTAGGGGACCTCTCGGGATTCCTCTCCCGTCCATGCCGGGGCCTCAGTCCTTGTGTGGAGTCGGGGCCGGAACCTGAGGATTCCTCTCCAGTGTTGCCATGGATCTTGGGTGCTTCTGAGTCTCCCCAGGGGAGTCAGGCCTCGTCTCGAGTGGGGGCATGCACGTGCGCTTTCCTCCCGAGCTGCAGCAGTAGTGTCACGCTTCCTGTCACGTGGATCAAGGGATCTGTGGCTTTCCCTCGAGGCTGTCCCTCGAGGCTTTCCCACGAGGCTTTCCCACAGGGCTGTGCCACGTGCCACCTTGGTGTGAGTCGATCCTCGGCGTGAAAGATGGGCCGGTGAAGGGAAAAGAGGTTCCTCTGGAATGGACTGAGACATCTGGGGGACTCTTGGAATGGTGGCACGACCCTGGAGTTCCTCTCGCCGTTCCTGTTGAGAGGGCCTCCTCTTGAGATGCGACGGGAACGCCGGGAACTCTTTCCCGACGAAGCAGGGAAAGGATCCCTCATCTCGAGCTACGAGGCGGAAACGGGGCTCCTCTGGATGTGGGCGGGACCCTCGTGATTCCTCTCGAGTGGAGACGGGTATGTCGGGGAACTTCTTGATTTGCACCAAGGGTGTGAAGGACCCTTTCGAAGTTCCAGAGGTGAGGTGTGATCAGCCTCGAGACGCCTCAGCGGAAATGGGCCTCATCTCGCCTGGAGGGGAGAACCTCCTGGATTTTCTCGAGTTGCGGCAGGTCTTCTCGAATTACGACGGGGACCTCAGGGACCCGCTCTGGTGGCCTCAGGAAAGGCCAGTCCTCATGCGAGTTGCTAGGGGACCTCTCGGGATTCCTCTCCCGTCCATGCCGGGGCCTCAGTCCTTGTGTGGAGTCGGGGCCGGACCCTGAGGATTCCTCTCCAGTGTTGCCATGGATCTTGGGGTGCTTCTGAGTCTCCCCAGGGGAGTCAGGCCTCGTCTCGAGTGGTGGCATGCACGTGCGCTTTCCTCCCGAGCTGCAGAAGTAGTGTCACGCTTCCTGTCACGTGGATCAAGGGATCTGTGGTTTTCCCTCGAGGCTGTCCCTCGAGGCTTTCCCACGAGGCTTTCCCACAGGGCTGTGCCACGTGCCACCTTGGTGTGAGTCGATCCTCGGCGTGAAAGACGAGCCCGTGAAGGGAAAAGAGGTTCCTCTGGAATGGACTGAGACATCTGGGGGACTCCTGGAATGGTGGCACGACCCTGGAGTTCCTCTCTCCGTTCCTGTTGAGAGGGCCTCCTCTTGAGATGCGACGGGAACGCCGGGAACTCTTTCCCGACGAAGCAGGGAAAGGATCCCTCATCTCGAGCTACGAGGCGGAAACGGGGCTCCTCTGGATGTGGGCGGGACCCTCGTGATTCCTCTCGAGTGGAGACGGGTATGTCGGGGAACTTCTTGATTTGCACCAAGGGTGTGAAGGACCCTTTCGAAGTTCCAGAGGTGAGGTGTGATCAGCCTCGAGACCCCTCAGCCGAAATGGGCCTCATCTCGCCTGGAGGGGAGAACCTCCTGGATTTTCTCGAGTTGCGGCAGGTCTTCTCGAGTTACGACGGGGACCTCAGGGACCCGCTCTGGTGGCCTCAGGAAAGGCCAGTCCCCATGCGAGTTGCTAGGGGACCTCTCGGGATTCCTCTCCCGTCCATTCCGGGGCCTCAGTCCTTGTGTTGATTCGGGGTCGGAACCTGAGGATTCCTCTCCAGTGTTGCCATGGATCTTGGGGTGCTTCTGAGTCTCCCCAGGGGAGTCAGGCCTCGTCTCGAGTGGGGGCATGCAGGTGCGCTTTCCTCCCGAGCTGCAGCAGTAGTGTCACGCTTCCTGTCACGTGGATCAAGGGATCTGTGGCTTTCCCTCGAGGCTGTCCCTCGAGGCTTTCCCACGAGGCTTTCCCACAGGGCTGTGCCACGTGCCACCTTGGTGTGAGTCGATCCTCGGCGTGAAAGACGAGCCGGTGAAGGGAAAAGAGGTTCCTCTGGAATGGACTGAGACATCTGGGGGACTCTTGGAATGGTGGCACGACCCTGGAGTTCCTCTCGCCGTTCCTGTTGAGAGGGCCTCCTCTTGAGATGCGACGGGAACGCCGGGAACTCTTTCCCGACGAAGCAGGGAAAGGATCCCTCATCTCGAGCTACGAGGCGGAAACGGGGCTCCTCTGGATGTGGGCGGGACCCTCGTGATTCCTCTCGAGTGGAGACGGGTATGTCGGGGAACTTCTTGATTTGCACCAAGGGTGTGAAGGACCCTTTCGAAGTTCCAGAGGTGAGGTGTGATCAGCCTCGAGACGCCTCAGCGGAAATGGGCCTCATCTCGCCTGGAGGGGAGAACCTCCTGGATTTTCTCGAGTTGCGGCAGGTCTTCTCGAGTTACGACGGGGACCTCAGGGACCCGCTCTGGTGGCCTCAGGAAAGGCCAGTCCCCATGCGAGTTGCTAGGGGACCTCTCGGGATTCCTCTCCCGTCCATGCCGGGGCCTCAGTCCTTGTGTGGAGTCGGGGCCGGAACCTGAGGA
Organism: Budorcas taxicolor; assembly: GCF_023091745.1. NCBI lineage: Eukaryota > Metazoa > Chordata > Mammalia > Artiodactyla > Bovidae > Budorcas > Budorcas taxicolor. The sequence goes on from NW_026291738.1 coordinate 987,466, forward strand.
TTCCTCTCCAGTGTTGCCATGGATCTTGGGGTGCTTCTGAGTCTCCCCAGGGGAGTCAGGCCTCGTCTCGAGTGGGGGCATGCACGTGCGCTTTCCTCCCGAGCTGCAGCAGTAGTGTCACGCTTCCTGTCACGTGGATCAAGGGATCTGTGGCTTTCCCTCGAGGCTGTCCCTCGAGGCTTTCCCACGAGGCTTTCCCACAGGGCTGTGCCACGTGCCACCTTGGTGGGAGTCGATCCTCGGCGTGAAAGACGAGCCGGTGAAGGGAAAAGAGTTTCCTCTGGAATGGACTGAGACATCTGGGGGACTCTTGGAATGGTGGCACGACCCTGGAGTTCCTCTCGCCATTCCTGTTGAGAGGGCCTCCTCTTGAGATGCGACGGGAACGCCGGGAACTCTTTCCCGACGAAGCAGGGAAAGGATCCCTCATCTCGAGCTACGAGGCGGAAACGGGGCTCCTCTGGATGTGGGCGGGACCCTCGTGATTCCTCTCGAGTGGAGACGGGTATGTCGGGGAACTTCTTGATTTGCACCAAGGGTGTGAAGGAGCCTTTCGAAGTTCCAGAGGTGAGGTGTGATCAGCCTCGAGACGCCTCAGCGGAAATGGGCCTCATCTCGCCTGGAGGGGAGAACCTCCTGGATTTTCTCGAGTTGCGGCAGGTCTTCTCGAGTTACGACGGGGACCTCAGGGACCCGCTCTGGTGGCCTCAGGAAAGGCCAGTCCCCATGCGAGTTGCTAGGGGACCTCTCGGGATTCCTCTCCCGTCCATTCCGGGGCCTCAGTCCTTGTGTTGATTCGGGGTCGGAACCTGAGGATTCCTCTCCAGTGTTGCCATGGATCTTGGGGTGCTTCTGAGTCTCCCCAGGGGAGTCAGGCCTCGTCTCGAGTGGGGGCATGCACGTGCGCTTTCCTCCCGAGCTGCAGCAGTAGTGTCACGCTTCCTGTCACGTGGATCAAGGGATCTGTGGCTTTCCCTCGAGGCTGTCCCTCGAGGCTTTCCCACGAGGCTTTCCCACAGGGCTGTGCCACGTGCCACCTTGGTGTGAGTCGATCCTCGGCGTGAAAGACGAGCCGGTGAAGGGAAAAGAGGTTCCTCTGGAATGGACTGAGACATCTGGGGGACTCTTGGAATGGTGGCACGACCCTGGAGTTCCTCTCGCCGTTCCTGTTGAGAGGGCCTCCTCTTGAGATGCGACGGGAACGCCGGGAACTCTTTCCCGACGAAGCAGGGAAAGGATCCCTCATCTCGAGCTACGAGGCGGAAACGGGGCTCCTCTGGATATGGGCGGGACCCTCGTGATTCCTCTCGAGTGGAGACGGGTATGTCGGGGAACTTCTTGATTTGCACCAAGGGTGTGAAGGACCCTTTCGAAGTTCCAGAGGTGAGGTGTGATCAGCCTCGAGACGCCTCAGCGGAAATGGGCCTCATCTCGCCTGGAGGGGAGAACCTCCTGGATTTTCTCGAGTTGCGGCAGGTCTTCTCGAGTTACGACGGGGACCTCAGGGACCCGCTCTTGTGGCCTCAGGAAAGGCCAGTCCCCATGCGAGTTGCTAGGGGACCTCTCGGGATTCCTCTCCCGTCCATGCCGGGGCCTCAGTCCTTGTGTGGAGTCGGGGCCGGAACCTGAGGATTCCTCTCCAGTGTTGCCATGGATCTTGGGGTGCTTCTGAGTCTCCCCAGGGGAGTCAGGCCTCGTCTCGAGTGGGGGCATGCACGTGCGCTTTCCTCCCGAGCTGCAGCAGTAGTGTCACGCTACCTGTCACGTGGATCAAGGGATCTGTGGCTTTCCCTCGAGGCTGTCCCTCGAGGCTTTCCCACGAGGCTTTCCCACAGGGCTGTGCCACGTGCCACCTTGGTGGGAGTCGATCCTCGGCGTGAAAGACGAGCCGGTGAAGGGAAAAGAGGTTCCTCTGGAATGGACTGAGACATCTGGGGGACTCTTGGAATGGTGGCACGACCCTGGAGTTCCTCTCGCCGTTCCTGTTGAGAGGGCCTCCTCTTGAGATGCGACGGGAATGCCGGGAACTCTTTCCCGACGAAGCAGGGAAAGGATCCCTCATCTCGAGCTACGAGGCGGAAACGGGGCTCCTCTGGATGTGGGCGGGACCCTCGTGATTCCTCTCGAGTGGAGACGGGTATGTCGGGGAACTTCTTGATTTGCATCAAGGGTGTGAAGGACCCTTTCGAAGTTCCAGAGGTGAGGTGTGATCAGCCTCGAGACGCCTCAGCGGAAATGGGCCTCATCTCGCCTGGAGGGGAGAACCTCCTGGATTTTCTCGAGTTGCGGCAGGTCTTCTCGAGTTACGACGGGGACCTCAGGGACCCGCTCTGGTGGCCTCAGGAAAGGCCAGTCCCCATGCGAGTTGCTAGGGGACCTCTCGGGATTCCTCTCCCGTCCATGCCGGGGCCTCAGTCCTTGTGTGGAGTCGGGGCCGGAACCTGAGGATTCCTCTCCAGTGTTGCTATGGATCTTGGGGTGCTTCTGAGTCTCCCCAGGGGAGTCAGGCCTCGTCTCGAGTGGGGGCATGCACGTGCGCTTTCCTCCCGAGCTGCAGCAGTAGTGTCACGCTACCTGTCACGTGGATCAAGGGATCTGTGGCTTTCCCTCGAGGCTGTCCCTCGAGGCTTTCCCACGAGGCTTTCCCACAGGGCTGTGCCACGTGCCACCTTGGTGGGAGTCGATCCTCGGCGTGAAAGACGAGCCGGTGAAGGGAAAAGAGGTTCCTCTGGAATGGCCTGAGACATCTGGGGGACTCTTGGAATGGTGGTACGACCCTGGAGTTCCTCTCGCCGTTCCTGTTGAGAGGGCCTCCTCTTGAGATGCGACGGGAACGCCGGGAACTCTTTCCCGACGAAGCAGGGAAAGGATCCCTCATCTCGAGCTACGAGGCGGAAACGGGGCTCCCCTGGATGTGGGCGGGACCCTCGTGATTCCTCTCGAGTGGAGACGGCTAGGTCGGGGAACTTCTTGATTTGCACCAAGGGTGTGAAGGAGCCTTTCGAAGTTCCAGAGGTGAGGTGTGATCAGCCTCGAGACGCCTCAGCGGAAATGGGCCTCATCTCGCCTGGAGGGGAGAACCTCCTGGATTTTCTCGAGTTGCGGCAGGTCTTCTCGAGTTACGACGGGGACCTCAGGGACCCGCTCTGGTGGCCTCAGGAAAGGCCAGTCCCCATGCGAGTTGCTAGGGGACCTCTCGGGATTCCTCTCCCGTCCATTCCGGGGCCTCAGTCCTTGTGTTGATTCGGGGTCGGAACCTGAGGATTCCTCTCCAGTGTTGCCATGGATCTTGGGGTGCTTCTGAGTCTCCCCAGGGGAGTCAGGCCTCGTCTCGAGTGGGGGCATGCACGTGCGCTTTCCTCCCGAGCTGCAGCAGTAGTGTCACGCTTCCTGTCACGTGGATCAAGGGATCTGTGGCTTTCCCTCGAGGCTGTCCCTCGAGGCTTTCCCACGAGGCTTTCCCACAGGGCTGTGCCACGTGCCACCTTGGTGTGAGTCGATCCTCGGCGTGAAAGACGAGCCGGTGAAGGGAAAAGAAGTTCCTCTGGAATGGACTGAGACATCTGGGGGACTCTTGGAATGGTGGCACGACCCTGGAGTTCCTCTCGCCGTTCCTGTTGAGAGGGCCTCCTCTTGAGATGCGACGGGAACGCCGGGAACTCTTTCCCGACGAAGCAGGGAAAGGATCCCTCATCTCGAGCTACGAGGCGGAAACGGGGCTCCTCTGGATGTGGGCGGGACCCTCGTGATTCCTCTCGAGTGGAGACGGGTATGTCGGGGAACTTCTTGATTTGCACCAAGGGTGTGAAGGACCCTTTCGAAGTTCCAGAGGTGAGGTGTGATCAGCCTCGAGACGCCTCAGCGGAAATGGGCCTCATCTCGCCTGGAGGGGAGAACCTCCTGGATTTTCTCGAGTTGCGGCAGGTCTTCTCGAGTTACGACGGGGACCTCAGGGACCCGCTCTTGTGGCCTCAGGAAAGGCCAGTCCCCATGCGAGTTGCTAGGGGACCTCTCGGGATTCCTCTCCCGTCCATGCCGGGGCCTCAGTCCTTGTGTGGAGTCGGGGCCGGAACCTGAGGATTCCTCTCCAGTGTTGCCATGGATCTTGGGGTGCTTCTGAGTCTCCCCAGGGGAGTCAGGCCTCGTCTCGAGTGGGGGCATGCACGTGCGCTTTCCTCCCGAGCTGCAGCAGTAGTGTCACGCTACCTGTCACGTGGATCAAGGGATCTGTGGCTTTCCCTCGAGGCTGTCCCTCGAGGCTTTCCCACGAGGCTTTCCCACAGGGCTGTGCCACGTGCCACCTTGGTGGGAGTCGATCCTCGGCGTGAAAGACGAGCCGGTGAAGGGAAAAGAGGTTCCTCTGGAATGGACTGAGACATCTGGGGGACTCTTGGAATGGTGGCACGACCCTGGAGTTCCTCTCGCCGTTCCTGTTGAGAGGGCCTCCTCTTGAGATGCGACGGGAACGCCAGGAACTCTTTCCCGACGAAGCAGGGAAAGGATCCCTCATCTCGAGCTACGAGGCGGAAACGGGGCTCCTCTGGATGTGGGCGGGACCCTCGTGATTCCTCTCGAGTGGAGACGTGTATGTCGGGATACTTCTTGATTTGCACCAAGCGTGTGAAGGACCCTTTCGAAGTTCCAGAGGTGAGGTGTGATCAGCCTCGAGACGCCTCAGCGGAAATGGGCCTCATCTCGCCTGGAGGGGAGAACCTCCTGGATTTTCTCGAGTTGCGGCAGGTCTTCTCGAGTTACAACGGGGACCTCAGGGACCCGCTCTGGTGGCCTCAGGAAAGGCCAGTCCCCATGCGAGTTGCTAGGGGACCTCTCGGGATTCCTCTCCCGTCCATGCCGGGGCCTCAGTCCTTGTGTGGAGTCGGGGCCGGAACCTGAGGATTCCTCTCCAGTGTTGCCATGGATCTTGGGGTGCTTCTGAGTCTCCCCAGGGGAGTCAGGCCTCGTCTCGGGTGGGGGCATGCACGTGCGCTTTCCTCCCGAGCTGCAGCAGTAGTGTCACGCTACCTGTCACGTGGATCAAGGGATCTGTGGCTTTCCCTCGAGGCTGTCCCTCGAGGCTTTCCCACGAGGCTTTCCCACAGGGCTGTGCCACGTGCCACCTTGGTGGGAGTCGATCCTCGGCGTGAAAGACGAGCCGGTGAAGGGAAAAGAGGTTCCTCTGGAATGGACTGAGACATCTGGGGGACTCTTGGAATGGTGGCACGACCCTGGAGTTCCTCTCGCCGTTCCTGTTGAGAGGGCCTCCTCTTGAGATGCGACGGGAAGGCCGGGAACTCTTTCCCGACGAAGCAGGGAAAGGATCCCTCATCTCGAGCTACGAGGCGAAAACGGGGCTCCTCTGGATGTGGGCGGGACCCTCGTGATTCCTCTCGAGTGGAGACGTGTATGTCGGGATACTTCTTGATTTGCACCAAGCGTGTGAAGGACCCTTTCGAAGTTCCAGAGGTGAGGTGTGATCAGCCTCGAGACGCCTCAGCGGAAATGGGCCTCATCTCGCCTGGAGGGGAGAACCTCCTGGATTTTCTCGAGTTGCGGCAGGTCTTCTCGAATTACGACGGGGACCTCAGGGACCCGCTCTGGTGGCCTCAGGAAAGGCCAGTCCCCATGCGAGTTTTTAGGGGACCTCTCGGGATTCCTCTCCCGTCCATGCCGGGGCCTCAGTCCTTGTGTGGAGTCGGGGCCGGAACCTGAGGATTCCTCTCCAGTGTTGCCATGGATCTTGGGGTGCTTCTGAGTCTCCCCAGGGGAATCAGGCCTCGTCTCGAGTGGGGGCATGCACGTGCGCTTTCCTCCCGAGCTGCAGCAGTAGTGTCACGCTTCCTGTCACGTGGATCAAGGGATCTGTGGCTTTCCCACGAGGCTTTCCCACAGGGCTGTGCCACGTGCCACCTTGGTGGGAGTCGATCCTCGGCGTGAAAGACGAGCCGGTGAAGGGAAAAGAGGTTCCTCTGGAATGGACTGAGACATCTGGGGGACTCTTGGAATGGTGGCACGACCCTGGAGTTCCTCTCGCCGTTCCTGTTGAGAGGGCCTCCTCTTGAGATGCGACGGGAACGCCGGGAACTCTTTCCCGACGAAGCAGGGAAAGGATCCCTCATCTCGAGCTACGAGGCGGAAACGGGGCTCCTCTTGATGTGGGCGGGACCCACGTGATTCCTCTCGAGTGGAGACGGGTATGTCGGGGAACTTCTTGATTTGCACCAAGGGTGTGAAGGACCCTTTAGAAGTTCCAGAGGTGAGGTGTGATCAGCCTCGAGACGCCTCAGCGGAAATGGGCCTCATCTCGCCTGGAGGGGAGAACCTAGTGGATTTTCTCGAGTTGCGGCAGGTCTTCTTGAGTTATGACGGGGACCTCAGGGACCCGCTCTGGTGGCCTCAGGAAAGGAGTGTCCCCATGCGAGTTGCTAGGGGACCTCTCGGGATTCCTCTCCCGTCCATTCCGGGGCCTCAGTCCTTGTGTGGAGTCGGGGCCGGAACCTGAGGATTCCTCTCCAGTGTTGCCATGGATCTTGGGGTGCTTCTGAGTCTCCCCAGGGGAGTCAGGCCTCGTCTCGAGTGGGGGCATGCACGTGCGCTTTCCTCCCGAGCTGCAGCAGTAGTGTCACGCTTCCTGTCACGTGGATCAAGGGATCTGTGGCTTTCCCTCGAGGCTGTCCCTCGAGGCTTTCCCACGAGGCTTTCCCACAGGGCTGTGCCACGTGCCACCTTGGTGTGAGTTGATCCTCGGCGTGAAAGACGAGCCGGTGAAGGGAAAAGAGGTTTCTCTGGAATGGACTGAGACATCTGGGGGACTCTTGGAATGGTGGCACGACCCTGGAGTTCCTCTCGCCGTTCCTGTTGAGAGGGCCTCCTCTTGAGATGCGACGGGAAGGCCGGGAACTCTTTCCCGACGAAGCAGGGAAAGGATCCCTCATCTCGAGCTACGAGGCGGAAACGGGGCTCCTCTGGATGTGGGCGGGACCCTCGTGATTCCTCTCGAGTGGAGACGTGTATGTCGGGATACTTCTTGATTTGCACCAAGGGTGTGAAGGACCCTTTCGAAGTTCCAGAGGTGAGGTGTGATCAGCCTCGAGACGCCTCAGCGGAAATGGGCCTCATCTCGCCTGGAGGGGAGAACCTCCTGGATTTTCTCGAGTTGCGGCTGGTCTTCTCGAGTTACGACGGGGACCTCAGGGACCCGCTCTGGTGGCCTCAGGAAAGGCCAGTCCCCATGCAAGTTGCTAGGGGACCTCTCGGGATTCCTCTCCCGTCCATGCCGGGGCCTCAGTCCTTGTGTGGAGTCGGGGCCGGAACCTGAGGATTCCTCTCCAGTGTTGCCATGGATCTTGGGGTGCTTCTGAGTCTCCTCAGGGGAGTCAGGCCTCGTCTCGAGTGGGGGCATGCACGTGCGCTTTCCTCCCGCACTGCAGCAGTAGTGTCACGCTTCCTGTCACGTGGATCAAGGGATCTGTGGCTTTCCCTCGAGGCTGTCCCTCGAGGCTTTCCCACGAGGCTTTCCCACAGGGCTGTGCCACGTGCCACCTTGGTGTGAGTCGATCCTCGGCGTGAAAGACGAGCCCGTGAAGGGAAAAGAGGTTCCTCTGGAATGGACTGAGACATCTGGGGGACTCTTGGAATGGTGGCACGACCCTGGAGTTCCTCTTGCCGTTCCTGTTGAGAGGGCCTCCTCTTGAGATGCGACGGGAACGCCGGGAACTCTTTCCCGACGAAGCAGGGAAAGGATCCCTCATCTCGAGCTACGAGGCGGAAACGGGGCTCCTCTGGATGTGGGCGGGACCCTCGTGATTCCTCTCGAGTGGAGATGGCTATGTCGGGGATCTTCTTGGTTTGCACCAAGGGTGTGAAGGAGCCTTTCGAAGTTCCAGAGGTGAGGTGTGATCAGCCTCGAGACGCCTCAGCGGAAATGGGCCTCATCTCGCCTGGAGGGGAGAACCTAGTGGATTTTCTCGAGTTGCGGCAGGTCTTCTTGAGTTATGACGGGGACCTCAGGGACCCGCTCTGGTGGCCTCAGGAAAGGAGTGTCCCCATGCGAGTTGCTAGGGGACCTCTCGGGATTCCTCTCCCGTCCATTCTGGGGCCTCAGTCCTTGTGTGGAGTCGGGGCCGGAACCTGAGGATTCCTCTCCAGTGTTGCCATGGATCTTGGGGTGCTTCTGAGTCTCCCCAGGGGAGTCAGGCCTCGTCTCGAGTGGGGGCATGCACGTGCGCTTTCCTCCCGAGCTGCAGCAGTAGTGTCACGCTTCCTGTCACGTGGATCAAGGGATCTGTGGCTTTCCCTCGAGGCTGTCCCTCGAGGCTTTCCCACGAGGCTTTCCCACAGGGCTGTGCCACGTGCCACCTTGGTGTGAGTCGATCCTCGGCGTGAAAGACGAGCCGGTGAAGGGAAAAGAGGTTCCTCTGGAATGGACTGAGACATCTGGGGGACTCTTGGAATGGTGGCACGACCCTGGAGTTCCTCTCGCCTTTCCTGTTGAGAGGGCCTCCTCTTGAGATGCGACGGGAACGCCGGGAACTCTTTCCCGACGAAGCAGGGAAAGGATCCCTCATCTCGAGCTACGACGCGGAAACGGGGCTCCTCTGGATGTGGGCGGGACCCACGTGATTCCTCTCGAGTGGAGACGGCTAGGTCGGGGAACTTCTTGATTTGCACCAAGGGTGTGTAGGACCCTTTCGAAGTTCCAGAGGTGAGGTGTGATCAGCCTCGAGACGCCTCAGCGGAAATGGGCCTCATCTCGCCTGGAGGGGAGAACCTCCTGGATTTTCTCGAGTTGCGGCAGGTCTTCTCGAGTTACGACGGGGACCACAGGGACCCGCTCTGGTGGCCTCAGGAAAGGCCAGTCCCCATGCGAGTTGCTAGGGGACCTCTCGGGATTCCTCTCCCGTCCATGCCGGGGCCTCAGTCCTTGTGTGGAGTCGGGGCCTGAACCTGAGGATTCCTCTCCAGTGTTGCCATGGATCTTGGGGTGCTTCTGAGTCTCCCCAGGGGAGTCAGGGCTCGTCTCGAGTGGGGGCATGCACGTGCGCTTTCCTCCCGAGCTGCAGCAGTAGTGTCACGCTTCCTGTCACGTGGATCAAGGGATCTGTGGCTTTCCCTCGAGGCTGTCCCTCGAGGCTTTCCCAGAGGCTTTCCCACAGGGCTGTGCCACGTGCCACCTTGGTGGGAGTCGATCCTCGGCGTGAAAGACGAGGCGGTGAAGGGAAAAGAGGTTCCTCTGGAATGGACTGAGACATCTGGGGGACTCTTGGAATGGTGGCACGACCCTGGAGTTCCTCTCGCCGTTCCTGTTGAGAGGGCCTCCTCTTGAGATGCGACGGGAACGCCGGGAACTCTTTCCCGACGAAGCAGGGAAAGGATCCCTCATCTCGAGCTACGAGGCGGAAACGGGGCTCCTCTGGATGTGGGCGGGACCCACGTGATTCCTCTCGAGTGGAGACGGCTAGGTCGGGGAACTTCTTGATTTGCACCAAGGGTGTGTAGGACCCTTTCGAAGTTCCAGAGGTGAGGTGTGATCAGCCTCGAGACGCCTCAGCGGAAATGGGCCTCATCTCGCCTGGAGGGGAGAACCTCCTGGATTTTCTCGAGTTGCGGCAGGTCTTCTCGAGTTACGACGGGGACCACAGGGACCCGCTCTGGTGGCCTCAGGAAAGGCCAGTCCCCATGCGAGTTGCTAGGGGACCACTCGGGATTCCTCTCCCGTCCATGCCGGGGCCTCAGTACTTGTGTGGAGTCGGGGCCGGAATCTGAGGATTCCTCTCCAGTGTTGCCATGGATCTTGGGGTGCTTCTGAGTCTCCCCAGGGGAGTCAGGCCTCGTCTCGAGTGGGGGCATGCACGTGCGCTTTCCTCCCGAGCTGCAGCAGTAGTGTCACGCTACCTGTCACGTGGATCAAGGGATCTGTGGCTTTCCCTCGAGGCTGTCCTTCGAGGCTTTCCCACGAGGCTTTCCCACAGGGATGTGCCACGTGCCACCTTGGTGGGAGTCGATCCTCGGCGTGAAAGACGAGCCGGTGAAGGGAAAAGAGGTTCCTCTGGAATGGACTGAGACATCTGGGGGACTCTTGGAATGGTGGCACGACCCTGGAGTTCCTCTCGCCGTTCCTGTTGAGAGGGCCTCCTCTTGAGATGCGACGGGAAGGCCGGGAACTCTTTCCCGACGAAGCAGGGAAAGGATCCCTCATCTCGAGGTACGAGGTGGAAACGGGGCTCCTCTGGATGTGGGCGGGACCCTCGTGATTCCTCTCGAGTGGAGACGGCTAGGTCGGGGAACTTCTTGATTTGCACCAAGGGTGTGAAGGAGCCTTTAGAAGTTCCAGAGGTGAGGTGTGATCAGCCTCGAGACGCCTCAGCGGAAATGGGCCTCATCTCGCCTGGAGGGGAGAACCTCGTGGATTTTCTCGAGTTGCGGCAGGTCTTCTCGAGTTATGACGGGGACCTCAGGGACCCGCTCTGGTGGCCTCAGGAAAGGCCGGTCCCCATCCGAGTTGCTAGGGGACCTCTCGGGATGCCTCTCCCGTCCATGCCGGGGCCTCAGTCCTTGTGTGGAGTCGGGGCCGGAACCTGAGGATTCCTCTCCAGTGTTGCCATGGATCTTGGGGTGCTTCTGAGTCTCCCCAAGGGAGTCAGGCCTCGTCTCGAGTGGGGGCATGCACGTGCGCTTTCCTCCCGAGCTGCAGCAGTAGTGTCACGCTTCTTGTCACGTGGATCAAGGGATCTGTGGCTTTCCCTCGAGGCTGTCCCTCGAGGCTTTCCCACGAGGCTTTTCCACAGGGCTGTGCCACGTGCCACCTTGGTGTGAGTCGATCCTCGGCGTGAAAGACGAGCCGGTGAAGGGAAAAGAGGTTCCTCTGGAATGGACTGAGACATCTGGGGGACTCTTGGAATGGTGGCACGACCCTGGAGTTCCTCTCGCCGTTCCTGTTGAGAGTGCCTCCTCTTGAGATGCGACGGGAACGCCGGGAACTCTTTCCCGACGAAGCAGGGAAAGGATCCGTCATCTCGAGCTACGAGGCGGAAACGGGGCTCCTCTGGATGTGGGCGGGACCCTCGTGATTCCTCTCGAGTGGAGACGGGTATGTCGGGGAACTTCTTGATTTGCACCAAGGGTGTGAAGGACCCTTTCGAAGTTCCAGAGGTGAGGTGTGATCAGCCTCGAGACCCCTCAGCCGAAATGGGCCTCATCTCGCCTGGAGGGGAGAACCTCCTGGATTTTCTCGAGTTGCAGCAGGTCTTCTCGAGTTACGACGGGGACCTCAGGGACCCGCTCTGGTGGCCTCAGGAAAGGCCAGTCCCCATGCGAGTTGCTAGGGGACCTCTCGGGATTCCTCTCCCGTCCATGCCGGGGCCTCAGTCCTTGTGTGGAGTCGGGGCCGGAACCTGAGGATTCCTCTCCAGTGTTGCCATGGATCTTGGGGTGCTTCTGAGTCTCCCCAGGGGAGTCAGGCCTCGTCTCGAGTGGGGGCATGCACGTGCGCTTTCCTCCTGCGCTGCAGCAGTAGTGTCACGCTTCCTGTCACGTGGATCAAGGGATCTGTGGCTTTCCCTCGAGGCTGTCCCTCGAGGCTTTCCCACGAGGCTTTCCCACAGGGCTGTGCCACGTGCCACCTTGGTGTGAGTCGATCCTCGGCGTGAAAGACGAGCCCGTGAATGGAAAAGAGGTTCCTCTGGAATGGACTGAGACATCTGGGGGACTCTTGGAATGGTGGCACGACCCTGGAGTTCCTCTTCCCGTTCCTGTTGAGAGGGCCTCCTCTTGAGATGCGACGGGAACGCCGGGAACTCTTTCCCGACGAAGCAGGGAAAGGATCCCTCATCTCGAGCTACGAGGCGGAAACGGGGCTCCTCTGGATGTGGGCGGGACCCTCGTGATTCCTCTCGAGTGGAGACGGGTATGTCGGGGAACTTCTTGATTTGCACCAAGGGTGTGAAGGACCCTTTCGAAGTTCCAGAGGTGAGGTGTGATCAGCCTCGAGACGCCTCAGCGGAAATGGGCCTCATCTCGCCTGGAGGGGAGAACCTCGTGGATTTTCTCGAGTTGCGGCAGGTCTTCTCGAGTTACGACGGGGACCTCAGGGACCCGCTCTGGTGGCCTCAGGAAAGGAGTGTCCCCATGCGAGTTGCTAGGGGACCTCTCGGGATTCCTCTCCCGTCCATGCCGGGGCCTCAGTCCTTGTGTGGAGTCGGGACCGGAACCGGAGGATTCCTCTCCAGTGTTGCCATGGATCTTGGGGTGCTTCTGAGTCTCCCCAGGGGAGTCAGGCCTTGTCTCGAGTGGGGGCATGCACGTGCGCTTTCCTCCCGAGCTGCAGCAGTAGTGTCACGCTTCCTGTCACGTGGATCAAGGGATCTGTGGCTTTCCCTCGAGGCTGTCCTTCGAGGCTTTCCCACGAGGCTTTCCCACAGGGCTGTGCCACGTGCCACCTTGGTGTGAGTCGATCCTCGGCGTGAAAGACGAGCCGGTGAAGGGAAAAGAGGTTCCTCTGGAATGGACTGAGACATCTGGGGGACTCTTGGAATGGTGGCACGACCCTGGAGTTCCTCTCGCCGATCCTGTTGAGAGGGCCTCCTCTTGAGATGCGACGGGAACGCCGGGAACTCTTTCCCGACGAAGCAGTGAAAGGATCCCTCATCTCGAGCTACGAGGCGGAAACGGGGCTCCTCTGGATGTGGGCGGGACCCTCGTGATTCCTCTCGAGTGGAAACGGCTAGGTCGGGGAACTTCTTGATTTGCACCAAGGGTGTGAAGGACCCTTTCGAAGTTCCAGAGGTGAGGTGTGATCAGCCTCGAGACGCCTCAGCGGAAATGGGCCTCATCTCGCCTGGAGGGGAGAACCTCCTGGATTTTCTCGAGTTGCGGCAGGTCTTCTCGAGTTACGACGGGGACCACAGGGACCCGCTCTGGTGGCCTCAGGAAAGGCCAGTCCCCATGCGAGTTGCTAGGGGACCACTCGGGATTCCTCTCCCGTCCATGCCGGGGCCTCAGTACTTGTGTGGAGTCGGGGCCGGAACCTGAGGATTCCTCTCCAGTGTTGCCATGGATCTTGGGGTGCTTCTGAGTCTCCCCAGGGGAGTCAGGCCTCGTCTAGAGTGGGGGCATGCACGTGCGCTTTCCTCCCGAGCTGCAGCAGTAGTGTCACGCTACCTGTCACGTGGATCAAGGGATCTGTGGCTTTCCCTCGAGGCTGTCCTTCGAGGCTTTCCCACGAGGCTTTCCCACAGGGATGTGCCACGTGCCACCTTGGTGGGAGTCGATCCTCGGCGTGAAAGACGAGCCGGTGAAGGGAAAAGAGGTTCCTCTGGAATGGACTGAGACATCTGGGGGACTCTTGGAATGGTGGCACGACCCTGGAGTTCCTCTCGCCGTTCCTGTTGAGAGGGCCTCCTCTTGAGATGCGACGGGAAGGCCGGGAACTCTTTCCCGACGAAGCAGGGAAAGGATCCCTCATCTCGAGGTACGAGGTGGAAACGGGGCTCCTCTGGATGTGGGCGGGACCCTCGTGATTCCTCTCGAGTGGAGACGGCTAGGTCGGGGAACTTCTTGATTTGCACCAAGGGTGTGAAGGAGCCTTTAGAAGTTCCAGAGGTGAGGTGTGATCAGCCTCGAGACGCCTCAGCGGAAATGGGCCTCATCTCGCCTGGAGGGGAGAACCTCGTGGATTTTCTCGAGTTGCGGCAGGTCTTCTCGAGTTATGACGGGGACCTCAGGGACCCGCTCTGGTGGCCTCAGGAAAGGCCGGTCCCCATGCGAGTTGCTAGGGGACCTCTCGGGATGCCTCTCCCGTCCATGCCGGGGCCTCAGTCCTTGTGTGGAGTCGGGGCCGGAACCTGAGGATTCCTCTCCAGTGTTGCCATGGATCTTGGGGTGCTTCTGAGTCTCCCCAAGGGAGTCAGGCCTCGTCTCGAGTGGGGGCATGCACGTGCGCTTTCCTCCCGAGCTGCAGCAGTAGTGTCACGCTTCTTGTCACGTGGATCAAGGGATCTGTGGCTTTCCCTCGAGGCTGTCCCTCGAGGCTTTCCCACGAGGCTTTTCCACAGGGCTGTGCCACGTGCCACCTTGGTGTGAGTCGATCCTCGGCGTGAAAGACGAGCCGGTGAAGGGAAAAGAGGTTCCTCTGGAATGGACTGAGACATCTGGGGGACTCTTGGAATGGTGGCACGACCCTGGAGTTCCTCTCGCCGTTCCTGTTGAGAGGGCCTCCTCTTGAGATGCGACAGAAACGCCGGGAACTCTTTCCCGACGAAGCAGGGAAAGGATCCCTCATCTCGAGCTACGAGGCGGAAACGGGGCTCCTCTGGATGTGGGCGGGACCCTCGTGATTCCTCTCGAGTGGAGACGGGTATGTCGGGGAACTTCTTGATTTGCACCAAGGGTGTGAAGGACCCTTTCGAAGTTCCAGAGGTGAGGTGTGATCAGCCTCGAGACGCCTCAGCGGAAATGGGCCTCATCTCGCCTGGAGGGGAGAACCTCCTGGATTTTCTCGAGTTGCGGCAGGTCTTCTCGAATTACGACGGGGACCTCAGGGACCCGCTCTGGTGGCCTCAGGAAAGGCCAGTCCCCATGCGAGTTGCTAGGGGACCTCTCGGGATTCCTCTCCCGTCCATGCCGGGGCCTCAGTCCTTGTGTGGAGTCGGGGCCGGAACCTGAGGATTCCTCTCCAGTGTTGCCATGGATCTTGGGGTGCTTCTGAGTCTCCCCAGGGGAGTCAGGCCTCGTCTCGAGTGGTGGCATGCACGTGCGCTTTCCTCCCGAGCTGCAGAAGTAGTGTCACGCTTCCTGTCACGTGGATCAAGGGATCTGTGGCTTTCCCTCGAGGCTGTCCCTCGCTGCTTTCCCACGAGGCTTTCCCACAGGGCTGTGCCACGTGCCACCTTGGTGTGAGTCGATCCTCGGCGTGAAAGACGAGCCCGTGAAGGGAAAAGAGGTTCCTCTGGAATGGACTGAGACATCTGGGGGACTCTTGGAATGGTGGCACGACCCTGGAGTTCCTCTCGCCGTTCCTGTTGAGAGGGCCTCCTCTTGAGATGCGACGGGAACGCCGGGAACTCTTTCCCGACGAAGCAGGGAAAGGATCCGTCATCTCGAGCTACGAGGCGGAAACGGGGCTCCTCTGGATGTGGGCGGGACCCTCGTGATTCCTCTCGAGTGGAGACGGCTAGGTCGGGGAACTTCTTGATTTGCACCAAGGGTGTGAAGGACCCTTTCGAAGTTCCAGAGGTGAGGTGTGATCAGCCTCGAGACCCCTCAGCCGAAATGGGCCTCATCTCGCCTGGAGGGGAGAACCTCCTGGATTTTCTCGAGTTGCAGCAGGTCTTCTCGAGTTACGACGGGGACCTCAGGGACCCGCTCTGGTGGCCTCAGGAAAGGCCAGTCCCCATGCGAGTTGCTAGGGGACCTCTCGGGATTCCTCTCCCGTCCATGCCGGGGCCTCAGTCCTTGTGTGGAGTCGGGGCCGGAACCTGAGGATTCCTCTACAGTGTTGCCATGGATCTTGGGGTGCTTCTGAGTCTCCCCAGGGGAGTCAGGCCTCGTCTCGAGTGGGGGCATGCACGTGCGCTTTCCTCCCGCGCTGCAGCAGTAGTGTCACGCTTCCTGTCACGTGGATCAAGGGATCTGTGGCTTTCCCTCGAGGCTGTCCCTCGAGGCTTTCCCACGAGGCTTTCCCACAGGGCTGTGCCACGTGCCACCTTGGTGTGAGTCGATCCTCGGCGTGAAAGACGACCCGGTGAAGGGAAAAGAGGTTCCTCTGGAATGGACTGAGACATCTGGGGGACTCTTGGAATGGTGGCACGACCCTGGAGTTCCTCTTCCCGTTCCTGTTGAGAGGGCCTCCTCTTGAGATGCGACGGGAACGCCGGGAACTCTTTCCCGACGAAGCAGGGAAAGGATCCCTCATCTCGAGCTACGAGGCGGAAACGGGGCTCCTCTGGATGTGGGCGGGACCCTCGTGATTCCTCTCGAGTGGAGACGGGTATGTCGGGGAACTTCTTCATTTGCACCAAGGGTGTGAAGGACCCTTTCGAAGTTCCAGAGGTGAGGTGTGATCAGCCTCGAGACGCCTCAGCGGAAATGGGCCTCATCTCGCCTGGAGGGGAGAACCTCGTGGATTTTCTCGAGTTGCGGCAGGTCTTCTCGAGTTACGACGGGGACCTCAGGGACCCGCTCTGGTGGCCTCAGGAAAGGAGTGTCCCCATGCGAGTTGCTAGGGGACCTCTCGGGATTCCTCTCCCGTCCATGCCGGGGCCTCAGTCCTTGTGTGGAGTCGGGGCCGGAACCTGAGGATTCCTCTCCAGTGTTGCCATGGATCTTGGGGTGCTTCTGAGTCTCCCCAGGGGAGTCAGGCCTCGTCTCGAGTGGGGGCATGCACGTGCGCTTTCCTCCCGAGCTGCAGCAGTAGTGTCACGCTTCCTGTCACGTGGATCAAGGGATCTGTGGCTTTCCCTCGAGGCTGTCCCTCGAGGCTTTCCCACGAGGCTTTCCCACAGGGCTGTGCCACGTGCCACCTTGGTGTGAGTCGATCCTCGGCGTGAAAGACGAGCCGGTGAAGGGAAAAGAGGTTCCTCTGGAATGGACTGAGACATCTGGGGGACACTTGGAATGGTGGCACGACCCTGGAGTTCCTCTCGCCTTTCCTGTTGAGAGGGCCTCCTCTTGAGATGCGACGGGAACGCCGGGAACTCTTTCCCGACGAAGCAGGGAAAGGATCCCTCATCTCGAGCTACGAGGCGGAAACGGGGCTCCTCTGGATGTGGGCGGGACCCTCGTGATTCCTCTCGAGTGGAGACGGCTAGGTCGGGGAACTTCTTGATTTGCACCAAGGGTGTGAAGGAGCCTTTCGAAGTTCCAGAGGTGAGGTGTGATCAGCCTCGAGACGCCTCAGCGGAAATGGGCCTCATCTCGCCTGGAGGGGAGAACCTCCTGGATTTTCTCCTGTTGCGGCAGGTCTTCTCGAGTTACGACGGGGAACTCAGGGACCCGCTCTGGTGGCCTCAGGAAAGGCCAGTCCCCATGCGAGTTGCTAGGGGACCTCTCGGGATTCCTCTCCCGTCCATGCCGGGGCCTCAGTCCTTGTGTGGAGTCGGGGCCGGAACCTGAGGATTCCTCTCTAGTGTTGCCATGGATCTTGGGGTGCTTCTGAGTCTCCCCAGGGGAGTCAGGCCTCGTCTCGAGTGGCGGCATGCACGTGCGCTTTCCTCCCGAGCTGCAGCAGTAGTGTCACGCTTCCTGTCACGTGGATCAAGGGATCTGTGGCTTTCCCTCGAGGCTGTCCCTCGAGGCTTTCCCACGAGGCTTTCCCACAGGGCTGTGCCACGTGCCACCTTGGTGTGAGTTGATCCTCGGCGTGAAAGACGAGCCGGTGAAGGGAAAAGAGGTTCCTCTGGAATGGACTGAGACATCTGGGGGACTCTTGGAATGGTGGCACGACCCTGGAGTTCCTCTCGCCGTTCCTGTTGAGAGGGCCTCCTCTTGAGATGCGACGGGAACGCCGGGAACTCTTTCCCGACGAAGCAGGGAAAGGATCCCTCATCTCGAGCTACGAGGCGGAAACGGGGCTCCTCTGGATGTGGGCGGGACCCTCGTGATTCCTCTCGAGTGGAGACGGCTAGGTCGGGGAACTTCTTGATTTGCACCAAGGGTGTGAAGGACCCTTTCGAAGTTCCAGAGGTGAGGTGTGATCAGCCTCGAGACGCCTCAGCGGAAATGGGCCTCATCTCGCCTGGAGGGGAGAACCTCCTGGATTTTCTCGAGTTGCGGCAGGTCTTCTCGAGTTACGACGGGGACCTCAGGGACCCGCTCTGGTGGCCTCAGGAAAGGCCAGTCCCCATGCGAGTTGCTAGGGGACCTCTCGGGATTCCTCTCCCGTCCATGCCGGGGCCTCAGTCCTTGTGTGGAATCGGGGACGGAACCTGAGGATTCCTCTCCAGTGTTGCCATGGATCTTGGGGTGCTTCTGAGTCTGACCAGGGGAGTCAGGCCTCGTCTCGAGTGGGGGCATGCACGTGCGCTTTCCTCCCGAGCTGCAGCAGTAGTGTCACGCTTCCTGTCACGTGGATCAAGGGATCTGTGGCTTTCCCTCGAGGCTGTCCCTCGAGGCTTTCCCACGAGGCTTTCCCACAGGGCTGTGCCACGTGCCACCTTGGTGTGAGTCGATCCTCAGCGTGAAAGACGAGCCGGTGAAGGGAAAAGAGGTTCCTCTGGAATGGACTGAGACATCTGGGGCACTCTTGGAATGGTGGCACGACCCTGGAGTTCCTCTCGCCGTTCCTGTTGAGAGGGCCTCCTCTTGAGATGCGACGGGAAGGCCGGGAACTCTTTCCCGACGAAGCAGGGAAAGGATCCCTCATCTCGAGCTACGAGGCGAAAACGGGGCTCCTCTGGATGTGGGCGGGACCCTCGTGATTCCTCTCGAGTGGAGACGTGTATGTCGGGATACTTCTTGATTTGCACCAAGGGTGTGTAGGACCCTTTAGAAGTTCCAGAGGTGAGGTGTGATCAGCCTCGAGACGCCTCAGCGGAAATGGGCCTCATCTCGCCTGGAGGGGAGAACCTCCTGGATTTTCTGGAGTTGCGGCAGGTCTTCTCGAGTTACGACGGGGACCACAGGGACCCGCTCTGGTGGCCTCAGGAAAGGCCAGTCCCCATGCGAGTTGCTAGGGGACCACTCGGGATTCCTCTCCCGTCCATGCCGGGGCCTCAGTCCTTGTGTGGAGTCGGCGCCAGAACCTGAGGATTCCTCTCCAGTGTTGCCATGGATCTTGGGGTGCTTCTGAGTCTCCCCAGGGGAGTCAGGCCTCGTCTCGAGTGGGGGCATGCACGTGCGCTTTCCTCCCGAGCTGCAGCAGTAGTGTCACGCTTCCTGTCACGTGGATCAAGGGATCTGTGGCTTTCCCTCCAGGCTGTCCCTCGAGGCTTTTCCACGAGGCTTTCCCACATGGCTGTGCCACGTGCCACCTTGGTGGGAGTCGATCCTCGGCGTGAAAGACGAGCCGGTGAAGGGAAAAGAGGTTCCTCTGGAATGGACTGAGACATCTGGGGGACTCTTGGAATGGTGGCACGACCCTGGAGTTCCTCTCGCCGTTCCTGTTGAGAGGGCCTCCTCTTGAGATGCGACGGGAACGCCGGGAACTCTTTCCCGACGAAGCAGGGAAAGGATCCCTCATCTCAAGCTACGAGGCGGAAACGGGGCTCCTCTGGATGTGGGCGGGACCCTCGTGATTCCTCTCGAGTGGAGACGGCTAGGTCGGGGAACTTCTTGATTTGCACCAAGGGTGTGAAGGAGCCTTTCGAAGTTCCAGAGGTGAGGTGTGATCAGCCTCGAGACGCCTCAGCGGAAATGGGCCTCATCTCGCCTGGAGGGGAGAACCTCCTGGATTTTCTCGAGTTGTGGCAGGTCTTCTCGAGTTATGACGGGGACCTCAGGGACCCGCTCTGGTGGCCTCAGGAAAGGAGTGTCCCCATGCGAGTTGCTAGGGGACCTCTCGGGATTCCTCTCCCGTCCATGCCGGGGCCTCAGTCCTTGTGTGGAGTCGGGGCCGGAACCTGAGGATTCCTCTCCAGTGTTGCCATGGATCTTGGGGTGCTTCTGAGTCTCCCCAGGGGAGTCAGGCCTCGTCTCGAGTGGGGGCATGCACGTGCGCTTTCCTCCCGAGCTGCAGCAGTAGTGTCACGCTTCCTGTCACGTGGATCAAGGGATCTGTGGCTTTCCCTCGAGGCTGTCCCTCGAGGCTTTCCCACGAGGCTTTCCCACAGGGCTGTGCCACGTGCCACCTTGGTGTGAGTCGATCCTCGGCGTGAAAGACGAGCCGGTGAAGGGAAAAGAGGTTCCTCTGGAATGGACTGAGACATCTGGGGGACACTTGGAATGGTGGCACGACCCTGGAGTTCCTCTCGCCTTTCCTGTTGAGAGGGCCTCCTCTTGAGATGCGACGGGAACGCCAGGAACTCTTTCCCGACGAAGCAGGGAAAGGATCCCTCATCTCGAGCTACGAGGCGGAAACGGGGCTCCTCTGGATGTGGGCGGGACCCTCGTGATTCCTCTCGAGTGGAGACGGCTAGGTCGGGGAACTTCTTGATTTGCACCAAGGGTGTGAAGGACCCTTTCGAAGTTCCAGAGGTGAGGTGTGATCAGCCTCGAGACGCCTCAGCGGAAATGGGCCTCATCTCGCCTGGAGGGGAGAACCTCCTGGATTTTCTCCTGTTGCGGCAGGTCTTCTCGAGTTACGACGGGGAACTCAGGGACCCGCTCTGGTGGCCTCAGGAAAGGCCAGTCCCCATGCGAGTTGCTAGGGGACCTCTCGGGATTCCTCTCCCGTCCATGCCGGGGCCTCAGTCCTTGTGTGGAGTTGGGGCCGGAACCTGAGGATTCCTCTCCAGTGTTGCCATGGATCTTGGGGTGCTTCTGAGTCTCCCCAGGGGAGTCAGGCCTCGTCTCGAGTGGGGGCATGCACGTGCGCTTTCCTCCCGAGCTGCAGCAGTAGTTTCACGCTTCCTGTCACGTGGATCAAGGGATCTGTGGCTTTCCCTCGAGGCTGTCCCTCGAGGCTTTCCCACGAGGCTTTTCCACAGGGCTGTGCCACGTGCCACCTTGGTGTGAGTCGATCCTCGGCGTGAAAGACGAGCCGGTGAAGGGAAAAGAGGTTCCTCTGGAATGGACTGAGACATCTGGGGGACTCTTGGAATGGTGGCACGACCCTGGAGTTCCTCTCGCCGTTCCTGTTGAGAGGGCCTCCTCTTGAGATGCGACGGAAACGCCGGGAACTCTTTCCCGACGAAGCAGGGAAAGGATCCCTCATCTCGAGCTACGAGGCGGAAACGGGGCTCCTCTGGATGTGGGCGGGACCCTCGTGATTCCTCTCGAGTGGAGACGGGTATGTCGGGGAACTTCTTGATTTGCACCAAGGGTGTGAAGGACCCTTTCGAAGTTCCAGAGGTGAGGTGTGATCAGCCTCGAGACGCCTCAGCGGAAATGGGCCTCATCTCGCCTGGAGGGGAGAACCTCCTGGATTTTCTCGAGTTGCGGCAGGTCTTCTCGAATTACGACGGGGACCTCAGGGACCCGCTCTGGTGGCCTCAGGAAAGGCCAGTCCCCATGCGAGTTGCTAGGGGACCTCTCGGGATTCCTCTCCCGTCCATGCCGGGGCCTCAGTCCTTGTGTGGAGTCGGGGCCGGAACCTGAGGATTCCTCTCCAGTGTTGCCATGGATCTTGGGGTGCTTCTGAGTCTCCCCAGGGGAGTCAGGCCTCGTCTCGAGTGGTGGCATGCACGTGCGCTTTCCTCCCGAGCTGCAGAAGTAGTGTCACGCTTCCTGTCACGTGGATCAAGGGATCTGTGGCTTTCCCTCGAGGCTGTCCCTCGCTGCTTTCCCACGAGGCTTTCCCACAGGGCTGTGCCACGTGCCACCTTGGTGTGAGTCGATCCTCGGCGTGAAAGACGAGCCCGTGAAGGGAAAAGAGGTTCCTCTGGAATACACTGAGACATCTGGGGGACTCTTGGAATGGTGGCACGACCCTGGAGTTCCTCTCGCCGTTCCTGTTGAGAGGGCCTCCTCTTGAGATGCGACGGGAAGGCCGGGAACTCTTTCCCGACGAAGCAGGGAAAGGATCCCTCATCTCGAGCTACGAGGCGAAAACGGGGCTCCTCTGGATGTGGGCGGGACCCTCGTGATTCCTCTCGAGTGGAGACGTGTATGTCGGGATACTTCTTGATTTGCACCAAGGGTGTGTAGGACCCTTTAGAAGTTCCAGAGGTGAGGTGTGATCAGCCTCGAGACGCCTCAGCGGAAATGGGCCTCATCTCGCCTGGAGGGGAGAACCTCCTGGATTTTCTCGAGTTGCGGCAGGTCTTCTCGAGTTACGACGGGGACCACAGGGACCCGCTCTGGTGGCCTCAGGAAAGGCCAGTCCCCATGCGAGTTGCTATTGGACCACTCGGGATTCCTCTCCCGTCCATGCCGGGGCCTCAGTCCTTGTGTGGAGTCGGCGCCAGAACCTGAGGATTCCTCTCCAGTGTTGCCATGGATCTTGGGGTGCTTCTGAGTCTCCCCAGGGGAGTCAGGCCTCGTCTCGAGTGGGGGCATGCACGTGCGCTTTCCTCCCGAGCTGCAGCAGTAGTGTCACGCTTCCTGTCACGTGGATCAAGGGATCTGTGGCTTTCCCTCCAGGCTGTCCCTCGAGGCTTTTCCACGAGTCTTTCCCACATGGCTGTGCCACGTGCCACCTTGGTGGGAGTCGATCCTCGGCGTGAAAGACGTGCCGGTGAAGGGAAAAGAGGTTCCTCTGGAATGGACTGAGACATCTGGGGGACTCTTGGAATGGTGGCACGACCCTGGAGTTCCTCTCGCCGTTCCTGTTGAGAGGGCCTCCTCTTGAGATGCGACGGGAACGCCGGGAACTCTTTCCCGACGAAGCAGGGAAAGGATCCCTCATCTCAAGCTACGAGGCGGAAACGGGGCTCCTCTGGATGTGGGCGGGACCCTCGTGATTCCTCTCGAGTGGAGACGGCTAGGTCGGGGAACTTCTTGATTTGCACCAAGGGTGTGAAGGAGCCTTTCGAAGTTCCAGAGGTGAGGTGTGATCAGCCTCGAGACGCCTCAGCGGAAATGGGCCTCATCTCGCCTGGAGGGGAGAACCTCGTGGATTTTCTCGAGTTGTGGCAGGTCTTCTCGAGTTATGACGGGGACCTCAGGGACCCGCTCTGGTGGCCTCAGGAAAGGAGTGTCCCCATGCGAGTTGCTAGGGGACCTCTCGGGATTCCTCTCCCGTCCATGCCGGGGCCTCAGTCCTTGTGTGGAGTCGGGGCCGGAACCTGAGGATTCCTCTCCAGTGTTGCCATGGATCTTGGGGTGCTTCTGAGTCTCCCCAGGGGAGTCAGGCCTCGTCTCGAGTGGGGGCATGCACGTGCGCTTTCCTCCCGAGCTGCAGCAGTAGTGTCACGCTTCCTGTCACGTGGATCAAGGGATCTGTGGCTTTCCCTCGAGGCTGTCCCTCGAGGCTTTCCCACGAGGCTTTCCCACAGGGCTGTGCCACGTGCCACCTTGGTGGGAGTCGATCCTCGGCGTGAAAGACGAGCCGGTGAAGGGAAAAGAGGTTCCTCTGGAATGGACTGAGACATCTGGGGGACACTTGGAATGGTGGCACGACCCTGGAGTTCCTCTCGCCTTTCCTGTTGAGAGGGCCTCCTCTTGAGATGCGACGGGAACGCCGGGAACTCTTTCCCGACGAAGCAGGGAAAGGATCCCTCATCTCGAGCTACGAGGCGGAAACGGGGCTCCTCTGGATGTGGGCGGGACCCTCGTGATTCCTCTCGAGTGGAGACGGCTAGGTCGGGGAACTTCTTGATTTGCACCAAGGGTGTGAAGGACCCTTTCGAAGTTCCAGAGGTGAGGTGTGATCAGCCTCGAGACGCCTCAGCGGAAATGGGCCTCATCTCGCCTGGAGGGGAGAACCTCCTGGATTTTCTCCTGTTGCGGCAGGTCTTCTCGAGTTACGACGGGGAACTCAGGGACCCGCTCTGGTGGCCTCAGGAAAGGCCAGTCCCCATGCGAGTTGCTAGGGGACCTCTCGGGATTCCTCTCCCGTCCATGCCGGGGCCTCAGTCCTTGTGTGGAGTTGGGGCCGGAACCTGAGGATTCCTCTCCAGTGTTGCCATGGATCTTGGGGTGCTTCTGAGTCTCCCCAGGAGAGTCAGGCCTCGTCTCGAGTGGGGGCATGCACGTGCGCTTTCCTCCCGAGCTGCAGCAGTAGTTTCACGCTTCCTGTCACGTGGATCAAGGGATCTGTGGCTTTCCCTCGAGGCTGTCCCTCGAGGCTTTCCCACGAGGCTTTTCCACAGGGCTGTGCCACGTGCCACCTTGGTGTGAGTCGATCCTCGGCGTGAAAGACGAGCCGGTGAAGGGAAAAGAGGTTCCTCTGGAATGGACTGAGACATCTGGGGGACTCTTGGAATGGTGGCACGACCCTGGAGTTCCTCTCGCCGTTCCTGTTGAGAGGGCCTCCTCTTGAGATGCGACGGAAACGCCGGGAACTCTTTCCCGACGAAGCAGGGAAAGGATCCCTCATCTCGAGCTACGAGGCGGAAACGGGGCTCCTCTGGATGTGGGCGGGACCCTCGTGATTCCTCTCGAGTGGAGACGGGTATGTCGGGGAACTTCTTGATTTGCACCAAGGGTGTGAAGGACCCTTTCGAAGTTCCAGAGGTGAGGTGTGATCAGCCTCGAGACGCCTCAGCGGAAATGGGCCTCATCTCGCCTGGAGGGGAGAACCTCCTGGATTTTCTCGAGTTGCGGCAGGTCTTCTCGAGTTACGACGGGGACCACAGGGACCCGCTCTGGTGGCCTCAGGAAAGGCCAGTCCCCATGCGAGTTGCTAGGGGACCACTCGGGATTCCTCTCCCGTCCATGCCGGGGCCTCAGTCCTTGTGTGGAGTCGGCGCCAGAACCTGAGGATTCCTCTCCAGTGTTGCCATGGATCTTGGGGTGCTTCTGAGTCTCCCCAGGGGAGTCAGGCCTCGTCTCGAGTGGGGGCATGCACGTGCGCTTTCCTCCCGAGCTGCAGCAGTAGTGTCACGCTTCCTGTCACGTGGATCAAGGGATCTGTGGCTTTCCCTCGAGGCTGTCCCTCGAGGCTTTCCCACGAGGCTTTCCCACAGGGCTGTGCCACGTGCCACCTTGGTGTGAGTCGATCCTCGGCGTGAAAGACGAGCCGGTGAAGGGAAAAGAGGTTCCTCTGGAATGGACTGAGACATCTGGGGGACACTTGGAATGGTGGCACGACCCTGGAGTTCCTCTCGCCTTTCCTGTTGAGAGGGCCTCCTCTTGAGATGCGACGGGAACGCCGGGAACTCTTTCCCGACGAAGCAGGGAAAGGATCCCTCATCTCGAGCTACGAGGCGGAAACGGGGCTCCTCTGGATGTGGGCGGGACCCTCGTGATTCCTCTCGAGTGGAGACGGCTAGGTCGAGGAACTTCTTGATTTGCACCAAGGGTGTGAAGGACCCTTTCGAAGTTCCAGAGGTGAGGTGTGATCAGCCTCGAGACGCCTCAGCGGAAATGGGCCTCATCTCGCCTGGAGGGGAGAACCTCCTGGATTTTCTCCTGTTGCGGCAGGTCTTCTTGAGTTACGACGGGGAACTCAGGGACCCGCTCTGGTGGCCTCAGGAAAGGCCAGTCCCCATGCGAGTTGCTAGGGGACCTCTCAGGATTCCTCACCCGTCCATGCCGGGGCCTCAGTCCTTGTGTGGAGTTGGGGCCGGAACCTGAGGATTCCTCTCCAGTGTTGCCATGGATCTTGGGGTGCTTCTGAGTCTCCCCAGGGGAGTCAGGCCTCGTCTCGAGTGGGGGCATGCACGTGCGCTTTCCTCCCGAGCTGCAGCAGTAGTTTCACGCTTCCTGTCACGTGGATCAAGGGATCTGTGGCTTTCCCTCGAGGCTGTCCCTCGAGGCTTTCCCACGAGGCTTTTCCACAGGGCTGTGCCACGTGCCACCTTGGTGTGAGTCGATCCTCGGCGTGAAAGACGAGCCGGTGAAGGGAAAAGAGGTTCCTCTGGAATGGACTGAGACATCTGGGGGACTCTTGGAATGGTGGCACGACCCTGGAGTTCCTCTCGCCGTTCCTGTTGAGAGGGCCTCCTCTTGAGATGCGACGGAAACGCCGGGAACTCTTTCCCGACGAAGCAGGGAAAGGATCCCTCATCTCGAGCTACGAGGCGGAAACGGGGCTCCTCTGGATGTGGGCGGGACCCTCGTGATTCCTCTCGAGTGGAGACGGGTATGTCGGGGAACTTCTTGATTTGCACCAAGGGTGTGAAGGACCCTTTCGAAGTTCCAGAGGTGAGGTGTGATCAGCCTCGAGACGCCTCAGCGGAAATGGGCCTCATCTCGCCTGGAGGGGAGAACCTCCTGGATTTTCTCGAGTTGCGGCAGGTCTTCTCGAGTTACGACGGGGACCACAGGGACCCGCTCTGGTGGCCTCAGGAAAGGCCAGTCCCCATGCGAGTTGCTAGGGGACCACTCGGGATTCCTCTCCCGTCCATGCCGGGGCCTCAGTCCTTGTGTGGAGTCGGCGCCAGAACCTGAGGATTCCTCTCCAGTGTTGCCATGGATCTTGGGGTGCTTCTGAGTCTCCCCAGGGGAGTCAGGCCTCGTCTCGAGTGGGGGCATGCACGTGCGCTTTCCTCCCGAGCTGCAGCAGTAGTGTCACGCTTCCTGTCACGTGGATCAAGGGATCTGTGGCTTTCCCTCCAGGCTGTCCCTCGAGGCTTTTCCACGAGGCTTTCCCACATGGCTGTGCCACGTGCCACCTTGGTGGGAGTCGATCCTCGGCGTGAAAGACGAGCCGGTGAAGGGAAAAGAGGTTCCTCTGGAATGGACTGAGACATCTGGGGGACTCTTGGAATGGTGGCACGACCCTGGAGTTCCTCTCGCCGTTCCTGTTGAGAGGGCCTCCTCTTGAGATGCGACGGGAACGCCGGGAACTCTTTCCCGACGAAGCAGGGAAAGGATCCCTCATCTCAAGCTACGAGGCGGAAACGGGGCTCCTCTGGATGTGGGCGGGACCCTCGTGATTCCTCTCGAGTGGAGACGGGTATGTCGGGGAACTTCTTGATTTGCACCAAGGGTGTGAAGGAGCCTTTCGAAGTTCCAGAGGTGAGGTGTGATCAGCCTCGAGACGCCTCAGCGGAAATGGGCCTCATCTCGCCTGGAGGGGAGAACCTCGTGGATTTTCTCGAGTTGTGGCAGGTCTTCTCGAGTTATGACGGGGACCTCAGGGACCCGCTCTGGTGGCCTCAGGAAAGGAGTGTCCCCATGCGAGTTGCTAGGGGACCTCTCGGGATTCCTCTCCCGTCCATGCCGGGGCCTCAGTCCTTGTGTGGAGTCGGGGCCGGAACCTGAGGATTCCTCTCCAGTGTTGCCATGGATCTTGGGGTGCTTCTGAGTCTCCCCAGGGGAGTCAGGCCTCGTCTCGAGTGGGGGCATGCACGTGCGCTTTCCTCCCGAGCTGCAGCAGTAGTGTCACGCTTCCTGTCACGTGGATCAAGGGATCTGTGGCTTTCCCTCGAGGCTGTCCCTCGAGGCTTTCCCACGAGGCTTTCCCACAGGGCTGTGCCACGTGCCACCTTGGTGTGAGTCGATCCTCGGCGTGAAAGACGAGCCGGTGAAGGGAAAAGAGGTTCCTCTGGAATGGACTGAGACATCTGGGGGACACTTGGAATGGTGGCACGACCCTGGAGTTCCTCTCGCCTTTCCGGTTGAGAGGGCCTCCTCTTGAGATGCGACGGGAACGCCGGGAACTCTTTCCCGACGAAGCAGGGAAAGGATCCCTCATCTCGAGCTACGAAGCGGAAACGGGGCTCCTCTGGATGTGGGCGGGACCCTCGTGATTCCTCTCGAGTGGAGACGGCTAGGTCGGGGAACTTCTTGATTTGCACCAAGGGTGTGAAGGAGCCTTTCGAAGTTCCAGAGGTGAGGTGTGATCAGCCTCGAGACGCGTCAGCGGAAATGGGCCTCATCTCGCCTGGAGGGGAGAACCTCCTGGATTTTCTCCTGTTGCGGCAGGTCTTCTCGAGTTACGACGGGGAACTCAGGGACCCGCTCTGGTGGCCTCAGGAAAGGCCAGTCCCCATGCGAGTTGCTAGGGGACCTCTCGGGATTCCTCTCCCGTCCATGCCGGGGCCTCAGTCCTTGTGTGGAGTTGGGGCCGGAACCTGAGGATTCCTCTCCAGTGTTGCCATGGATCTTGGGGTGCTTCTGAGTCTCCCCAGGGGAGTCAGGCCTCGTCTCGAGTGGGGGCATGCACGTGCGCTTTCCTCCCGAGCTGCAGCAGTAGTTTCACGCTTCCTGTCACGTGGATCAAGGGATCTGTGGCTTTCCCTCGAGGCTGTCCCTCGAGGCTTTCCCACGAGGCTTTTCCACAGGGCTGTGCCACGTGCCACCTTGGTGTGAGTCGATCCTCGGCGTGAAAGACGAGCCGGTGAAGGGAAAAGAGTTTCCTCTGGAATGGACTGAGACATCTGGGGGACTCTTGGAATGGTGGCACGACCCTGGAGTTCCTCTCGCCGTTCCTGTTGAGAGGGCCTCCTCTTGAGATGCGACGGAAACGCCGGGAACTCTTTCCCGACGAAGCAGGGAAAGGATCCCTCATCTCGAGCTACGAGGCGGAAACGGGGCTCCTCTGGATGTGGGCGGGACCCTCGTGATTCCTCTCGAGTGGAGACGGGTATGTCGGGGAACTTCTTGATTTGCACCAAGGGTGTGAAGGACCCTTTCGAAGTTCCAGAGGTGAGGTGTGATCAGCCTCGAGACGCCTCAGCGGAAATGGGCCTCATCTCGCCTGGAGGGGAGAACCTCCTGGATTTTCTCGAGTTGCGGCAGGTCTTCTCGAATTACGACGGGGACCTCAGGGACCCGCTCTGGTGGCCTCAGGAAAGGCCAGTCCCCATGCGAGTTGCTAGGGGACCTCTCGGGATTCCTCTCCCGTCCATGCCGGGGCCTCAGTCCTTGTGTGGAGTCGGGGCCGGAACCTGAGGATTCCTCTCCAGTGTTGCCATGGATCTTGGGGTGCTTCTGAGTCTCCCCAGGGGAGTCAGGCCTCGTCTCGAGTGGTGGCATGCACGTGCGCTTTCCTCCCGAGCTGCAGAAGTAGTGTCACGCTTCCTGTCACGTGGATCAAGGGATCTGTGGCTTTCCCTCGAGGCTGTCCCTCGCTGCTTTCCCACGAGGCTTTCCCACAGGGCTGTGCCACGTGCCACCTTGGTGTGAGTCGATCCTCGGCGTGAAAGACGAGCCCGTGAAGGGAAAAGAGGTTCCTCTGGAATGGACTGAGACATCTGGGGGACTCTTGGAATGGTGGCACGACCCTGGAGTTCCTCTCGCCGTTCCTGTTGAGAGGGCCTCCTCTTGAGATGCGACGGGAACGCCGGGAACTCTTTCCCGACGAAGGAGGGAAAGGATCCGTCATCTCGAGCTACGAGGCGGAAACGGGGCTCCTCTGGATGTGGGCGGGACCCTCGTGATTCCTCTCGAGTGGAGACGGGTATGTCGGGGAACTTCTTGATTTGCACCAAGGGTGTGAAGGACCCTTTCGAAGTTCCAGAGGTGAGGTGTGATCAGCCTCGAGACCCCTCAGCCGAAATGGGCCTCATCTCGCCTGGAGGGGAGAACCTCCTGGATTTTCTCGAGTTGCAGCAGGTCTTCTCGAGTTACGACGGGGACCTCAGGGACCCGCTCTGGTGGCCTCAGGAAAGGCCAGTCCCCATGCGAGTTGCTAGGGGACCTCTCGGGATTCCTCTCCCGTCCATGCCGGGGCCTCAGTCCTTGTGTGGAGTCGGGGCCGGAACCTGAGGATTCCTCTCCAGTGTTGCCATGGATCTTGGGGTGCTTCTGAGTCTCCCCAGGGGAGTCAGGCCTCGTCTCGAGTGGGGGCATGCACGTGCGCTTTCCTCCCGCGCTGCAGCAGTAGTGTCACGCTTCCTGTCACGTGGATCAAGGGATCTGTGGCTTTCCCTCGAGGCTGTCCCTCGAGGCTTTCCCACGAGGCTTTCCCACAGGGCTGTGCCACGTGCCACCTTGGTGTGAGTCGATCCTCGGCGTGAAAGACGAGCCCGTGAAGGGAAAAGAGGTTCCTCTGGAATGGACTGAGACATCTGGGGGACTCTTGGAATGGTGGCACGACCCTGGAGTTCCTCTTCCCGTTCCTGTTGAGAGGGCCTCCTCTTGAGATGCGACGGGAACGCCGGGAACTCTTTCCCGACGAAGCAGGGAAAGGATCCCTCATCTCAAGCTACGAGGCGGAAACGGGGCTCCTCTGGATGTGGGCGGGACCCTCGTGATTCCTCTCGAGTGGAGACGGGTATGTCGGGGAACTTCTTGATTTGCACCAAGGGTGTGAAGGAGCCTTTCGAAGTTCCAGAGGTGAGGTGTGATCAGCCTCGAGACGCCTCAGCGGAAATGGGCCTCATCTCGCCTGGAGGGGAGAACCTCGTGGATTTTCTCGAGTTGCGGCAGGTCTTCTCGAGTTACGACGGGGACCTCAGGGACCCGCTCTGGTGGCCTCAGGAAAGGAGTGTCCCCATGCGAGTTGCTAGGGGACCTCTCGGGATTCCTCTCCCGTCCATGCCGGGGCCTCAGTCCTTGTGTGGAGTCGGGACCGGAACCGGAGGATTCCTCTCCAGTGTTGCCATGGATCTTGGGGTGCTTCTGAGTCTCCCCAGGGGAGTCAGGCCTTGTCTCGAGTGGGGGCATGCACGTGCGCTTTCCTCCCGAGCTGCAGCAGTAGTGTCACGCTTCCTGTCACGTGGATCAAGGGATCTGTGGCTTTCCCTCCAGGCTGTCCCTCGAGGCTTTCCCACGAGGCTTTCCCACAGGGCTGTGCCACGTGCCACCTTGGTGTGAGTCGATCCTCGGCGTGAAAGACGAGCCGGTGAAGGGAAAAGAGGTTCCTCTGGAATGGACTGAGACATCTGGGGGACTCTTGGAATGGTGGCACGACCCTGGAGTTCCTCTCGCCGATCCTGTTGAGAGGGCCTCCTCTTGAGATGCGACGGGAACGCCGGGAACTCTTTCCCGACGAAGCAGTGAAAGGATCCCTCATCTCGAGCTACGAGGCGGAAACGGGGCTCCTCTGGATGTGGGCGGGACCCTCGTGATTCCTCTCGTGTGGAGACGGCTAGGTCGGGGAACTTCTTGATTTGCACCAAGGGTGTGAAGGACCCTTTCAAAGTTCCAGAGGTGAGGTGTGATCAGCCTCGAGACGCCTCAGCGGAAATGGGCCTCATCTCGCCTGGAGGGGAGAACCTCCTGGATTTTCTCGAGTTGCGGCAGGTCTTCTCGAGTTACGACGGGGACCTCAGGGACCCGCTCTGGTGGCCTCAGGAAAGGCCAGTCCCCATTCGAGTTGCTAGGGGACCTTTCGGGATTCCTCTGCCGTCCATGCCGGGGCCTCAGTCCTTGTGTGGAGTCGGGGCCGGAAACTGAGGATTCCTCTCCAGTGTTGCCATGGATCTTGGGGTGCTTCTGAGTCTCCCCAGGGGAGTCAGGCCTCGTCTCGAGTGGGGGCATGCACGTGCGCTTTCCTCCCGAGCTGCAGCAGTAGTGTCAGACTTCCTGTCACGTGGATCAAGGGATCTGTGGCTTTCCCTCGAGGCTGTCCCTCGAGGCTTTCCCACGACGCTTTCCCACAGGGCTGTGCCACGTGCCACCTTGGTGTGAGTCGATCCTCGGCGTGAAAGACGAGCCGGTGAAGGGAAAAGAGGTTCCTCTGGAATGGACTGAGACATCTGGGGGACTCTTGGAATGGTGGCACGACCCTGGAGTTCCTCTCGCCGTTCCTGTTGAGAGGGCCTCCTCTTGAGATGCGACGGGAACGCCGGGAACTCTTTCCCGACGAAGCAGGGAAAGGATCCCTCATCTCGAGCTACGAGGCGGAAACGGGGCTCCTCTGGATGTGGGCGGGACCCTCGTGATTCCTCTCGAGTGGAGACGGATATATGGGGGAACTTCTTGATTGGCACCAAGGGTGTGAAGGACCCTTTGGAAGTTCCAGAGGTGAGGTGTGATCAGCCTCGAGACGCCTCAGCGGAAATGGGCCTCATCTCGCCTGGAGGGGAGAACCTCCTGGATTTTCTCGAGTTGCGGCAGGTCTTCTCGAGTTACGACGGGGACCTCAGGGACCCGCTCTGGTGGCCTCAGGAAAGGCCAGTCCCCATGCGAGTTGCTAGGGGACCTCTCGGGATTCCTCTCCCGTCCATGCCGGGGCCTCAGTCCTTGTGTGGAGTCGGGGGCCGGAACCTGAGGATTCCTCTCCAGTGTTGCCATGGATCTTGGGGTGCTTCTGAGTCTCCCCAGGGGAGTCAGGCCTCGTCTCCAGTGGGGGCATGCACGTGCGCTTTCCTCCCGAGCTGCAGCAGTAGTGTCACGCTTCCTGTCACGTGGATCAAGGGATCTGTGGCTTTCCCTCGAGGCTGTCCCTCGAGGCTTTCCCACGAGGCTTTCCCACAGGGCTGTGCCACGTACCACCTTGGTGTGAGTCGATCCTCGGCGTGAAAGACGAGCCGGTGAAGGGAAAAGAGGTTCCTCTGGAATGGACTGAGACATCTGGGGGACTCTTGGAATGGGGGGCACGACCCTTGAGTTCCTCTCGCCGTTCCTGTTGAGAGGGCCTCCACTTGAGATGCGACGGGAACGCCGGGAACTCTTTCCCGACGAAGCAGGGAAAGGATCCCTCATCTCGATCTACGAGGCGGAAACGGGGCTCCTCTGGATGTGGGCGGGACCCTCGTGATTCCTCTCGAGTGGAGACGGCTAGGTCGGGGAACTTCTTGATTTGGCACCAAGGGTTGTGAAGGACCCTTTCGAAGTTCCAGAGGTGAGGTGTGATCAGCCTCGAGACGCCTCAGCGGAAATGGGCCTCATCTCGCCTGGAGGGGAGAACCTCCTGGATTTTCTCGAGTTGCGGCAGGTCTTCTCGAGTTACGACGGGGACCTCAGGGACCCGCTCTGGTGGCCTCAGGAAAGGCCAGACCCCATGCGAGTTGCTAGGGGACCTCTCGGGATTCCTCTCCCGTCCATGCCGGGGCCTCAGTCCTTGTGTGGAGTCGGGGCCGGAACCTGAGGATTCCTCACTAGTGTTGCCATGGATCTTGGGGTGCTTCTGAGTCTCCCCAGGGGAGTCAGGCCTCGTCTCGAGTGGCGGCATGCACGTGCGCTTTCCTCGCGAGCTGCAGCAGTAGTGTCACGCTTCCTGTCACGTGGATCAAGGGATCTGTGGCTTTCCCTCGAGGCTGTCCCTCGAGGCTTTCCCACGAGGCTTTCCCACAGGGCTGTGCCACGTGCCACCTTGGTGTGAGTCGATCCTCGGCGTGAAAGACGAGCCGGTGAAGGGAAAAGAGGTTCCTCTGGAATGGACTGAGACATCTGGGGGACTCTTGGAATGGTGGCACGACCCTGGAGTTCCTCTCGCCGTTCCTGTTGAGAGGGCCTCCTCTTGAGATGCGACGGGAACGCCGGGAACTCTTTCCCGACGAAGCAGGGAAAGGATCCCTCATCTCGAGCTACGAGGCGGAAACGGGGCTCCTCTGGATGTGGGCGGGACCCTCGTGATTCCTCTCGAGTGGAGACGGGTATGTCGGGGAACTTCTTGATTTGCACCAAGGGTGTGAAGGACCCTTTCGAAGTTCCAGAGGTGAGGTGTGATCAGCCTCGAGACGCCTCAGCGGAAATGGGCCTCATCTCGCCTGGAGGGGAGAACCTCGTGGATTTTCTCGAGTTGCGGCAGGTCTTCTCGAGTTACGACGGGGACCTCAGGGACCCGCTCTGGTGGCCTCAGGAAAGGAGTGTCCCCATGCGAGTTGCTAGGGGACCTCTCGGGATTCCTCTCCCGTCCATGCCGGGGCCTCAGTCCTTGTGTGGAGTCGGGACCGGAACCGGAGGATTCCTCTCCAGTGTTGCCATGGATCTTGGGGTGCTTCTGAGTCTCCCCAGGGGAGTCAGGCCTTGTCTCGAGTGGGGGCATGCACGTGCGCTTTCCTCCCGAGCTGCAGCAGTAGTGTCACGCTTCCTGTCACGTGGATCAAGGGATCTGTGGCTTTCCCTCCAGGCTGTCCCTCGAGGCTTTCCCACGAGGCTTTCCCACAGGGCTGTGCCACGTGCCACCTTGGTGTGAGTCGATCCTCGGCGTGAAAGACGAGCCGGTGAAGGGAAAAGAGGTTCCTCTGGAATGGACTGAGACATCTGGGGGACTCTTGGAATGGTGGCACGACCCTGGAGTTCCTCTCGCCGATCCTGTTGAGAGGGCCTCCTCTTGAGATGCGACGGGAACGCCGGGAACTCTTTCCCGACGAAGCAGTGAAAGGATCCCTCATCTCGAGCTACGAGGCGGAAACGGGGCTCCTCTGGATGTGGGCGGGACCCTCGTGATTCCTCTCGAGTGGAGACGGCTAGGTCGGGGAACTTCTTGATTTGCACCAAGGGTGTGAAGGACCCTTTCAAAGTTCCAGAGGTGAGGTGTGATCAGCCTCGAGACGCCTCAGCGGAAATGGGCCTCATCTCGCCTGGAGGGGAGAACCTCCTGGATTTTCTCGAGTTGCGGCAGGTCTTCTCGAGTTACGACGGGGACCTCAGGGACCCGCTCTGGTGGCCTCAGGAAAGGCCAGTCCCCATTCGAGTTGCTAGGGGACCTTTCGGGATTCCTCTGCCGTCCATGCCGGGGCCTCAGTCCTTGTGTGGAGTCGGGGCCGGAACCTGAGGATTCCTCTCCAGTGTTGCCATGGATCTTGGGGTGCTTCTGAGTCTCCCCAGGGGAGTCAGGCCTCGTCTCGAGTGGGGGCATGCACGTGCGCTTTCCTCCCGAGCTGCAGCAGTAGTGTCAGACTTCCTGTCACGTGGATCAAGGGATCTGTGGCTTTCCCTCGAGGCTGTCCCTCGAGGCTTTCCCACGACGCTTTCCCACAGGGCTGTGCCACGTGCCACCTTGGTGTGAGTCGATCCTCGGCGTGAAAGACGAGCCGGTGAAGGGAAAAGAGGTTCCTCTGGAATGGACTGAGACATCTGGGGGACTCTTGGAATGGTGGCACGACCCTGGAGTTCCTCTCGCCGTTCCTGTTGAGAGGGCCTCCTCTTGAGATGCGACGGGAACGCCGGGAACTCTTTCCCGACGAAGCAGGGAAAGGATCCCTCATCTCGAGCTACGAGGCGGAAACGGGGCTCCTCTGGATGTGGGCGGGACCCTCGTGATTCCTCTCGAGTGGAGAGGGATATATGGGCTTCTTGATTGGCACCAAGGGTGTGAAGGACCCTTTGGAAGTTCCAGAGGTGAGGTGTGATCAGCCTCGAGACGCCTCAGCGGAAATGGGCCTCATCTCGCCTGGAGGGGAGAACCTCCTGGATTTTCTCGAGTTGCGGCAGGTCTTCTCGAGTTACGACGGGGACCTCAGGGACCCGCTCTGGTGGCCTCAGGAAAGGCCAGTCCCCATGCGAGTTGCTAGGGGACCTCTCGGGATTCCTCTCCCGTCCATGCCGGGGCCTCAGTCCTTGTGTGGAGTCGGGGCCGGAACCTGAGGATTCCTCTCCAGTGTTGCCATGGATCTTGGGGTGCTTCTGAGTCTCCCCAGGGGAGTCAGGCCTCGTCTCGAGTGGGGGCATGCACGTGCGCTTTCCTCCCGAGCTGCAGCAGTAGTGTCACGCTTCCTGTCACGTGGATCAAGGGATCTGTGGCTTTCCCTCGAGGCTGTCCCTCGAGGCTTTCCCACGAGGCTTTCCCACAGGGCTGTGCCACGTACCACCTTGGTGTGAGTCGATCCTCGGCGTGAAAGACGAGCCGGTGAAGGGAAAAGAGGTTCCTCTGGAATGGACTGAGACATCTGGGGGACTCTTGGAATGGGGGCACGACCCTTGAGTTCCTCTCGCCGTTCCTGTTGAGAGGGCCTCCACTTGAGATGCGACGGGAACGCCGGGAACTCTTTCCCGACGAAGCAGGGAAAGGATCCCTCATCTCGATCTACGAGGCGGAAACGGGGCTCCTCTGGATGTGGGCGGGACCCTCGTGATTCCTCTCGAGTGGAGACGGCTAGGTCGGGGAACTTCTTGATTTGCACCAAGGGTGTGAAGGACCCTTTCGAAGTTCCAGAGGTGAGGTGTGATCAGCCTCGAGACGCCTCAGCGGAAATGGGCCTCATCTCGCCTGGAGGGGAGAACCTCCTGGATTTTCTCGAGTTGCGGCAGGTCTTCTCGAGTTACGACGGGGACCTCAGGGACCCGCTCTGGTGGCCTCAGGAAAGGCCAGACCCCATGCGAGTTGCTAGGGGACCTCTCGGGATTCCTCTCCCGTCCATGCCGGGGCCTCAGTCCTTGTGTGGAGTCGGGGCCGGAACCTGAGGATTCCTCTCTAGTGTTGCCATGGATCTTGGGGTGCTTCTGAGTCTCCCCAGGGGAATCAGGCCTCGTCTCGAGTGGCGGCATGCACGTGCGCTTTCCTCGCGAGCTGCAGCAGTAGTGTCACGCTTCCTGTCACGTGGATCAAGGGATCTGTGGCTTTCCCTCGAGGCTGTCCCTCGAGGCTTTCCCACGAGGCTTTCCCACAGGGCTGTGCCACGTGCCACCTTGGTGTGAGTCGATCCTCGGCGTGAAAGACGAGCCGGTGAAGGGAAAAGAGGTTCCTCTGGAATGGACTGAGACATCTGGGGGACTCTTGGAATGGTGGCACGACCCTGGAGTTCCTCTCGCCGTTCCTGTTGAGAGGGCCTCCTCTTGAGATGCGACGGGAACGCCGGGAACTCTTTCCCGACGAAGCAGGGAAAGGATCCCTCATCTCGAGCTACGAGGCGGAAACGGGGCTCCTCTGGATGTGGGCGGGACCCTCGTGATTCCTCTCGAGTGGAGACGGGTATGTCGGGGAACTTCTTGATTTGCACCAAGGGTGTGAAGGACCCTTTCGAAGTTCCAGAGGTGAGGTGTGATCAGCCTCGAGACGCCTCAGCGGAAATGGGCCTCATCTCGCCTGGAGGGGAGAACCTCCTGGATTTTCTCGAGTTGCGGCAGGTCTTCTCGAGTTACGACGGGGACCTCAGGGACCCGCTCTGGTGGCCTCAGGAAAGGCCAGTCCCCATGCGAGTTGCTAGGGGACCTCTCGGGATTCCTCTCCCGTCCATGCCGGGGCCTCAGTCCTTGTGTGGAATCGGGGACGGAACCTGAGGATTCCTCTCCAGTGTTGCCATGGATCTTGGGGTGCTTCTGAGTTTGACCAGGGGAGTCAGGCCTCGTCTCGAGTGGGGGCATGCACGTGCGCTTTCCTCCCGAGCTGCAGCAGTAGTGTCACGCTTCCTGTCACGTGGATCAAGGGATCTGTGGCTTTCCCTCGAGGCTGTCCCTCGAGGCTTTCCCACGAGGCTTTCCCACAGGGCTGTGCCACGTGCCACCTTGGTGTGAGTCGATCCTCAGCGTGAAAGACGAGCCGGTGAAGGGAAAAGAGGTTCCTCTGGAATGGACTGAGACATCTGGGGCACTCTTGGAATGGTGGCACGACCCTGGAGTTCCTCTCGCCGTTCCTGTTGAGAGGGCCTCCTCTTGAGATGCGACGGGAAGTCCGGGAACTCTTTCCCGACGAAGCAGGGAAAGGATCCCTCATCTCGAGCTACGAGGCGAAAACGGGGCTCCTCTGGATGTGGGCGGGACCCTCGTGATTCCTCTCGAGTGGAGACGTGTATGTCGGGATACTTCTTGATTTGCACCAAGGGTGTGAAGGACCCTTTCGAAGTTCCAGAGGTGAGGTGTAATCAGCCTCGAGACGCCTCAGCGGAAATGGGCCTCATCTCGCCTGGAGGGGAGAACCTCCTGGATTTTCTCGAGTTGCGGCAGGTCTTCTCGAGTTACGACGGGGACCTCAGGGACCCGCTCTGGTGGCCTCAGGAAAGGCCAGTCCCCATGCGAGTTGCTAGGGTACCTCTCGGGATTCCTCTCCCGTCCATGCCGGGGCCTCAGTCCTTGTGTGGAGTCGGGGCCGGAACCGGAGGATTCCTCTCCAGTGTTGCCATGGATCTTGGGGTGCTTCTGAGTCTCCCCAGGGGAGTCAGGCCTTGTCTCGAGTGGGGGCATGCACGTGCGCTTTCCTCCCGAGCTGCAGCAGTAGTGTCACGCTTCCTGTCACGTGGATCAAGGGATCTGTGGCTTTCCCTCGAGGCTGTCCCTCGAGGCTTTCCCACGAGGCTTTCCCACAGGGCTGTGCCACGTGCCACCTTGGTGTGAGTCGATCCTCGGCGTGAAAGACGAGCCGGTGAAGGGAAAAGAGGTTCCTCTGGAATGGACTGAGACATCTGGGGGACTCTTGGAATGGTGGCACGACCCTGGAGTTCCTCTCGCCGATCCTGTTGAGAGGGCCTCCTCTTGAGATGCGACGGGAACGCCGGGAACTCTTTCCCGACGAAGCAGTGAAAGGATCCCTCATCTCGAGCTACGAGGCGGAAACGGGGCTCCTCTGGATGTGGGCGGGACCCTCGTGATTCCTCTCGAGTGGAGACGGCTAGGTCGGGGAACTTCTTGATTTGCACCAAGGGTGTGAAGGACCCTTTCGAAGTTCCAGAGGTGAGGTGTGATCAGCCTCGAGACGCCTCAGCGGAAATGGGCCTCATCTCGCCTGGAGGGGAGAACCTCCTGGATTTTCTCGAGTTGCGGCAGGTCTTCTCGAGTTACGACGGGGACCTCAGGGACCCGCTCTGGTGGCCTCAGGAAAGGCCAGTCCCCATGCGAGTTGCTAGGGGACCTCTCGAGATTCCTCTCCCGTCCATGCCGGGGCCTCAGTCCTTGTGTGGAGTCGGGGACGGAACCTGAGGATTCCTCTCCAGTGTTGCCATGGATCTTGGGGTGCTTCTGAGTCTGACCAGGGGAGTCAGGCCTCGTCTCGAGTGGGGGCATGCACGTGCGCTTTCCTCCCGAGCTGCAGCAGTAGTGTCACGCTTCCTGTCACGTGGATCAAGGGATCTGTGGCTTTCCCTCGAGGCTGTCCCTCGAGGCTTTCCCACGAGGCTTTCCCACAGGGCTGTGCCACGTGCCACCTTGGTGTGAGTCGATCCTCAGCGTGAAAGACGAGCCGGTGAAGGGAAAAGAGGTTCCTCTGGAATGGACTGAGACATCTGGGGCACTCTTGGAATGGTGGCACGACCCTGGAGTTCCTCTCGCCGTTCCTGTTGAGAGGGCCTCCTCTTGAGATGCGACGGGAAGGCCGGGAACTCTTTCCCGACGAAGCAGGGAAAGGATCCCTCATCTCGAGCTACGAGGCGAAAACGGGGCTCCTCTGGATGTGGGCGGGACCCTCGTGATTCCTCTCGAGTGGAGACGTGTATGTCGGGATACTTCTTGATTTGCACCAAGGGTGTGAAGGACCCTTTCGAAGTTCCGGAGGTGAGGTGTAATCAGCCTCGAGACGCCTCAGCGGAAATGGGCCTCATCTCGCCTGGAGGGGAGAACCTCCTGGATTTTCTCGAGTTGCGGCAGGTCTTCTCGAGTTACGACGGGGACCTCAGGGACCCGCTCTGGTGGCCTCAGGAAAGGCCAGTCCCCATGCGAGTTGCTAGGGGACCACTCGGGATTCCTCTCCCGTCCATGCCGGGGCCTCAGTCCTTGTGTGGAGTCGGGGCCGGAACCTGAGGATTCCTCTCCAGTGTTGCCATGGATCTTGGGGTGCTTCTGAGTCTCCCCAGGGGATTCAGGCCTCGTCTCGAGTGGGGGCATGCATGTGCGATTTCCTCCCGATCTGCAGCAATAGTGTCACGCTTCCTGTCACGTGGATCAAGGGATCTGTGGCTTTCCCTCGAGGCTGTCCCTCGAGGCTTTCCCACGAGGCTTTCCCACAGGGCTGTGCCACGTGCCACCTTGGTGTGAGTCGATCCTCGGCGTGAAAGACGAGCCGGTGAAGGGAAAAGAGGTTCCTCTGGAATGGACTGAGACATCTGGGGGACTCTTGGAATGGTGGCACGACCCTGGAGTTCCGCTCGCCGTTCCTGTTGAGAGGGCCTCCTCTTGAGATGCGACGGGAACGCCGGGAACTCTTTCCCGACGAAGCAGGGAAAGGATCCCTCATCTCGAGCTATGAGGCGGAAACGGGGCTCCTCTGGATGTGGGCGGGACCCTCGTGATTCCTCTCGAGTGGAGACGGGTATGTCGGGGAACTTCTTGATTTGCACCAAGGGTGTGAAGGACCCTTTCGAAGTTCCAGAGGTGAGGTGTGATCAGCCTCGAGACGCCTCAGCGGAAATGGGCCTCATCTCGCCTGGAGGGGAGAACCTCCTGGATTTTCTCGAGTTGCGGCAGGTCTTCTCGAGTTACGACGGGGACCTCAGGGACCCGCTCTGGTGGCCTCAGGAAAGGCCAGTCCCCATGCGAGTTGCTAGGGGACCTCTCGGGATTCCTCTCCCGTCCATGCCGGGGCCTCAGTCCTTGTGTGGAGTCGGGGCCGGAACCTGAGGATTCCTCTCCAGTGTTGCCATGGATCTTGGGGTGCTTCTGAGTCTCCCCAGGGGAGTCAGGCCTCGTCTCGAGTGGGGGCATGCACGTGCGCTTTCCTCCCGAGCTGCAGCAGTAGTGTCACGCTACCTGTCACGTGGATCAAGGGATCTGTGGCTTTCCCTCGAGGCTGTCCCTCGAGGCTTTCCCACGAGGCTTTCCCACAGGGCTGTGCCACTTGCCACCTTGGTGTGAGTCGATCCTCGGCGTGAAAGACGAGCCGGTGAAGGGAAAAGAGGTTCCTCTGGAATGGACTGAGACATCTGGGGGACTCTTGGAATGGTGGCACGACCCTGGAGTTCCTCTCGCCGTTCCTGTTGAGAGGGCCTCCTCTTGAGATGCGACGGGAACGCCGGGAACTCTTTCCCGACGAAGCAGGGAAAGGATCCCTCATCTCGAGCTACGAGGCGGAAACGGGGCTCCTCTGGATGTGGGCGGGACCCTCGTGATTCCTCTCGAGTGGAGACGGGTATGTCGGGGAATTTCTTGATTTGCACCAAGGGTGTGAAGGACCCTTTCGAAGTTCCAGAGGGGAGGTGTGATCAGCCTCGAGACGCCTCAGCGGAAATGGGCCTCATCTCGCCTGGAGGGGAGAACCTCCTGGATTTTCTCGAGTTGCGGCAGGTCTTCTCGAGTTACGACGGGGACCTCAGGGACCCGCTCTGGTGGCCTCAGGAAAGGCCAGTCCCCATGCGAGTTGCTAGGGGACCTCTCGGGATTCCTCTCCCGTCCTTGCCGGGGCCTCAGTCCTTGTGTGGAGTCGGGGCCGGAACCTGAGGATTCCTCTCCAGTGTTGCCATGGATCTTGGGGTGCTTCTGAGTCTCCCCAGGGGAGTCAGGCCTCGTCTCGAGTGGGGGCATGCACGTGCGCTTTCCTCCCGAGCTGCAGCAGTAGTGTCACGCTTCCTGTCACGTGGATCAAGGGATCTGTGGCTTTCCCTCCAGGCTGTCCCTCGAGGCTTTCCCACGAGGCTTTCCCACAGGGCTGTGCCACGTGCCACCTTGGTGTGAGTCGATCCTCGGCGTGAAAGACGAGCCGGTGAAGGGAAAAGAGGTTCCTCTGGAATGGACTGAGACATCTGGGGGACTCTTGGAATGGTGACACGACCCTGGAGTTCCTATCGCCGTTCCTGTTGAGAGGGCCTCCTCTTGAGATGCGACGGGAACGCCGGGAACTCTTTCCCGACGAAGCAGGGAAAGGATCCCTCATCTCGAGCTACGAGGCGGAAACGGGGCTCCTCTGGATGTGGGCGGGACCCTCGTGATTCCTCTCGAGTGGAGACGGGTATGTCGGGGAACTTCTTGATTTGCACCAAGGGTGTGAAGGACCCTTTCGAAGTTCCAGAGGTGAGGTGTGATCAGCCTCGAGACGCCTCAGCGGAAATGGGCCTCATCTCGCCTGGAGGGGAGAACCTGCTGGATTTTCTCGAGTTGCGGCAGGTCTTCTCGAGTTACGACGGGGACCTCAGGGACCCGCTCTGGTGGCCTCAGGAAAGGCCAGTCCCCATGCGAGTTGCTAGGGGACCTCTCGGGATTCCTCTCCCGTCCTTGCCGGGGCCTCAGTCCTTGTGTGGAGTCGGGGCCGGAACCTGAGGATTCCTCTACAGTGTTGCCATGGATCTTGGGGTGCTTCTGAGTCTCCCCAGGGGAGTCAGGCCTCGTCTCGAGTGGGGGCATGCACGTGCGCTTTCCTCCCGAGCTGCAGCAGTAGTGTCACGCTTCCTGTCACGTGGATCAAGGGATCTGTGGCTTTCCCTCGAGGCTGTCCCTCGAGGCTTTCCCACGAGGCTTTCCCACAGGGCTGTGCCACGTGCCACCTTGGTGTGAGTCGATCCTCGGCGTGAAAGACGAGCCGGTGAAGGGAAAAGAGGTTCCTCTGGAATGGACTGAGACATCTGGGGGACTCTTGGAATGGTGGCACGACCCTGGAGTTCCGCTCGCCGTTCCTGTTGAGAGGGCCTCCTCTTGAGATGCGATGGGAACGCCGGGAACTCTTTCCCGACGAAGCAGGGAAAGGATCCCTCATCTCGAGCTACGAGGCGGAAACGGGGCTCCTCTGGATGTGGGCGGGACCCTCGTGATTCCTCTCGAGTGGAGACGGGTATG
The DNA here is from genome assembly GCF_023091745.1 of Budorcas taxicolor. Lineage (NCBI taxonomy): Eukaryota > Metazoa > Chordata > Mammalia > Artiodactyla > Bovidae > Budorcas > Budorcas taxicolor. Next base: position 1,029,565 of record NW_026291738.1, read on the forward strand.
TCGGGGAACTTCTTGATTTGCACCAAGGGTGTGAAGGACCCTTTCGAAGTTCCAGAGGTGAGGTGTGATCAGCCTCGAGACGCCTCAGCGGAAATGGGCCTCATCTCGCCTGGAGGGGAGAACCTCCTGGATTTTCTCGAGTTGCGGCAGGTCTTCTCGAGTTACGACGGGGACCTCAGGGACCCGCTCTGGTGGCCTCAGGAAAGGCCAGTCCCCATGCGAGTTGCTAGGGGACCTCTCGGGATTCCTCTCCCGTCCATGCCGGGGCCTCAGTCCTTGTGTGGAGTCGGGGCCGGAACCTGAGGATTCCTCTCCAGTGTTGCCATGGATCTTGGGGTGCTTCTGAGTCTCCCCAGGGGAGTCAGGCCTTGTCTCGAGTGGGGGCATGCACGTGCGCTTTCCTCCCGAGCTGCAGCAGTAGTGTCACGCTTCCTGTCACGTGGATCAAGGGATCTGTGGCTTTCCCTCGAGGCTGTCCCTCGAGGCTTTCCCACGAGGCTTTCCCACAGGGCTGTGCCACTTGCCACCTTGGTGTGAGTCGATCCTCGGCGTGAAAGACGAGCCGCTGAAGGGAAAAGAGGTTCCTCTGGAATGGACTGAGACATCTGGGGGACTCTTGGAATGGTGGCACGACCCTGGAGTTCCGCTCGCCGTTCCTGTTGAGAGGGCCTCCTCTTGAGATGCGACGGGAACTCCGGGAACTCTTTCCCGACGAAGCAGGGAAAGGATCCCTCATCTCGAGCTACGAGGCGGAAACGGGGCTCCTCTGGATGTGGGCGGGACCCTCGTGATTCCTCTCGAGTGGAGACGGGTATGTCGGGGAACTTCTTGATTTGCACCAAGGGTGTGAAGGACCCTTTCGAAGTTCCAGAGGTGAGGTGTGATCAGCCTCGAGACGCCTCAGCGGAAATGGGCCTCATCTCGCCTGGAGGGGAGAACCTCCTGGATTTTCTCGAGTTGCGGCAGGTCTTCTCGAGTTACGACGGGGACCTCAGGGACCCGCTCTGGTGGCCTCAGGAAAGGCCAGTCCCCATGCGAGTTGCTAGGGGACCTCTCGGGATTCCTCTCCCGTCCATGCCGGGGCCTCAGTCCTTGTGTGGAGTCGGGGCCGGAACCTGAGGATTCCTCTCCAGTGTTGCCATGGATCTTGGGGTGCTTCTGAGTCTCCCCAGGGGAGTCAGGCCTTGTCTCGAGTGGGGGCATGCACGTGCGCTTTCCTCCCGAGCTGCAGCAGTAGTGTCACGCTTCCTGTCACGTGGATCAAGGGATCTGTGGCTTTCCCTCGAGGCTGTCCCTCGAGGCTTTCCCACGAGGCTTTCCCACAGGGCTGTGCCACGTGCCACCTTGGTGTGAGTCGATCCTCGGCGTGAAAGACGAGCCGCTGAAGGGAAAAGAGGTTCCTCTGGAATGGACTGAGACATCTGGTGGACTCTTGGAATGGTGGCACGACCCTGGAGTTCCTCTCGCTGTTCCTGTTGAGAGGGCCTCCTCTTGAGATGCGACGGGAACGCCGGGAACTCTTTCCCGACGAAGCAGGGACAGGATCCTTCATCTCGAGCTACGAGGCGGAAACGGGGCTCCTCTGGATGTGGGCGGGACCCTCGTGATTCCTCTCGAGTGGAGACGGGTATGTCGGGGAACTTCTTGATTTGCACCAAGGGTGTGAAGGACCCTTTCGAAGTTCCAGAGGTGAGGTGTGATCAGCCTCGAGACGCCTCAGCGGAAATGGGCCTCATCTCGCCTGGAGGGGAGAACCTCCTGGATTTTCTCGAGTTGCGGCAGGTCTTCTCGAGTTACGACGGGGACCTCAGGGACCCGCTCTGGTGGCCTCAGGAAAGGCCAGTCCCCATGCGAGTTGCTAGGGGACCTCTCGGGATTCCTCTCCCGTCCATGCCGGGGCCTCAGTCCTTGTGTGGAGTCGGGGCCGGAACCTGAGGATTCCTCTCCAGTGTTGCCATGGATCTTGGGGTGCTTCTGAGTCTCCCCAGGGGAGTCAGGCCTCGTCTCGAGTGGGGGCATGCACGTGCGCTTTCCTCCCGCGCTGCAGCAGTAGTGTCACGCTTCCTGTCACGTGGATCAAGGGATCTGTGGCTTTCCCTCGAGGCTGTCCCTCGAGGCTTTCCCACGAGGCTTTCCCACAGGGCTGTGCCACGTGCCACCTTGGTGTGAGTCGATCCTCGGCGTGAAAGACGAGACGGTGAAGGGAAAAGAGGTTCCTCTGGAATGGACTGAGACATCTGGGGGACTCTTGGAATGGTGGCACGACCCTGGAGTTCCTCTCGCCGTTCCTGTTGAGAGGGCCTCCTCTTGAGATGCGACGGGAACGCCGGGAACTCATTCCCGACGAAGCAGGGAAAGGATCCCTCATCTCGAGCTACGAGGCGGAAACGGGGCTCCTCTGGATGTGGGCGGGACCCTCGTGATTCCTCTCGAGTGGAGACGGGTATGTCGGGGAACTTCTTGATTTCCACCAAGGGTGTGAAGGACCCTTTCGAAGTTCCAGAGGTGAGGTGTGATCAGCCTCGAGACGCCTCAGCGGAAATGGGCCTCATCTCGCCTGTAGGGGAGAACCTCCTGGATTTTCTCGAGTTGCGGCAGGTCTTCTCGAGTTACGACGGGGACCTCAGGGACCCGCTCTGGTGGCCTCAGGAAAGGCCAGTCCCCATGCGAGTTGCTAGGGGACCTCTCGGGATTCCTCTCCCGTCCATGCCGGGGCCTCAGTCCTTGTGTGGAGTCGGGGCCGGAACCTGAGGATTCCTCTCCAGTGTTGCCATGGATCTTGGGGTGCTTCTGAGTCTCCCCAGGGGAGTCAGGCCTCGTCTCGAGTGGGGGCATGCACGTGCGCTTTCCTCCCGAGCTGCAGCAGTAGTGTCACGCTTCCTGTCACGTGGATCAAGGGATCTGTGGCTTTCCCTCGAGGCTGTCCCTCGAGGCTTTCCCACGAGGCTTTCCCACAGGGCTGTGCCACGTGCCACCTCGGTGTGAGTCGATCCTCGGCGTGAAAGACGAGCCGGTGAAGGGAAAAGAGGTTCCTCTGGAATGGACTGAGACATCTGGGGGACTCTTGGAATGGTGGCACGACCCTGGAGTTCCTCTCGCCGTTCCTGTTGAGAGGGCCTCCTCTTGAGATGCGACGGGAACGCCGGGAACTCTTTCCCGACGAAGCAGGGAAAGGATCCCTCATCTCGAGCTACGAGGCGGAAACGGGGCTCCTCTGGATGTGGGCGGGACCCTCGTGATTCCTCTCGAGTGGAGACGGCTAGGTCGGGGAACTTCTTGATTTGCACCAAGGGTGTGAAGGAGCCTTTCGAAGTTCCAGAGGTGAGGTGTGATCAGCCTCGAGACGCCTCAGCGGAAATGGGCCTCATCTCGCCTGGAGGGGAGAACCTCGTGGATTTTCTCGAGTTGCGGCAGGTCTTCTCGAGTTATGATGGGGACCTCAGGGACCCGCTCTGGTGGCCTCAGGAAAGGAGTGTCCCCATGCGAGTTTCTAGGGGACCTCTCGGGATTCCTCTCCCGTCCATGCCGGGGCCTCAGTCCTTGTGTGGAGTCGGGGCCGGAACCTGAGGATTCCTCTCCAGTGTTGCCATAGATCTTGGGGTGCTTCTGAGTCTCCCCAGGGGAGTCAGGCCTCATCTCGAGTGGGGGCATGCACGTGCGCTTTCCTCCCGCGCTGCAACAGTAGTGTCACGCTTCCTGTCACGTGGATCAAGGGATCTGTGGCTTTCCCTCGAGGCTGTCCCTCGAGGCTTTCCCACGAGGCTTTCCCACAGGGCTGTGCCACGTGCCACCTTGGTGTGAGTCGATCCTCGGCGTGAAAGACGAGCCTGTGAAGGGAAAAGAGGTTCCTCTGGAATGGACTGAGACATCTGGGGGACTCTTGGAATGGTGGCACGACCCTGGAGTTCCTCTCGCCGTTCCTGTTGAGAGGGCCTCCTCTTGAGATGCGACGGGAACGCCGGGAACTCTTTCCCGACGAAGCAGGGAAAGGATCCCTCATCTTGAGCTACGAGGCGGAAACGGGGCTCCTCTGGATGTGGGCGGGACCCTCGTGATTCCTCTCGAGTGGAGACGGCTAGGTCGGGGAACTTCTTGATTTGCACCAAGGGTGTGAAGGAGCCTTTTGAAGTTCCAGAGGTGAGGTGTGATCAGCCTCGAGACGCCTCATTGGAAATGGGCCTCATCTCGCCTGGAGGGGAGAACCTCCTGGATTTTCTCGAGGTGCGGCAGGTCTTCTCGAGTTACGACGGGGACCTCCGGGACCCGCTCTGGTGGCCTCAGGAAAGGCCAGTCCCCATGCGAGTTGCTAGGGGACCTCTCGGGATTCCTCTCCCGTCCAAGCCGGGGCCTCAGTCCTTGTGTGGAATTGGGGCCGGAACCTGAGGACTCCTCTCCAGTGTTGCCATGGTTCTTGGGGTGCTTCTGAGTCTCCCCAGGGGAGTCAGGCCTCGTCTCGAGTGGGGGCATGCACGTGCGCTTTCCTCCCGAGCTGCAGCAGTAGTGTCACGCTTCCTGTCACGTGGATCAAGGGATCTGTGGCTTTCCCTCGAGGCTGTCCCTCGAGGCTTTCCCACGAGGCTTTCCCACAGGGCTGTGCCACGTGCCACCTTGGTGGGAGTCGATCCTCGGCGTGAAAGACGAGCCGGTGAAGGGAAAAGAGGTTCCTCTGGAATGGACTGAGACATCTGGGGGACTCTTGGAATGGTGGCACGACCCTGGAGTTCCTCTCGCCGTTCCTGTTGAGAGGGCCTCCTCTTGAGATGCGACGGGAACGCCGGGAACTCTTTCCCGACGAAGCAGGGAAAGGATCCCTCATCTCGAGCTACGAGGCGGAAACGGGGCTCCTCTGGATGTGGGCGGGACCCTCGTGATTCCTCTCGAGTGGAGACGGGTATGTCGGGGAACTTCTTGATTTGCACCAAGGGTGTGAAGGACCCTTTCGAAGTTCCAGAGGTGAGGTGTGATCAGCCTCGAGACGCCTCAGCGGAAATGGGCCTCATCTCGCCTGGAGGGGAGAACCTCCTGGATTTTCTCGAGTTGCGGCAGGTCATCTCGAGTTACGACGGGGACCTCAGGGACCCGCTCTGGTGGCCTCAGGAAAGGCCAGTCCCCATGCGAGTTGCTAGGGGACCTCTCGGGATTCCTCTCCCGTCCATGCCGGGGCCTCAGTCCTTGTGTGGAGTCGGGGCCGGAACCTGAGGATTCCTCTCCAGTGTTGCCATGGATCTTGGGGTGCTTCTGAGTCTCCCCAGGGGAGTCAGGCCTCGTCTCGAGTGGGGGCATGCACGTGCGCTTTCCTCCCGAGCTGCAGCAGTAGTTTCACGCTTCCTGTCACGTGGATCAAGGGATCTGTGGCTTTCCCTCGAGGCTGTCCCTCGAGGCTTTCCCACGAGGCTTTCCCTCAGGGCTGTGCCACGTGCCACCTTGGTGTGAGTCGATCCTCGGCGTGAAAGACGAGCCGGTGAAGGGAAAAGAGGTTCCTCTGGAATGGACTGAGACATCTGGGGGACTCTTGGAATGGTGGCACGACCCTGGAGTTCCTCTCGCCGTTCCTGTTGAGAGGGCCTCCTCTTGAGATGCGACGGGAACGCCGGGAACTCTTTCCCGACGAAGCAGGGAAAGGATCCCTCATCTCGAGCTACGAGGCGGAAACGGGGCTCCTCTGGATGTGGGCGGGACCCTCGTGATTCCTCTCGAGTGGAGACGGGTATGTTGGGGAACTTCTTGATTTGCACCAAGGGTGTGAAGGACCCTTTCGAAGTTCCAGAGGTGAGGTGTGACTAGCCTCGAGACGCCTCAGCGGAAATGGGCCTCATCTCGCCTGGAGGGGAGAACCTCCTGGATTTTCTCGAGTTGCGGCAGGTCTTCTCGAGTTACGACGGGGACCTCAGGGACCCGCTCTGGTGGCCTCAGGAAAGGCCAGTCCCCATGCGAGTTGCTAGGGGACCTCTCGGGATTCCTCTCCCGTCCATGCCGGGGCCTCAGTCCTTGTGTGGAGTCGGGGCCGGAACCTGAGGATTGCTCTCCAGTGTTGCCATGGATCTTGGGGTGCTTCTGAGTCTCCCCAGGGGAGTCAGGCCTCGTCTCGAGTGGGGGCATGCACGTGCGCTTTCCTCCCGAGCTGCAGCAGTAGTTTCACGCTTCCTGTCACGTGGATCAAGGGATCTGTGGCTTTCCCTCGAGGCTGTCCCTCGAGGCTTTCCCACGAAGCTTTCCCCAGGGCTGTGCCACGTGCCACCTTGGTGTGAGTCGATCCTCGGCGTGAAAGACGAGCCGGTGAAGGGAAAAGAGGTTCCTCTGGAATGGACTGAGACATCTGGGGGACTCTTGGAATGGTGGCACGACCCTGGAGTTCCTCTCGCCGTTCCTGTTGAGAGGGCCTCCTCTTGAGATGCGACGGGAACGCCGGGAACTCTTTCCCGACGAAGCAGGGAAAGGATCCCTCATCTCGAGCTACGAGGCGGAAACGGGGCTCCTCTGGATGTGGGCGGGACCCTCGTGATTCCTCTCGAGTGGAGACGGGTATGTCGGGGAACTTGTTGATTTGCACCAAGGGTGTGAAGGACCCTTTCGAAGTTCCAGAGGTGAGGTGTGATCAGCCTCGAGACGCCTCAGCGGAAATGGGCCTCATCTCGCCTGGAGGGGAGAACCTCCTGGATTTTCTCGAGATGCGGCAGGTCTTCTCGAGTTACGACGGGGACCTCAGGGACCCGCTCTGGTGGCCTCAGGAAAGGCCAGTCCCCATGCGAGTTGCTAGGGGACCTCTCGGGATTCCTCTCCCGTCCATGCCGGGGCCTCAGTCCTTGTGTGGAGTCGGGGCCGGAACCTGAGGATTCCTCTCCAGTGTTGCCATGGATCTTGGGGTGCTTCTCAGTCTCCCCAGGGGAGTCAGGCCTCGTCTCGATTGGGGGCATGCACGTGCGCTTTCCTCCCTAGCTGCAGCAGTAGTGTCACGCTTCCTGTCACGTGGATCAAGGGATCTGTGGCTTTCCCTCGAGGCTGTCCCTCGAGGCTTTTCCACGAGGCTTTCCCACAGGGCTGTGCCACGTGCCACCTTGGTGGGAGTCGATCCTCGGCGTGAAAGACGAGCCCGTGAAGGGAAAAGAGGTTCCTCTGGAATGGACTGAGACATCTGGGGGACTCTTGGAATGGTGGCACGACCCTGGAGTTCCTCTTGCCGTTCCTGTTGAGAGGGCCTCCTCTTGAGATGCGACGGGAACGCCGGGAACTCTTTCCCGACGAAGCAGGGAAAGGATCCCTCATCTCGAGGTACGAGGCGGAAACGGGGCTCCTCTGGATGTGGGCGGGACCCTCGTGATTCCTCTCGAGTGGAGACGGGTATGTCGGGGAACTTCTTGATTTGCACCAAGGGTGTGAAGGACCCTTTCGAAGTTCCAGAGGTGAGGTGTGATCAGCCTCGAGACGCCTCATCGGAAATGGGCCTCATCTCGCCTGGAGGGGAGAACCTCCTGGATTTTCTCGAGGTGCGGCAGGTCTTCTCGAGTTACGACGGGGACCTCAGGGACCCGCTCTGGTGGCCTCAGGAAAGGCCAGTCCCCATGCGAGTTGCTAGGGGACCTCTCGGGATTCCTCTCCCGTCCATGCCGGGGACTCAGTCCTTGTGTGGAGTCGGGGCCGGAACCTGAGGATTCCTCTCCAGTGTTGCCATGGATCTTGGGGTGCTTCTGAGTCTCCCCAGGGGAGTCAGGCCTCGTCTCGAGTGGGGGCATGCACGTGTGCTTTCCTCCCTAGCTGCAGCAGTAGTTTCACGCTTCCTGTCACGTGGATCAAGGGATCTGTGGCTTTCCCTCGAGACTGTCCCTCGAGGCTTTCCCACGAGGCTTTCCCACAGGGCTGTGCCACGTGCCACCTTGGTGTGAGTCGATCCTCGGCGTGAAAGACGAGCCGGTGAAGGGAAAAGAGGTTCCTCTGGAATGGACTGAGACATCTGGGGGACTCTTGGAATGGTGGCACGACCCTGGAGTTCCTCTCGCCGTTCCTGTTGAGAGGGCCTCCTCTTGAGATGCGACGGGAACGCCGGGAACTCTTTCCCGACGAAGCAGGGAAAGGATCCCTCATCTCGAGCTACGAGGCGGAAACGGGGCTCCTCTGGATGTGGGCGGGACCCTCGTGATTCCTCTCGAGTGGAGACGGGTATGTCGGGGAACTTCTTGATTTGCACCAAGGGTGTGAAGGACCCTTTCGAAGTTCCAGAGGTGAGGTGTGATCAGCCTCGAGACGCCTCAGCGGAAATGGGCCTCATCTCGCCTGGAGGGGAGAACCTCCTGGATTTTCTCGAGTTGCGGCAGGTCTTCTCGAGTTACGACGGGGACCTCAGGGACCCGCTCTGGTGGCCTCAGGAAAGGCCAGTCCCCATGCGAGTTGCTAGGGGACCTCTCGGGATTCCTCTCCCGTCCATGCCGGGGCCTCAGTCCTTGTGTGGAGTCGGGGCCGGAACCTGAGGATTCCTCTCCAGTGTTGCCATGGATCTTGGGGTGCTTCTGAGTCTCCCCAGGGGAGTCAGGCCTCGTCTCGAGTGGGGGCATGCACGTGCGCTTTCCTCCCGCGCTGCAGCAGTAGTGTCACGCTTCCTGTCACGTGGATCAAGGGATCTGTGGCTTTCCCTCGAGGCTGTCCCTCGAGGCTTTCCCACGAGGCTTTCCCACAGGGCTGTGCCACGTGCCACCTTGGTGTGAGTCGATCCTCGGCGTGAAAGACGAGCCGGTGAAGGGAAAAGAGGTTCCTCTGGAATGGACTGAGACATCTGGGGGACTCTTGGAATGGTGGCACGACCCTGGAGTTCCTCTCGCCGTTCCTGTTGAGAGGGCCTCCTCTTGAGATGCGACGGGAACGCCGGGAACTCTTTCCCGACGAAGCAGGGAAAGGATCCCTCATCTCGAGCTACGAGGCGGAAACGGGGCCCCTCTGGATGTGGGCGGGACCCTCGTGATTCCTCTCGAGTGGAGACGGGTATGTCGGGGAACTTCTTGATTTGCACCAAGGGTGTGAAGGACCCTTTCGAAGTTCCAGAGGTGAGGTGTGATCAGTCTCGAGACGCCTCAGCGGAAATGGGCCTCATCTCGCCTGGAGGGGAGAACCTCCTGGATTTTCTCGAGTTGCGGCAGGTCTTCTCGAGTTACGACGGGGACCTCAGGGACCCGCTCTGGTGGCCTCAGGAAAGGCCAGTCCCCATGCGAGTTGCTAGGGGACCTCTCGGGATTCCTCTCCCGTCCATGCCGGGGCCTCAGTCCTTGTGTGGAGTCGGGGCCGGAACCTGAGGATTCCTCTCCAGTGTTGCCATGGATCTTGGGGTGCTTCTGAGTCTCCCCAGGGGAGTCAGGCCTCGTCTCGAGTGGTGGCATGCACGTGCGCTTTCCTCCCGAGCTGCAGCAGTAGTGTCACGCTTCCTGTCACGTGGATCAAGGGATCTGTGGCTTTCCCTCGAGGCTGTCCCTCGAGGCTTTCCCACGAGGCTTTCCCACAGGGCTGTGCCACTTGCCACCTTGGTGTGAGTCGATCCTCGGCGTGAAAGACGAGCCCGTGAAGGGAAAAGAGGTTCCTCTGGAATGGACTGAGACATCTGGGGGACTCTTGGAATGGTGGCACGACCCTGGAGTTCCTCTTGCCGTTCCTGTTGAGAGGGCCTCCTCTTGAGATGCGACGGGAACGCCGGGAACTCTTTCCCGACGAAGCAGGGAAAGGATCCCTCATCTCGAGCTACGAGGCGGAAACGGGGCTCCTCTGGATGTGGGCGGGACCCTCGTGATTCCTCTCGAGTGGAGACGGGTATGTCGGGGAACTTCTTGATTTGCACCAAGGGTGTGAAGGACCCTTTCGAAGTTCCAGAGGTGAGGTGTGATCAGCCTCGAGACGCCTCAGCGGAAATGGGCCTCATCTCGCCTGGAGGGGAGAACCTCCTGGATTTTCTCGAGTTGCGGCAGGTCTTCTCGAGTTACGACGGGGACCTCAGGGACCCGCTCTGGTGGCCTCAGGAAAGGCCAGTCCCCATGCGAGTTGCTAGGGGACCTCTCGGGATTCCTCTCCCGTCCATGCCGGGGCCTCAGTCCTTGTGTGGAGTCGGGGCCGGAACCTGAGGATTCCTCTCCAGTGTTGCCATGGATCTTGGGGTGCTTCTGAGTCTCCCCAGGGGAGTCAGGCCTCGTCTCGAGTGGGGGCATGCACGTGCGCTTTCCTCCCGCGCTGCAGCAGTAGTGTCACGCTTCCTGTCACGTGGATCAAGGGATCTGTGGCTTTCCCTCGAGGCTGTCCCTCGAGGCTTTCCCACGAGGCTTTCCCACAGGGCTGTGCCACGTGCCACCTTGGTGTGAGTCGATCCTCGGCGTGAAAGACGAGCCGGTGAAGGGAAAAGAGGTTCCTCTGGAATGGACTGAGACATCTGGGGGACTCTTGGAATGGTGGCACGACCCTGGAGTTCCTCTCGCCGTTCCTGTTGAGAGGGCCTCCTCTTGAGATGCGACGGGAACGCCGGGAACTCTTTCCCGACGAAGCAGGGAAAGGATCCCTCATCTCGAGCTACGAGGCGGAAACGGGGCCCCTCTGGATGTGGGCGGGACCCTCGTGATTCCTCTCGAGTGGAGACGGGTATGTCGGGGAACTTCTTGATTTGCACCAAGGGTGTGAAGGACCCTTTCGAAGTTCCAGAGGTGAGGTGTGATCAGTCTCGAGACGCCTCAGCGGAAATGGGCCTCATCTCGCCTGGAGGGGAGAACCTCCTGGATTTTCTCGAGTTGCGGCAGGTCTTCTCGAGTTACGACGGGGACCTCAGGGACCCGCTCTGGTGGCCTCAGGAAAGGCCAGTCCCCATGCGAGTTGCTAGGGGACCTCTCGGGATTCCTCTCCCGTCCATGCCGGGGCCTCAGTCCTTGTGTGGAGTCGGGGCCGGAACCTGAGGATTCCTCTCCAGTGTTGCCATGGATCTTGGGGTGCTTCTGAGTCTCCCCAGGGGAGTCAGGCCTCGTCTCGAGTGGTGGCATGCACGTGCGCTTTCCTCCCGAGCTGCAGCAGTAGTGTCACGCTTCCTGTCACGTGGATCAAGGGATCTGTGGCTTTCCCTCGAGGCTGTCCCTCGAGGCTTTCCCACGAGGCTTTCCCACAGGGCTGTGCCACTTGCCACCTTGGTGTGAGTCGATCCTCGGCGTGAAAGACGAGCCCGTGAAGGGAAAAGAGGTTCCTCTGGAATGGACTGAGACATCTGGGGGACTCTTGGAATGGTGGCACGACCCTGGAGTTCCTCTTGCCGTTCCTGTTGAGAGGGCCTCCTTTTGAGATGCGACGGGAACGCCGGGAACTCTTTCCCGACGAAGCAGGGAAAGGATCCCTCATCTCGAGCTACGAGGCGGAAACGGGGCTCCTCTGGATGTGGGCGGGACCCTCGTGATTCCTCTCGAGTGGAGACGGGTATGTCGGGGAACTTCTTGATTTACACCAAGGGTGTGAAGGAGCCTTTTGAAGTTCCAGAGGTGAGGTGTGATCAGCCTCGAGACGCCTCAGCGGAAATGGGCCTCATCTCGCCTGGAGGGGAGAACCTCCTGGATTTTCTCGAGTTGCGGCAGGTCTTCTCGAGTTACGACGGGGACCTCAGGGACCCGCTCTGGTGGCCTCAGGAAAGGCCAGTCCCCATGCGAGTTGCTAGGGGACCTCTCGGGATTCCTCTCCCGTCCATGCCGGGGCCTCAGTCCTTGTGTGGAGTCGGGGCCGGAACCTGAGGATTCCTCTCCAGTGTTGCCATGGATCTTGGGGTGCTTCTGAGTCTCCCCAGGGGAGTCAGGCCTCGTCTCGAGTGGTGGCATGCACGTGCGCTTTCCTCCCGAGCTGCAGCAGTAGTTTCACGCTTCCTGTCACGTGGATCAATGGATCTGTGGCTTTCCCTCGAGGCTGTCCCTCGAGGCTTTCCCACGAGGCTTTCCCACAGGGCTGTGCCACGTGCCACCTTGGTGTGAGTCGATCCTCGGCGTGAAAGACGAGCCGGTGAAGGGAAAAGAGGTTCCTCTGGAATGGACTGAGACATCTGGGGGACTCTTGGAATGGTGGCACGACCCTGGAGTTCCTCTCGCCGTTCCTGTTGAGAGGGCCTCCTCTTGAGATGCGACGGGAACGCCGGGAACTCTTTCCCGACGAAGCAGGGAAAGGATCCCTCATCTCGAGCTACGAGGCGGAAACGGGGCTCCTCTGGATGTGGGCGGGACCCTCGTGATTCCTCTCGAGTGGAGACGGGTATGTCGGGGAACTTCTTGATTTGCACCAAGGGTGTGAAGGACCCTTTCGAAGTTCCAGAGGTGAGGTGTGATCAGCCTCGAGACGCCTCAGCGGAAATGGGCCTCATCTCGCCTGGAGGGGAGAACCTCCCGGATTTTCTCGAGTTGCGGCAGGTCTTCTCGAGTTACGACGGGGACCTCAGGGACCCGCTCTGGTGGCCTCAGGAAAGGCCAGTCCCCATGCGAGTTGCTAGGGGACCTCTCGGGATTCCTCTCCCGTCCATGCCGGGGCCTCAGTCCTTGTGTGGAGTCGGGGCCGGAACCTGAGGATTCCTCTCCAGTGTTGCCATGGATCTTGGGGTGCTTCTGAGTCTCCCCAGGGGAGTCAGGCCTCGTCTCGAGTGGGGGCATGCACGTGCGCTTTCCTCCCGAGCTGCAGCAGTAGTGTCACGCTTCCTGTCACGTGGATCAAGGGATCTGTGGCTTTCCCTCGAGGCTGTCCCTCGAGGCTTTCCCACGAGGCTTTCCCACAGGGCTGTGCCACGTGCCACCTTGGTGTGAGTCGATCCTCGGCGTGAAAGACGAGCCGGTGAAGGGAAAAGAGGTTCCTCTGGAATGGACTGAGACATCTGGGGGACTCTTGGAATGGTGGCACGACCCTGGAGTTCCTCTCGCCGTTCCTGTTGAGAGGGCCTCCTCTTGAGATGCGACGGGAACGCCGGGAACTCTTTCCCGACGAAGCAGGGAAAGGATCCCTCATCTCGAGCTACGAGGCGGAAACGGGGCTCCTCTGGATGTGGGCGGGACCCTCGTGATTCCTCTCGAGTGGAGACGGCTAGGTCGGGGAGCTTCTTGATTTGCACCAAGGGTGTGAAGGAGCCTTTCGAAGTTCCAGAGGTGAGGTGTGATCAGCCTCGAGACGCCTCATTGGAAATGGGCCTCATCTCGCCTGGAGGGGAGAACCTCCTGGATTTTCTCGAGGTGCGGCAGGTCTTCTCGAGTTACGACGGGGACCTCCGGGACCCGCTCTGGTGGCCTCAGGAAAGGCCAGTCCCCATGCGAGTTGCTAGGGGACCTCTCGGGATTCCTCTCCCGTCCATGCCGGGGCCTCAGTCCTTGTGTGGAGTCGGGGCCGGAACCTGAGGATTCCTCTCCAGTGTTGCCATGGATCTTGGGGTGCTTCTGAGTCTCCCCAGGGGAGTCAGGCCTCGTCTCGAGTGGGGGCATGCACGTGCGCTTTCCTCCCTAGCTGCAGCAGTAGTTTCACGCTTCCTGTCACGTGGATCAAGGGATCTGTGGCTTTCCCTCGAGGCTGTCCCTCGAGGCTTTCCCACGAGGCTTTCCCACAGGGCTGTGCCACGTGCCACCTTGGTGTGAGTCGATCCTCGGCGTGAAAGACGAGCCGCTGAAGGGAAAAGAGGTTCCTCTGGAATGGACTGAGACATCTGGGGGACTCTTGGAATGGTGGCACGACCCTGGAGTTCCTCTCGCCGTTCCTGTTGAGAGGGCCTCCTCTTGAGATGCGACGGGAACGCCGGGAACTCTTTCCCGACGAAGCAGGGAAAGGATACCTCATCTCGAGCTACGAGGCGGAAACGGGGCTCCTCTGGATGTGGGCGGGACCCTCGTGATTCCTCTCGAGTGGAGACGGGTATGTCGGGGAACTTCTTGATTTGCACCAAGGGTGTGAAGGACCCTTTCGAAGTTCCAGAGGTGAGGTGTGATCAGCCTCGAGACGCCTCAGCGGAAATGGGCCTCATCTCGCCTGGAGGGGAGAACCTCCTGGATTTTCTCGAGTTACGGCAGGTCTTCTCGAGTTACGATGGGGACCTCAGGGACCCGCTCTGGTGGCCTCAGGAAAGGCCAGTCCCCATGCGAGTTGCTAGGGGACCTCTCGGGATTCCTCTCCCGTCCATGCCGGGGCCTCAGTCCTTGTGTGGAGTCGGGGCCGGAACCTGAGGATTCCTCTCCAGTGTTGCCATGGATCTTGGGGTGCTTCTGAGTCTCCCCAGGGGAGTCAGGCCTCGTCTCGAGTGGGGGCATGCACGTGCGCTTTCCTCCCGAGCTGCAGCAGTAGTGTCACGCTTCCTGTCACGTGGATCAAGGGATCTGTGGCTTTCCCTCGAGGCTGTCCCTCGAGGCTTTCACACGAGGCTTACCCACAGGGCTGTGCCACGTGCCACCTTGGTGGGAGTCGATCCTCGGCGTGAAAGACGAGCCGCTGAAGGGAAAAGAGGTTCCTCTGGAATGGACTGAGACATCTGGGGGACTCTTGGAATGGTGGCACGACCCTGGAGTTCCTCTCGCCGTTCCTGTTGAGAGGGCCTCCTCTTGAGATGCGACGGGAACGCCGGGAACTCTTTCCCGACGAAGCAGGGAAAGGATCCCTCATCTCGAGCTACGAGGCGGAAACGGGGCTCCTCTGGATGTGGGCGGGACCCTCGTGATTCCTCTCGAGTGGAGACGGCTAGGTCGGGGAACTTCTTGATTTGCACCAAGGGTGTGAAGGACCCTTTCGAAGTTCCAGAGGTGAGGTGTGATCAGCCTCGAGACGCCTCAGCGGAAATGGGCCTCATCTCGCCTGGAGAGGAGAACCTCCTGGATTTTCTCCTGTTGCGGCAGGTCTTCTCGAGTTACGACGGGGACCACAGGGACCCGCTCTGGTGGCCTCAGGAAAGGCCAGTCCCCATGCGAGTTGCTAGGGGACCTCTCGGGATTCCTCTCCCGTCCATGCCGGGGCCTCAGTCCTTGTGTGGAGTTGGGGCCGGAACCTGAGGATTCCTCTCCAGTGTTGCCATGGATCTTGGGGTGCTTCTGAGTCTCCCCAGGGGAGTCAGGCCTCGTCTCGAGTGGTGGCATGCACGTGCGCTTTCCTCCCGAGCTGCAGAAGTAGTGTCACGCTTCCTGTCACGTGGATCAAGGGATCTGTGGCTTTCCCTCGAGGCTGTCCCTCGAGGCTTTCCCACGAGGCTTTCCCACAGGGCTGTGCCACGTGCCACCTTGGTGTGAGTCGATCCTCGGCGTGAAAGACGAGCCGCTGAAGGGAAAAGAGGTTCCTCTGGAATGGACTGAGACATCTGGGGGACTCTTGGAATGGTGGCACGACCCTGCAGTTCCTCTCGCCGTTCCTGTTGAGAGGGCCTCCTCTTGAGATGCGACGGGAACGCCGGGAACTCTTTCCCGACGAAGCAGGGAAAGGATCCCTCATCTCGAGCTACGAGGCGGAAACGGGGCTCCTCTGGATGTGGGCGGGACCCTCGTGATTCCTCTCGAGTGGAGACGGGTATGTCGGGGAACTTCTTGATTTGCACCAAGGATGTGAAGGACCCTTTCGAAGTTCCAGAGGTGAGGTGTGATCAGCCTAGAGACCCCTCAGCCGAAATGGGCCTCATCTCGCCTGGAGGGGAGAACCTCCTGGATTTTCTCGAGTTGCAGCAGGTCTTCTCGAGTTACGACGGGGACCTCAGGGACCCGCTCTGGTGGCCTCAGGAAAGGCCAGTCCCCATGCGAGTTGCTAGGGGACCTCTCGGGATTCCTCTCCCGTCCATGCTGGGGCCTCAGTCCTTGTGTGGAGTCGGGGCCGGAACCTGAGGATTCCTCTCCAGTGTTGCCATGGATCTTGGGGTGCTTCTGAGTCTCCCCAGGGGAGTCAGGCCTCGTCTCGAGTGGGGGCATGCACGTGCGCTTTCCTCCCGCGCTGCAGCAGTAGTGTTACGCTTCCTGTCACGTGGATCAAGGGATCTGTGGCTTTCCCTCGAGGCTGTCCCTCGAGGCTTTCCCACGAGGCTTTCCCACAGGGCTGTGCCACGTGCCACCTTGGTGTGAGTCCATCCTCGGCGTGAAAGACGAGCCCGTGAAGGGAAAAGAGTTTCCTCTGGAATGGACTGAGACATCTGGGGGACTCTTGGAATGGTGGCACGACCCTGGAGTTCCTCTTGCCGTTCCTGTTGAGAGGGCCTCCTCTTGAGATGCGACGGGAACGCCGGGAACTCTTTCCCGACGAAGCAGGGAAAGGATCCCTCATCTCGAGCTACGAGGCGGAAACGGGGCTCCTCTGGATGTGGGCGGGACCCTCGTGATTCCTCTTGAGTGGAGACGGCTAGGTCGGGGAACTTCTTGATTTGCACCAAGGGTGTGAAGGACCCTTTCGAAGTTCCAGAGGTGAGGTGTGATCAGCCTCGATACGCCTCAGCGGAAATGGGCCTCATCTCGCCTGGAGGGGAGAACCTCGTGGATTTTCTCGAGTTGCGGCAGGTCTTCTCGAGTTACGACGGGGACCTCAGGGACCCGCTCTGGTGGCCTCAGGAAAGGAGTGTCCCCATGCGAGTTGCTAGGGGACCTCTCGGGATTCCTCTCCCGTCCATGCCGGGGCCTCAGTCCTTGTGTGGAGTCGGGGCCGGAACCTGAGGATTCCTCTCCAGTGTTGCCATGGATCTTGGGGTGCTTCTGAGTCTCCCCAGGGGAGTCAGGCCTCGTCTCGAGTGGGGGCATGCACGTGCGCTTTCCTCCCGAGCTGCAGCAGTAGTGTCACGCTTCCTGTCACGTGGATCAAGGGATCTGTGGCTTTCCCTCGAGGCTGTCCCTCGAGGCTTTCCCACGAGGCTTTCCCACAGGGCTGTGCCACGTGCCACCTTGGTGTGAGTCGATCCTCGGCGTGAAAGACGAGCCGGTGAAGGGAAAAGAGGTTCCTCTGAAATGGACTGAGACATCTGGGGGACTCTTGGAATGGTGGCACGACCCTGGAGTTCCTCTCGCCGTTCCTGTTGAGAGGGCCTCCTCTTGAGATGCGACGGGAACGCCGGGAACTCTTTCCCGACGAAGCAGGGAAAGGATCCCTCATCTCGAGCTACGAGGCGGAAACGGGGCTCCCCTGGATGTGGGCGGGACCCTCGTGATTCCTCTCGAGTGGAGACGGCTAGGTCGGGGAACTTTTTGATTTGCACCAAGGGTGTGAAGGACCCTTTCGAAGTTCCAGAGGTGAGGTGTGATCAGCCTCGAGACGCCTCAGCGGAAATGGGCCTCATCTCGCCTGGAGGGGAGAACCTCCTGGATTTTCTCGAGTTGCGGCAGGTCTTCTCGAGTTAGAACGGGGACCTCAGGGACCCGCTCTGGTGGCCTCAGGAAAGGCCAGTCCCCATGCGAGTTGCTAGGGGACCTCTCGGGATTCCTCTCCCGTCCATTCCGGGGCCTCAGTCCTTGTGTTGATTCGGGGTCGGAACCTGAGGATTCCTCTCCAGTGTTGCCATGGATCTTGGGGTGCTTCTGAGTCTCCCCAGGGGAGTCAGGCCTCGTCTCGAGTGGGGGCATGCACGTGCGCTTTCCTCCCGAGCTGCAGCAGTAGTGTCACGCTACCTGTCACGTGGATCAAGGGATCTGTGGCTTTCCCTCGAGGCTGTCCCTCGAGGCTTTCCCACGAGGCTTTCCCACAGGGCTGTGCCACGTGCCACCTTGGTGGGAGTCGATCCTCGGCGTGAAAGACGAGCCGCTGAAGGGAAAAGAGGTTCCTCTGGAATGGACTGAGACATCTGGGGGACTCTTGGAATGGTGGCACGACCCTGGAGTTCCTCTCGCCGTTCCTGTTGAGAGGGCCTCCTCTTGAGATGCGACGGGAACGCCGGGAACTCTTTCCCGACGAAGCAGGGAAAGGATCCCTCATCTCGAGCTACGAGGCGGAAACGGGGCTCCTCTGGATGTGGGCGGGACCCTCGTGATTCCTCTCGAGTGGAGACGGCTAGGTCGGGGAACTTCTTGATTTGCACCAAGGGTGTGAAGGACCCTTTCGAAGTTCCAGAGGTGAGGTGTGATCAGCCTCGAGACGCCTCAGCGGAAATGGGCCTCATCTCGCCTGGAGAGGAGAACCTCCTGGATTTTCTCCTGTTGCGGCAGGTCTTCTCGAGTTACGACGGGGACCACAGGGACCCGCTCTGGTGGCCTCAGGAAAGGCCAGTCCCCATGCGAGTTGCTAGGGGACCTCTCGGGATTCCTCTCCCGTCCATGCCGGGGCCTCAGTCCTTGTGTGGAGTTGGGGCCGGAACCTGAGGATTCCTCTCCAGTGTTGCCATGGATCTTGGGGTGCTTCTGAGTCTCCCCAGGGGAGTCAGGCCTCGTCTCGAGTGGTGGCATGCACGTGCGCTTTCCTCCCGAGCTGCAGAAGTAGTGTCACGCTTCCTGTCACGTGGATCAAGGGATCTGTGGCTTTCCCTCGAGGCTGTCCCTCGAGGCTTTCCCACGAGGCTTTCCCACAGGGCTGTGCCACGTGCCACCTTGGTGTGAGTCGATCCTCGGCGTGAAAGACGAGCCGCTGAAGGGAAAAGAGGTTCCTCTGGAATGGACTGAGACATCTGGGGGACTCTTGGAATGGTGGCACGACCCTGGAGTTCCTCTCGCCGTTCCTGTTGAGAGGGCCTCCTCTTGAGATGCGACGGGAACGCCGGGAACTCTTTCCCGACGAAGCAGGGAAAGGATCCCTCATCTCGAGCTACGAGGCGGAAACGGGGCTCCTCTGGATGTGGGCGGGACCCTCGTGATTCCTCTCGAGTGGAGACGGGTATGTCGGGGAACTTCTTGATTTGCACCAAGGGTGTGAAGGACCCTTTCGAAGTTCCAGAGGTGAGGTGTGATCAGCCTAGAGACCCCTCAGCCGAAATGGGCCTCATCTCGCCTGGAGGGGAGAACCTCCTGGATTTTCTCGAGTTGCAGCAGGTCTTCTCGAGTTACGACGGGGACCTCAGGGACCCGCTCTGGTGGCCTCAGGAAAGGCCAGTCCCCATGCGAGTTGCTAGGGGACCTCTCGGGATTCCTCTCCCGTCCATGCTGGGGCCTCAGTCCTTGTGTGGAGTCGGGGCCGGAACCTGAGGATTCCTCTCCAGTGTTGCCATGGATCTTGGGGTGCTTCTGAGTCTCCCCAGGGGAGTCAGGCCTCGTCTCGAGTGGGGGCATGCACGTGCGCTTTCCTCCCGCGCTGCAGCAGTAGTGTTACGCTTCCTGTCACGTGGATCAAGGGATCTGTGGCTTTCCCTCGAGGCTGTCCCTCGAGGCTTTCCCACGAGGCTTTCCCACAGGGCTGTGCCACGTGCCACCTTGGTGTGAGTCCATCCTCGGCGTGAAAGACGAGCCCGTGAAGGGAAAAGAGTTTCCTCTGGAATGGACTGAGACATCTGGGGGACTCTTGGAATGGTGGCACGACCCTGGAGTTCCTCTTGCCGTTCCTGTTGAGAGGGCCTCCTCTTGAGATGCGACGGGAACGCCAGGAACTCTTTCCCGACGAAGCAGGGAAAGGATCCCTCATCTCGAGCTACGAGGCGGAAACGGGGCTCCTCTGGATGTGGGCGGGACCCTCGTGATTCCTCTTGAGTGGAGACGGCTAGGTCGGGGAACTTCTTGATTTGCACCAAGGGTGTGAAGGACCCTTTCGAAGTTCCAGAGGTGAGGTGTGATCAGCCTCGATACGCCTCAGCGGAAATGGGCCTCATCTCGCCTGGAGGGGAGAACCTCGTGGATTTTCTCGAGTTGCGGCAGGTCTTCTCGAGTTACGACGGGGACCTCAGGGACCCGCTCTGGTGGCCTCAGGAAAGGAGTGTCCCCATGCGATTTGCTAGGGGACCTCTCGGGATTCCTCTCCCGTCCATGCCGGGGCCTCAGTCCTTGTGTGGAGTCGGGGCCGGAACCTGAGGATTCCTCTCCAGTGTTGCCATGGATCTTGGGGTGCTTCTGAGTCTCCCCAGGGGAGTCAGGCCTCGTCTCGAGTGGGGGCATGCACGTGCGCTTTCCTCCCGAGCTGCAGCAGTAGTGTCACGCTTCCTGTCACGTGGATCAAGGGATCTGTGGCTTTCCCTCGAGGCTGTCCCTCGAGGCTTTCCCACGAGGCTTTCCCACAGGGCTGTGCCACGTGCCACCTTGGTGTGAGTCGATCCTCGGCGTGAAAGACGAGCCGGTGAAGGGAAAAGAGGTTCCTCTGAAATGGACTGAGACATCTGGGGGACTCTTGGAATGGTGGCACGACCCTGGAGTTCCTCTCGCCGTTCCTGTTGAGAGGGCCTCCTCTTGAGATGCGACGGGAACGCCGGGAACTCTTTCCCGACGAAGCAGGGAAAGGATCCCTCATCTCGAGCTACGAGGCGGAAACGGGGCTCCCCTGGATGTGGGCGGGACCCTCGTGATTCCTCTCGAGTGGAGACGGCTAGGTCGGGGAACTTTTTGATTTGCACCAAGGGTGTGAAGGACCCTTTCGAAGTTCCAGAGGTGAGGTGTGATCAGCCTCGAGACGCCTCAGCGGAAATGGGCCTCATCTCGCCTGGAGGGGAGAACCTCCTGGATTTTCTCGAGTTGCGGCAGGTCTTCTCGAGTTAGAACGGGGACCTCAGGGACCCGCTCTGGTGGCCTCAGGAAAGGCCAGTCCCCATGCGAGTTGCTAGGGGACCTCTCGGGATTCCTCTCCCGTCCATTCCGGGGCCTCAGTCCTTGTGTTGATTCGGGGTCGGAACCTGAGGATTCCTCTCCAGTGTTGCCATGGATCTTGGGGTGCTTCTGAGTCTCCCCAGGGGAGTCAGGCCTCGTCTCGAGTGGGGGCATGCACGTGCGCTTTCCTCCCGAGCTGCAGCAGTAGTGTCACGCTACCTGTCACGTGGATCAAGGGATCTGTGGCTTTCCCTCGAGGCTGTCCCTCGAGGCTTTCCCACGAGGCTTTCCCACAGGGCTGTGCCACGTGCCACCTTGGTGGGAGTCGATCCTCGGCGTGAAAGACGAGCCGGTGAAGGGAAAAGAGGTTCCTCTGGAATGGACAGAGACATCTGGGGGACTCTTGGAATGGTGGCACGACCCTGGAGTTCCTCTCGCCGTTCCTGTTGAGAGGGCCTCCTCTTGAGATGCGACGGGAACGCCGGGAACTCTTTCCCGACGAAGCAGGGAAAGGATCCCTCATCTCGAGCTACGAGGCAGAAACGGGGCTCCTCTGGATGTGGGCGGGACCCTCGTGATTCCTCTCGAGTGGAGACGGCTAGGTCGGGGAACTTCTTGATTTGCACCAAGGGTGTGAAGGACCCTTTCGAAGTTCCAGAGGTGAGGTGTGATCAGCCTCGAGACGCCTCAGCGGAAATGGGCCTCATCTCGCCTGGAGGGGAGAACCTCCTGGATTTTCTCGAGTTGCGGCAGGTCTTCTCGAGTTACGACGGGGACCTCAGGGACCCGCTCTGGTGGCCTCAGGAAAGGCCAGTCCCCATGCGAGTTGCTAGGGGACCTCTCGGGATTCCTCTCCCGTCCATGCCGGGGCCTCAGTCCTTGTGTGGAGTCGGGGCCGGTACCTGAGGATTCCTCTCCAGTGTTGCCATGGATCTTGGGGTGCTTCTGAGTCTCCCCAGGGGAGTCAGGCCTCGTCTCGAGTGGGGGCATGCACGTGCGCATTCCTCCCGAGCTGCAGCAGTAGTGTCACGCTTCCTGTCACGTGGATCAAGGGATCTGTGGCTTTCCCTCGAGGCTGTCCCTCGAGGCTTTCCCACGAGGCTTTCCCACAGGGCTGTGCCACGTGCCACCTTGGTGTGAGTCGATCCTCGGCGTGAAAGACGAGCCGGTGAAGGGAAAAGAGGTTCCTCTGGAATGGACTGAGACATCTGGGGAACTCTTGGAATGGTGGCACGACCCTGGAGTTCCTCTCGCCGTTCCTGTTGAGAGGGCCTCCTCTTGAGATGCGACGGGAAGGCCGGGAACTCTTTCCCGACGAAGCAGGGAAAGGATCCCTCATCTCGAGCTACGAGGCGAAAACGGGGCTCCTCTGGATGTGGGCGGGACCCTCGTGATTCCTCTCGAGTGGAGACGTGTATGTCGGGATACTTCTTGATTTGCACCAAGGGTGTGAAGGACCCTTTCGAAGTTCCAGAGGTGAGGTGTGATCAGCCTCGAGACGCCTCAGCGGAAATGGGCCTCATCTCGCCTGGAGGGGAGAACCTCCTGGATTTTCTCGAGTTGCGGCAGGTCTTCTCGAGTTAAGACGGGGACCTCAGGGACCCGCTCTGGTGGCCTCAGGAAAGGCCAGTCCCCATGCGAGTTGCTAGGGGACCTCTCGGGATTCCTCTCCCGTCCATGCCGGGGCCTCAGTCCTTGTGTGGAGTCGGGGCCGGAACCTGAGGATTCCTCTCCAGTGTTGCCATGGATCTTGGGGTGCTTCTGAGTCTCCCCAGGGGAGTCAGGACTCGTCTCGAGTGGGGGCATGCACGTGCGCTTTCCTCCCGAGCTGCAGCAGTAGTGTCACGCTTCCTGTCACGTGGATCAAGGGATCTGTGGCTTTCCCTCGAGGCTGTCCCTCGAGGCTTTCCCACGAGGCTTTCCCACAGGGCTGTGCCTCGTGCCACCTTGGTGGGAGTCGATCCTCAGCGTGAAAGACGAGCCGCTGAAGGGAAAAGAGGTTCCTCTGGAATGGACTGAGACATCTGGGGGACTCTTGGAATGGTGGCACGACCCTGGAGTTCCTCTCGCCGTTCCTGTTGAGAGGGCCTCCTCTTGAGATGCGACGGGAACGCCGGGAACTCTTTCCCGACGAAGCAGGGAAAGGATCCCTCATCTCGAGCTACGAGGCGGAAACGGGGCTCCTCTTGATGTGGGCGGGACCCACGTGATTCCTCTCGAGTGGAGACGGGTATGTCGGGGAACTTCTTGATTTGCACCAAGGGTGTGAAGGACCCTTTAGAAGTTCCAGAGGTGAGGTGTGATCAGCCTCGAGACGCCTCAGCGGAAATGGGCCTCATCTCGCCTGGAGGGGAGAACCTCCTGGATTTTCTCGAGTTGCGGCAGGTCTTCTCGAGTTATGACGGGGACCACAGGGACCCGCTCTGGTGGCCTCAGGAAAGGCCAGTCCCCATGCGAGTTGTTAGGGGACCACTCGGGATTCCTCTCCCGTCCATGCCGGGGCCTCAGTCCTTGTGTGGAGTCGGGGCCGGAACCTGAGGATTCCTCTCCAGTGTTGCCATGGATCTTGGGGTGCTTCTGAGTCTCCCCAGGGGAGTCAGGCCTCGTCTTGATTGGGGGCATGCACGTGCGCTTTCCTCCCGAGCTGCAGCAGTAGTGTCACGCTTCCTGTCACGTGGATCAAGGGATCTGTGGCTTTCCCTCGAGGCTGTCCCTCGAGGCTTTCCCACGAGGCTTTCCCATAGGGCTGTGCCACGTGCCACCTTGGTGTGAGTCGATCCTCGGCATGAAAGACGAGCCGGTGAAGGGAAAAGAGGTTCCTCTGGAATGGACTGAGACATCTGGGGGACTCTTGGAATGGTGGCACGACCCTGGAGTTCCTCTCGCCGTTCCTGTTGAGAGGGCCTCCTCTTGAGATGCGACGGGAACGCCGGGAACTCTTTCCCGACGAAGCAGGGAAAGGATCCCTCATCTCGAGCTACGAGGCGGAAACGGGGCTCCTCTGGATGTGGGCGGGACCCTCGTGATTCCTCTCGAGTGGAGACGTGTATGTCGAGATACTTCTTGATTTGCACCAAGGGTGTGAAGGAGCCTTTCGAAGTTCCAGAGGTGAGGTGTGATCAGCCTCGAGACGCCTCAGCGGAAATGGGCCTCATCTCGCCTGGAGGGGAGAACCTCCTGGATTTTCTCGAGTTGCGGCAGGTCTTCTCGAGTTACGACGGGGACCTCAGGGACCCGCTCTGGTGGCCTCAGGAAAGGCCAGTCCCCATGCGAGTTGCTAGGGGACCTCTCGGGATTCCTCTCCCGTCCATGCCGGGGCCTCAGTCCTTGTGTGGAGTCGGGGCCGGAACCTGAGGATTCCTCTCCAGTGTTGCCATGGATCTTGGGGTGCTTCTGAGTCTCCCCAGGGGAGTCAGGCCTCGTCTCGAGTGGGGGCATGCACGTGCGCTTTCCTCCCGAGCTGCAGCAGTAGTGTCACGCTTCCTGTCACGTGGATCAAGGGATCTGTGGCTTTCCCTCGAGGCTGTCCCTCGAGGCTTTCCCACGAGGCTTTCCCACAGGGCTGTGCCACGTGCCACCTTGGTGTGAGTCGATCCTCGGCATGAAAGACGAGCCGGTGAAGGGAAAAGAGGTTCCTCTGGAATGGACTGAGACATCTGGGGGACTCTTGGAATGGTGGCACGACCCTGGAGTTCCTCTCGCCGTTCCTGTTGAGAGGGCCTCCTCTTGAGATGCGACGGGAACGCCAGGAACTCTTTCCCGACGAAGCAGGGAAAGGATCCCTCATATCGAGCTACGAGGCGGAAACGGGGCTCCTCTGGATGTGGGCGGGACCCTCGTGATTCCTCTCGAGTGGAGACGGGTATGTCGGGGAACTTCTTGATTTGCACCAAGGGTGTGAAGGACCCTTTCGAAGTTCCAGAGGTGAGGTGTGATCAGCCTCGAGACGCCTCAGCGGAAATGGGCCTCATCTCGCCTGGAGGGGAGAACCTCCTGGATTTTCTCGAGTTGCGGCAGGTCTTCTCGAGTTAGAACGGGGACCTCAGGGACCCGCTCTGGTGGCCTCAGGAAAGGCCAGTCCCCATGCGAGTTGCTAGGGGACCTCTCGGGATTCCTCTCCCGTCCATTCCGGGGCCTCAGTCCTTGTGTTGATTCGGGGTCGGAACCTGAGGATTCCTCTCCAGTGTTGCCATGGATCTTGGGGTGCTTCTGAGTCTCCCCAGGGGAGTCAGGCCTCGTCTCGAGTGGGGGCATGCACGTGCGCTTTCCTCCCGAGCTGCAGCAGTAGTGTCACGCTTCCTGTCACGTGGATCAAGGGATCTGTGGCTTTCCCTCGAGGCTGTCCCTCGAGGCTTTCCCACGAGGCTTTCCCACAGGGCTGTGCCACGTGCCACCTTGGTGTGAGTCGATCCTCGGCGTGAAAGACGAGCCGGTGAAGGGAAAAGAGGTTCCTCTGGAATGGACTGAGACATCTGGGGGACACTTGGAATGGTGGCACGACCCTGGAGTTCCTCTCGCCGTTCCTGTTGAGAGGGCCTCCTCTTGAGATGCGACGGGAACGCCGGGAACTCTTTCCCGACGAAGCAGGGAAAGGATCCCTCATCTCGAGGTACGAGGCTGAAACGGGGCTCCTCTGGATGTGGGCGGGACCCTCGTGATTCCTCTCGAGTGGAGACGGGTATGTCGGGGAACTTCTTGATTTGCACCAAGGGTGTGAAGGACCCTTTCGAAGTTCCAGAGGTGAGGTGTGATCAGCCTCGAGACGCCTCAGCGGAAATGGGCCTCATCTCGCCTGGAGGGGAGAACCTCCTGGATTTTCTCGAGTTGCGGCAAGTCTTCTCGAGTTACGACGGGGACCTCAGGGACCCGCTCTGGTGGCCTCAGGAAAGGCCAGTCCCCATGCGAGTTGCTAGGGGACCTCTCGGGATTCCTCTCCCGTCCATGCCGGGGCCTCAGTCCTTGTGTGGAGTCGGGGCCGGAACCTGAGGATTCCTCTCCAGTGTTGCCATGGATCTTGGGGTGCTTCTGAGTCTCCCCAGGGGAGTCAGGCCTCGTCTCGAGTGGGGGCATGCACGTGCGCTTTCCTCCCGAGCTGCAGCAGTAGTGTCACGCTACCTGTCACGTGGATCAAGGGATCTGTGGCTTTCCCTCGAGGCTGTCCCTCGAGGCTTTCCCACGAGGCTTTCCCACAGGGCTGTGCCACGTGCCACCTTGGTGGGAGTCAATCCTCGGCGTGAAAGACGAGCCGGTGAAGGGAAAAGAGGTTCCTCTGGAATGGACAGAGACATCTGGGGGACTCTTGGAATGGTGGCACGACCCTGGAGTTCCTCTCGCTGTTCCTGTTGAGAGGGCCTCCTCTTGAGATGCGACGGGAACGCCGGGAACTCTTTCCCGACGAAGCAGGGAAAGGATCCCTCATCTCGAGCTACGAGGCAGAAACGGGGCTCCTCTGGATGTGGGCGGGACCCTCGTGATTCCTCTCGAGTGGAGACGGCTAGGTCGGGGAACTTCTTGATTTGCACCAAGGGTGTGAAGGACCCTTTCGAAGTTCCAGAGGTGAGGTGTGATCAGCCTCGATACGCCTCAGCGGAAATGGGCCTCATCTCGCCTGGAGGGGAGAACCTCCTGGATTTTCTCGAGTTGCGGCAGGTCTTCTCGAGTTACGACGGGGACCTCAGGGACCCGCTCTGGTGGCCTCAGGAAAGGCCAGTCCCCATGCGAGTTGCTAGGGGACCTCTCGGGATTCCTCTCCCGTCCATGCCGGGGCCTCAGTCCTTGTGTGGAGTCGGGGCCGGTACCTGAGGATTCCTCTCCAGTGTTGCATGGATCTTGGGGTGCTTCTGAGTCTCCCCAGGGGAGTCAGGCCTCGTCTCGAGTGGGGGCATGCACGTGCGCATTCCTCCCGAGCTGCAGCAGTAGTGTCACGCTTCCTGTCACTTGGATCAAGGGATCTGTGGCTTTCCCTCGAGGCTGTCCCTCGAGGCTTTCCCACGAGGCTTTCCCACAGGGCTGTGCCACGTGCCACCTTGGTGTGAGTCGATCCTCGGCGTGAAAGACGAGCCGGTGAAGGGAAAAGAGGTTCCTCTGGAATGGACTGAGACATCTGGGGAACTCTTGGAATGGTGGCACGACCCTGGAGTTCCTCTCGCCGTTCCTGTTGAGAGGGCCTCCTCTTGAGATGCGACGGGAAGGCCGGGAACTCTTTCCCGACGAAGCAGGGAAAGGATCCCTCATCTCGAGCTACGAGGCGAAAACGGGGCTCCTCTGGATGTGGGCGGGACCCTCGTGATTCCTCTCGAGTGGAGACGTGTATGTCGGGATACTTCTTGATTTGCACCAAGGGTGTGAAGGACCCTTTCGAAGTTCCAGAGCTGAGGTGTGATCAGCCTCGAGACGCCTCAGCGGAAATGGGCCTCATCTCGCCTGGAGGGGAGAACTTCCTGGATTTTCTCGAGTTGCGGCAGGTCTTCTCGAGTTACGACGGGGACCTCAGGGACCCGCTCTGGTGGCCTCAGGAAAGGCCAGTCCCCATGCGAGTTGCTAGGTGACCTCTCGGGATTCCTCTCCCGTCCATGCCGGGGCCTCAGTCCTTGTGTGGAGTCGGGGCCGGAACCTGAGGATTCCTCTCCAGTGTTGCCATGGATCTTGGGGTGCTTCTGAGTCTCCCCAGGGGAGTCAGGCCTCGTCTCGAGTGGGGGCATGCACGTGCGCTTTCCTCCCGAGCTGCAGCAGTAGTGTCACGCTTCCTGTCACGTGGATCAAGGGATCTGTGGCTTTCCCTCGAGGCTGTCCCTCGAGGCTTTCCCACGAGGCTTTCCCACAGGGCTGTGCCACGTGCCACCTTGGTGGGAGTCGATCCTCGGCGTGAAAGACGAGCCGGTGAAGGGAAAAGAGGTTCCTCTGGAATGGACTGAGACATCTGGGGGACTCTTGGAATGGTGGCACGACCCTGGAGTTCCTCTCGCCGTTCCTGTTGAGAGGGCCTCCTCTTGAGATGCGACGGGAACGCCGGGAACTCTTTCCCGTCGAAGCAGGGAAAGGATCCCTCATCTCGAGCTACGAGGCGGAAACGGGGCTCCTCTGGATGTGGGCGGGACCCTCGTGATTCCTCTCGTGTGGAGACGGGTATGTCGGGGAACTTCTTGATTTGCACCAAGGGTGTGAAGGACCCTTTCGAAGTTCCAGAGGTGAGGTGTGATCAGCCTCGAGACGCCTCAGCGGAAATGGGCCTCATCTCGCCTGGAGGGGAGAACCTCCTGGATTTTCTCGAGTTGCGGCAGGTCTTCTCGAGTTACGACGGGGACCTCAGGGACCCGCTCTGGTGGCCTCAGGAAAGGCCAGTCCCCATGCGAGTTGCTAGGGGACCTCTCGGGATTCCTCTCCCGTCCATGCCGGGGCCTCAGTCCTTGTGTGGAGTCGGGGCCGGAACCTGAGGATTCCTCTCCAGTGTTGCCATGGATCTTGGGGTGCTTCTGAGTCTCCCCAGGGGAGTCAGGCCTCGTCTCGAGTGGGGGCATGCACGTGCGCTTTCCTCCCGAGCTGCAGCAGTAGTGTCACGCTACCTGTCACGTGGATCAAGGGATCTGTGGCTTTCCCTCGAGGCTGTCCCTCGAGGTTTTCCCACGAGGCTTTCCCACAGGGCTGTGCCACGTGCCACCTTGGTGGGAGTCGATCCTCGGCGTGAAAGACGAGCCGGTGAAGGGAAAAGAGGTTCCTCTGGAATGGACTGAGACATCTGGGGGACTCTTGGAATGGTGGCACGACCCTGGAGTTCCTCTCGCCGTTCCTGTTGAGAGGGCCTCCTCTTGAGATGCGACGGGAACGCCGGGAACTCTTTCCCGACGAAGCAGGGAAAGGATCCCTCATCTCGAGCTACGAGGCGGAAACGGGGCTCCTCTGGATGTGGGCGGGACCCTCGTGATTCCTCTCGAGTGGAGACGGCTAGGTCGGGGAACTTCTTGATTTGCACCAAGGGTGTGAAGGACCCTTTCGAAGTTCCAGAGGTGAGGTGTGATCAGCCTCGAGACGCCTCAGCGGAAATGGGCCTCATCTCGCCTGGAGGGGAGAACCTCCTGGATTTTCTCGAGTTGCGGCAGGTCTTCTCGAGTTACGACGGGGACCTCAGGGACCCGCTCTGGTGGCCTCAGGAAAGGCCAGTCCCCATGCGAGTTGCTAGGGGACCTCTCGGGATTCCTCTCCCGTCCATGCCGGGGCCTCAGTCCTTGTGTGGAGTCGGGGCCGGTACCTGAGGATTCCTCTCCAGTGTTGCCATGGATCTTGGGGTGCTTCTGAGTCTCCCCAGGGGAGTCAGGCCTCGTCTCGAGTGGGGGCATGCACGTGCGCTTTCCTCCCGAGCTGCAGCAGTAGTGTCACGCTTCCTGTCACGTGGATCAAGGGATCTGTGGCTTTCCCTCGAGGCTGTCCCTCGAGGCTTTCCCACGAGGCTTTCCCACAGGGCTGTGCCACGTGCCACCTTGGTGTGAGTCGATCCTCAGCGTGAAAGACGAGCCGGTGAAGGGAAAAGAGGTTCCTCTGGAATGGACTGAGACATCTGGGGGACTCTTGGAATGGTGGCACGACCCTGGAGTTCCTCTCGCCGTTCCTGTTGAGAGGGCCTCCTCTTGAGATGCGACGGGAACGCCGGGAACTGTTTCCCGACGAAGCAGGGAAAGGATCCCTCATCTCGAGCTACGAGGCGAAAACGGGGCTCCTCTGGATGTGGGCGGGACCCTTGTGATTCCTCTCGAGTGGAGACGTGTATGTCGGGGAACTTCTTGATTTGCACCAAGGGTGTGAAGGACCCTTTCGAAGTTCCAGAGGTGAGGTGTGATCAGCCTCGAGACGCCTCAGCGGAAATGGGCCTCATCTCGCCTGGAGGGGAGAACCTCCTAGATTTTCTCGAGTTGCGGCAGGTCTTCTCGAGTTACGACGGGGACCTCAGGGACCCGCTCTGGTGGCCTCAGGAAAGGCCAGTCCCCATGCGAGTTGCTAGGGGACCTCTCGGGATTCCTCTCCCGTCCATGCCGGGGCCTCAGTCCTTGTGTGGAGTCGGGGCCGGAACCTGAGGATACCTCTCCAGTGTTGCCATGGATCTTGGGCTGCTTCTGAGTCTCCCCAGGGGAGTCAGGCCTCGTCTCGAGTGGGGGCATGCACGTGCGCTTTCCTCCCGAGCTGCAGCAGTAGTGTCACGCTTCCTGTCACGTGGATCAAGGGATCTGTGGCTTTCCCTCGAGGCTGTCCCTCGAGGCTTTCCCACGAGGCTTTCCCACAGGGCTGTGCCACGTGCCACCTTGGTGGGAGTCGATCCTCGGCGTGAAAGATGAGCCGCTGAAGGGAAAAGAGGTTCCTCTGGAATGGACTGAGACATCTGGGGGACTCTTGGAATGGTGGCACGACCCTGGAGTTCCTCTCGCCGTTCCTGTTGAGAGGGCCTCCTCTTGAGATGCGACGGGAACGCCGGGAACTCTTTCCCGACGAAGCAGGGAAAGGATCCCTCATCTCGAGCTACGAGGCGGAAACGGGGCTCCTCTTGATGTGGGCGGGACCAACGTGATTCCTCTCGAGTGGAGACGGGTATGTCGGGGAACTTCTTGATTTGCACCAAGGGTGTGAAGGACCCTTTAGAAGTTCCAGAGGTGAGGTGTGATCAGCCTCGAGACGCCTCAGCGGAAATGGGCCTCATCTCGCCTGGAGGGGAGAACCTCCTGGATTTTCTCGAGTTGCGGCAGGTCTTCTCGAGTTATGACGGGGACCACAGGGACCCGCTCTGGTGGCCTCAGGAAAGGCCAGTCCCCATGCGAGTTGCTAGGGGACCACTCGGGATTCCTCTCCCGTCCATGCCGGGGCCTCAGTCCTTGTGTGGAGTAGGGGCCGGAACCTGAGGATTCCTCTCCAGTGTTGCCATGGATCTTGGGGTGCTTCTGAGTCTCCCCAGGGGAGTCAGGCCTCGTCTCGAGTGGGGGCATGCACGTGCGCTTTCCTCCCGAGCTGCAGCAGTAGTGTCACGCTTCCTGTCACGTGGATCAAGGGATCTGTGGCTTTCCCTCGAGGCTGTCCCTCGAGGCTTTCCCACGAGGCTTTCCCACAGGGCTGTGCCACGTGCCACCTTGGTGTGAGTCGATCCTCGGCATGAAAGACGAGCCGGTGAAGGGAAAAGAGGTTCCTCTGGAATGGACTGAGACATCTGGGGGACTCTTGGAATGGTGGCACGACCCTGGAGTTCCTCTCGCCGTTCCTGTTGAGAGGGCCTCCTCTTGAGATGCGACGGGAACGCCGGGAACTCTTTCCCGACGAAGCAGGGAAAGGATCCCTCATCTCGAGCTACGAGGCGGAAACGGGGCTCCTCTGGATGTGGGCGGGACCCACGTGATTCCTCTCGAGTGGAGACGGCTAGGTCGGGGAACTTCTTGATTTGCACCAAGGGTGTGAAGGACCCTTTCGAAGTTCCAGAGGTGAGGTGTGATCAGCCTCGAGACGCCTCAGCCGAAATGGGCCTCATCTCGCCTGGAGGGGAGAACCTCCTGGATTTTCTCGAGTTGCGGCAGGTCTTCTCGAGTTACGATGGGGACCACAGGGACCCGCTCTGGTGGCCTCAGGAAAGGCCTGTCCCCATGCGAGTTGCTAGGGGACCACTCGGGATTCCTCTCCCGTCCATGCCGGGGCCTCAGTCCTTGTGTGGAGTCGGGGCCGGAACCTGAGGATTCCTCTCCAGTGTTGCCATGGATCTTGGGGTGCTTCTGAGTCTCCCCAGGGGAGTCAGGCCTCGTCTCGAGTGGGGGCATGCACGTGCGCTTTCCTCCCGAGCTGCAGCAGTAGTGTCACGCTTCCTGTCACGTGGATCAAGGGATCTGTGGCTTTCCCTCCAGGCTGTCCCTCGAGGCTTTCCCACGAGGCTTTCCCACAGGGCTGTGCCACGTGCCACCTTGGTGTGAGTCGATCCTCGGCGTGAAAGACGAGCCGGTGAAGGGAAAAGAGGTTCCTCTGGAATGGACTGAGACATCTGGGGGACTCTTGGAATGGTGGCACGACCCTGGAGTTCCTCTCGCCGTTCCTGTTGAGAGGGCCTCCTCTTGAGATGCGACGGGAACGCCGGGAACTCTTTCCCGACGAAGCAGGGAAAGGATCCCTCATCTCGAGCTACGAGGCGGAAACGGGGCTCCTCTGGATGTTGGCGGGACCCACGTGATTCCTCTCGAGTGGAGACGGCTAGGTCGGGGAACTTCTTGATTTGCACCAAGGGTGTGAAGGACCCTTTCGAAGTTCCAGAGGTGAGGTGTGATCAGCCTCGAGACGCCTCAGCCGAAATGGGCCTCATCTCGCCTGGAGGGGAGAACCTCCTGGATTTTCTCGAGTTGCGGCAGGTCTTCTCGAGTTACGACGGGGACCACAGGGACCCGCTCTGGTGGCCTCAGGAAAGGCCAGTCCCCATGCGAGTTGCTAGGGGACCACTCGGGATTCCTCTCCCGTCCATGCCGGGGCCTCAGTCCTTGTGTGGAGTCGGGGCCGGAACCTGAGGATTCCTCTCCAGTGTTGCCATGGATCTTGGGGTGCTTCTGAGTCTCCCCAGGGGAGTCAGGCCTCGTCTCGAGTGGGGGCATGCAGGTGCGCTTTCCTCCCGATCTGCAGCAATAGTGTCACGCTTCCTGTCACGAGGATCAAGGGATCTGTGGCTTTCCCTCGAGGCTGTCCCTCGAGGCTTTCCCACGAGGCTTTCCCACAGGGCTGTGCCACGTGCCACCTTGGTGTGAGTCGATCCTCGGCGTGAAAGACGAGCCGGTGAAGGGAAAAGAGGTTCCTCTGGAATGGACTGAGACATCTGGGGGACTCTTGGAATGCTGGCACGACCCTGGAGTTCCTCTCGCCGTTCCTGTTGAGAGGGCCTCCTCTTGAGATGCGACGGGAACGCCGGGAACTCTTTCCCGACGAAGCAGGGAAAGGATCCCTCATCTCGAGCTACGAGGCGGAAACGGGGCTCCTCTGGATGTGGGCGGGACCCACGTGATTCCTCTCGAGTGGAGACGGGTATGTCGGGGAACTTCTTGATTTGCACCAAGGGTGTGAAGGACCCTTTCGAAGTTCCAGAGGTGAGGTGTGATCAGCCTCGAGACGCCTCAGCGGAAATGGGCCTCATCTCGCCTGGAGGGGAGAACCTCCTGGATTTTCTCGAGTTGCGGCAGGTCTTCTCGAGTTACGACGGGGACCTCAGGGACCCGCTCTGGTGGCCTCAGGAAAGGCCAGTCCCCATGCGAGTTGCTAGGGGACCTCTCGGGATTCCTCTCCCGTCCATGCCGGGGCCTCAGTCCTTGTGTGGAGTCGGGGCCGGAACCTGAGGATTCCTCTCCAGTGTTGCCATGGATCTTGGGGTGCTTCTGAGTCTCCCCAGGGGAGTCAGGCCTCGTCTCGAGTGGGGGCATGCACGTGCGCTTTCCTCCCGAGCTGCAGCAGTAGTGTCACGCTTCCTGTCACGTGGATCAAGGGATCTGTGGCTTTCCCTCGAGGCTGTCCCTCGAGGCTTTCCCACGAGGCTTTCCCACAGGGCTGTGCCACGTGCCACCTTGGTGTGAGTCGATCCTCGGCGTGAAAGACGAGCCGCTGAAGGGAAAAGAGGTTCCTCTGGAATGGACTGAGACATCTGGGGGACTCTTGGAATGGTGGCATGACCCTGGAGTTCCTCTCGCCGTTCCTGTTGAGAGGGCCTCCTCTTGAGATGCGACGGGAACGCCGGGAACTCTTTCCCGACGAAGCAGGGAAAGGATCCTTCATCTCGAGCTACGAGGCGGAAACGGGGCTCCTCTGGATGTGCTCGGGACCCTCGTGTTTCCTCTCGAGTGGAGACGGGTATGTCGGGGAACTTCTTGATTTGCACCAAGGGTGTGAAGGACCCTTTCGAAGTTCCAGAGCTGAGGTGTGATCAGCCTCGAGACGCCTCAGCGGAAATGGGCCTCATCTCGCCTGGAGGGGAGAACCTCCTGGATTTTCTCGAGTTGCGGCAGGTCTTCTCGAGTTACGACGGGGACCTCAGGGACCCGCTCTGGTGGCCTCAGGAAAGGCCAGTCCCCATACGAGTTGCTATGGGACCTCTCGGGATTCCTCTCCCGTCCATGCCGGGGCCTCAGTCCTTGTGTGGAGTCGGGGCCGGAAGCTGAGGATTCCTCTCCAGTGTTGCCATGGATCTTGGGGTGCTTCTGAGTCTCCCCAGGGGAGTCAGGCCTCGTCTCTAGTGGGGGCATGCGCGTGCGCTTTCCTCCCGAGCTGCAGCAGTAGTGTCACGCTTCCTGTCACGTGGATCAAGGGATCTGTGGCTTTCCCTCGAGGCTGTCCCTCGAGGCTTTCCCACGAGGCTTTCCCACAGGGCTGTGCCACGTGCCACCTTGGTGTGAGTCGATCCTCGGCGTGAAAGACGAGCCGCTGAAGGGAAAAGAGGTTCCTCTGGAATGGACTGAGACATCTGGGGGACTCTTGGAATGGTGGCACGACCCTAGAGTTCGTCTCGCCGTTCCTGTTGAGAGGGCCTCCTCTTGAGATGCGACGGGAACGCCGGGAACTCTTTCCCGACGAAGCAGGGAAAGGATCCCTCATCTCGAGCTACGAGGCGGAAACGGGGCTCCTCTGGATGTGGGCGGGACCCTCGTGATTCCTCTCTAGTGGAGACGGGTATGTCGGGGAACTTCTTGATTTGCACCAAGGGTGTGAAGGACCCTTTCGAAGTTCCAGAGGTGAGGTGTGATCAGCCTCGAGACGCCTCAGCGGAAATGGGCCTCATCTCGCCTGGAGGGGAGAACCTCCTGGATTTTCTCGAGTTGCGGCAGGTCTTCTCGAGTTACGACGGGGACCTCAGGGACCCGCTCTGGTGGCCTCAGGAAAGGCCAGTCCCCATGCGAGTTGCTAGGGGACCTCTCGGGATTCCTCTCCCGTCCATGCCGGGGCCTCAGTCCTTGTGTGGAGTCGGGGCCGGAACCTGAGGATTCCTCTCCAGTGTTGCCATGGATCTTGGGGTGCTTCTGAGTCTCCCCAGGGGAGTCAGGCCTCGTCTCGAGTG
This sequence comes from Budorcas taxicolor, assembly GCF_023091745.1. NCBI lineage: Eukaryota > Metazoa > Chordata > Mammalia > Artiodactyla > Bovidae > Budorcas > Budorcas taxicolor. The sequence goes on from NW_026291738.1 coordinate 1,064,215, forward strand.
GGGGCATGCACGTGCGCTTTCCTCCCGAGCTGCAGCAGTAGTGTCACGCTTCCTGTCACGTGGATCAAGGGATCTGTGGCTTTCCCTCGAGGCTGTCCCTCGAGGCTTTCCCACGAGGCTTTCCCACAGGGCTGTGCCACGTGCCACCTTGGTGGGAGTCGATCCTCGGCGTGAAAGATGAGCCGGTGAAGGGAAAAGAGGTTCCTCTGGAATGGACTGAGACATCTGGGGGACTCTTGGAATGGTGGCACGACCCTGGAGTTCCTCTCGCCGTTCCTGTTGAGAGGGCCTCCTCTTGAGATGCGACGGGAACGCCGGGAACTCTTTCCCGACGAAGCAGGGAAAGGATCCCTCACCTCGAGCTACGAGGCGGAAACGGGGCTCCTCTTGATGTGGGCGGGACCCACGTGATTCCTCTCGAGTGGAGACGGGTATGTCGGGGAACTTCTTGATTTGCACCAAGGGTGTGAAGGACCCTTTAGAAGTTCCAGAGGTGAGGTGTGATCAGCCTCGAGACGCCTCAGCGGAAATGGGCCTCATCTCGCCTGGAGGGGAGAACCTCCTGGATTTTCTCGAGTTGCGGCAGGTCTTCTCGAGTTACGACGGGGACCACAGGGACCCGCTCTGGTGGCCTCAGGAAAGGCCAGTCCCCATGCGAGTTGCTAGGGGACCACTCGGGATTCCTCTCCCGTCCATGCCGGGGCCTCAGTCCTTGTGTGGAGTCGGGGCCGGAACCTGAGGATTCCTCTCCAGTGTTGCCATGGATCTTGGGGTGCTTCTGAGTCTCCCCAGGGGAGTCAGGCCTCGTCTCGAGTGGGGGCATGCACGTGCGCTTTCCTCCCGAGCTGCAGCAGTAGTGTCACGCTTCCTGTCACGTGGATCAAGGGATCTGTGGCTTTCCCTCGAGGCTGTCCCTCGAGGCTTTCCCACGAGGCTTTCCCACAGGGCTGTGCCACGTGCCACCTTGGTGTGAGTCGATCCTCGGCATGAAAGACGAGCCGGTGAAGGGAAAAGAGGTTCCTCTGGAATGGACTGAGACATCTGGGGGACTCTTGGAATGGTGGCACAACCCTGGAGTTCCTCTCGCCGTTCCTGTTGAGAGGGCCTCCTCTTGAGATGCGACGGGAAGGCCGGGAACTCTTTCCCGACGAAGCAGGGAAAGGATCCCTCATCTCGAGCTACGAGGCGGAAACGGGGCTCCTCTGGATGTGGGCGGGACCCACGTGATTCCTCTCGAGTGGAGACGGCTAGGTCGGGGAACTTCTTGATTTGCACCAAGGGTGTGAAGGACCCTTTCGAAGTTCCAGAGGTGAGGTGTGATCAGCCTCGAGACGCCTCAGCCGAAATGGGCCTCATCTCGCCTGGAGGGGAGAACCTCCTGGATTTTCTCGAGTTGCGGCAGGTCTTCTCGAGTTACGACGGGGACCACAGGGACCCGCTCTGGTGGCCTCAGGAAAGGCCAGTCCCCATGCGAGTTGCTAGGGGACCACTCGGGATTCCTCTCCCGTCCATGCCGGGGCCTCAGTCCTTGTGTGGAGTCGGGGCCGGAACCTGAGGATTCCTCTCCAGTGTTGCCATGGATCTTGGGGTGCTTCTGAGTCTCCCCAGGGGAGTCAGGCCTCGTCTCGAGTGGGGGCATGCACGTGCGCTTTCCTCCCGAGCTGCAGCAGTAGTGTCACGCTTCCTGTCACGTGGATCAAGGGATCTGTGGCTTTCCCTCGAGGCTGTCCCTCGAGGCTTTCCCACGAGGCTTTCCCACAGGGCTGTGCCACGTGCCACCTTGGTGTGAGTCGATCCTCGGCATGAAAGACGAGCCGGTGAAGGGAAAAGAGGTTCCTCTGGAATGGACTGAGACATCTGGGGGACTCTTGGAATGGTGGCACAACCCTGGAGTTCCTCTCGCCGTTCCTGTTGAGAGGGCCTCCTCTTGAGATGCGACGGGAAGGCCGGGAACTCTTTCCCGACGAAGCAGGGAAAGGATCCCTCATCTCGAGCTACGAGGCGGAAACGGGGCTCCTCTGGATGTGGGCGGGACCCACGTGATTCCTCTCGAGTGGAGACGGCTAGGTCGGGGAACTTCTTGATTTGCACCAAGGGTGTGAAGGACCCTTTCGAAGTTCCAGAGGTGAGGTGTGATCAGCCTCGAGACGCCTCAGCCGAAATGGGCCTCATCTCGCCTGGAGGGGAGAACCTCCTGGATTTTCTCGAGTTGCGGCAGGTCTTCTCGAGTTACGACGGGGACCACAGGGACCCGCTCTGGTGGCCTCAGGAAAGGCCAGTCCCCATGCGAGTTGCTAGGGGACCACTCGGGATTCCTCTCCCGTCCATGCCGGGGCCTCAGTCCTTGTGTGGAGTCGGGGCCGGAACCTGAGGATTCCTCTCCAGTGTTGCCATGGATCTTGGGGTGCTTCTGAGTCTCCCCAGGGGAGTCAGGCCTCGTCTCGAGTGGGGGCATGCAGGTGCGCTTTCCTCCCGATCTGCAGCAATAGTGTCACGCTTCCTGTCACGTGGATCAAGGGATCTGTGGCTTTCCCTCGAGGCTGTCCCTCGAGGCTTTCCCACGAGGCTTTCCCACAGGGCTGTGCCACATGCCACCTTGGTGTGAGTCGATCCTCGGCGTGAAAGACGAGCCGGTGAAGGGAAAAGAGGTTCCTCTGGAATGGACTGAGACATCTGGGGGACTCTTGGAATGGTGGCACGACCCTGGAGTTCCTCTCGCCGTTCCTGTTGAGAGGGCCTCCTCTTGAGATGCGACGGGAACGCCGGGAACTCTTTCCCGACGAAGCAGGGAAAGGATCCCTCATCTCGAGCTACGAGGCGGAAACGGGGCTCCTCTGGATGTGGGCGGGACCCTCGTGATTCCTCTCGAGTGGAGACGGGTATGTCGGGGAACTTCTTGATTTGCACCAAGGGTGTGAAGGACCCTTTCGAAGTTCCAGAGGTGAGGTGTGATCAGCCTCGAGACGCCTCAGCGGAAATGGGCCTCATCTCGCCTGGAGGGGAGAACCTCCTAGATTTTCTCGAGTTGCGGCAGGTCTTCTCGAGTTACGACGGGGACCTCAGGGACCCGCTCTGGTGGCCTCAGGAAAGGCCAGTCCCCATGCGAGTTGCTAGGGGACCTCTCGGGATTCCTCTCCCGTCCATGCCGGGGCCTCAGTCCTTGTGTGGAGTCGGGGCCGGAACCTGAGGATTCCTCTCCAGTGTTGCCATGGATCTTGGGGTGCTTCTGAGTCTCCCCAGGGGAGTCAGGCCTCGTCTCGAGTGGGGGCATGCACGTGCGCTTTCCTCCCGAGCTGCAGCAGTAGTCTCACGCTTCCTGTCTCGTGGATCAAGGGATCTGTGGCTTTCCCTCGAGGCTGTCCCTCGAGGCTTTCCCACGAGGCTTTCCCACAGGGCTGTGCCACGTGCCACCTTGGTGTGAGTCGATCCTCGGCGTGAAAGACGAGCCGGTGAAGGGAAAAGAGGTTCCTCTGGAATGGACTGAGACATCTGGGGGACTCTTGGAATGGTGGCACGACCCTGGAGTTCCTCTCGCCGTTCCTGTTGAGAGGGCCTCCTCTTGAGATGCGACGGGAACGCCGGGAACTCTTTCCCGACGAAGCAGGGAAAGGATCCCTCATCTCGAGCTACGAGGCGGAAACGGGGCTCCTCTGGATGTGGGCGGGACCCTCGTGATTCCTCTCGAGTGGAGACGGGTATGTCGGGGAACTTCTTGATTTGCACCAAGGGTGTGAAGGACCCTTTCGAAGTTCCAGAGGTGAGGTGTGATCAGCCTCGAGACGCCTCAGCGGAAATGGGCCTCATCTCGCCTGGAGGGGAGAACCTCCTGGATTTTCTCGAGTTGCGGCAGGTCTTCTCGAGTTACGACGGGGACCACAGGGACCCGCTCTGGTGGCCTCAGGAAAGGCCAGTCCCCATGCGAGTTGCTAGGGGACCACTCGGGATTCCTCTCCCGTCCATGCCGGGGCCTCAGTCCTTGTGTGGAGTCGGGGCCGGAACCTGAGGATTCCTCTCCAGTGTTGCCATGGATCTTGGGGTGCTTCTGAGTCTCCCCAGGGGAGTCAGGCCTCGTCTCGAGTGGGGGCATGCACGTGCGCTTTCCTCCCGAGCTGCAGCAGTAGTGTCACGCTTCCTGTCACGTGGATCAAGGGATCTGTGGCTTTCCCTCGAGGCTGTCCCTCGAGGCTTTCCCACGAGGCTTTCCCACAGGGCTGTGCCACGTGCCACCTTGGTGTGAGTCGATCCTCGGCATGAAAGACGAGCCGGTGAAGGGAAAAGAGGTTCCTCTGGAATGGACTGAGACATCTGGGGGACTCTTGGAATGGTGGCACAACCCTGGAGTTCCTCTCGCCGTTCCTGTTGAGAGGGCCTCCTCTTGAGATGCGACGGGAAGGCCGGGAACTCTTTCCCGACGAAGCAGGGAAAGGATCCCTCATCTCGAGCTACGAGGCGGAAACGGGGCTCCTCTGGATGTGGGCGGGACCCACGTGATTCCTCTCGAGTGGAGACGGCTAGGTCGGGGAACTTCTTGATTTGCACCAAGGGTGTGAAGGACCCTTTCGAAGTTCCAGAGGTGAGGTGTGATCAGCCTCGAGACGCCTCAGCCGAAATGGGCCTCATCTCGCCTGGAGGGGAGAACCTCCTGGATTTTCTCGAGTTGCGGCAGGTCTTCTCGAGTTACGACGGGGACCACAGGGACCCGCTCTGGTGGCCTCAGGAAAGGCCAGTCCCCATGCGAGTTGCTAGGGGACCACTCGGGATTCCTCTCCCGTCCATGCCGGGGCCTCAGTCCTTGTGTGGAGTCGGGGCCGGAACCTGAGGATTCCTCTCCAGTGTTGCCATGGATCTTGGGGTGCTTCTGAGTCTCCCCAGGGGAGTCAGGCCTCGTCTCGAGTGGGGGCATGCAGGTGCGCTTTCCTCCCGATCTGCAGCAATAGTGTCACGCTTCCTGTCACGTGGATCAAGGGATCTGTGGCTTTCCCTCGAGGCTGTCCCTCGAGGCTTTCCCACGAGGCTTTCCCACAGGGCTGTGCCACATGCCACCTTGGTGTGAGTCGATCCTCGGCGTGAAAGACGAGCCGGTGAAGGGAAAAGAGGTTCCTCTGGAATGGACTGAGACATCTGGGGGACTCTTGGAATGGTGGCACGACCCTGGAGTTCCTCTCGCCGTTCCTGTTGAGAGGGCCTCCTCTTGAGATGCGACGGGAACGCCGGGAACTCTTTCCCGACGAAGCAGGGAAAGGATCCCTCATCTCGAGCTACGAGGCGGAAACGGGGCTCCTCTGGATGTGGGCGGGACCCTCGTGATTCCTCTCGAGTGGAGACGGGTATGTCGGGGAACTTCTTGATTTGCACCAAGGGTGTGAAGGACCCTTTCGAAGTTCCAGAGGTGAGGTGTGATCAGCCTCGAGAAGCCTCAGCGGAAATGGGCCTCATCTCGCCTGGAGGGGAGAACCTCCTAGATTTTCTCGAGTTGCGGCAGGTCTTCTCGAGTTACGACGGGGACCTCAGGGACCCGCTCTGGTGGCCTCAGGAAAGGCCAGTCCCCATGCGAGTTGCTAGGGGACCTCTCGGGATTCCTCTCCCGTCCATGCCGGGGCCTCAGTCCTTGTGTGGAGTCGGGGCCGGAACCTGAGGATTCCTCTCCAGTGTTGCCATGGATCTTGGGGTGCTTCTGAGTCTCCCCAGGGGAGTCAGGCCTCGTCTCGAGTGGGGGCATGCACGTGCGCTTTCCTCCCGAGCTGCAGCAGTAGTCTCACGCTTCCTGTCTCGTGGATCAAGGGATCTGTGGCTTTCCCTCGAGGCTGTCCCTCGAGGCTTTCCCACGAGGCTTTCCCACAGGGCTGTGCCACGTGCCACCTTGGTGTGAGTTGATCCTCGGCGTGAAAGACGAGCCGGTGAAGGGAAAAGAGGTTCCTCTGGAATGGACTGAGACATCTGGGGGACTCTTGGAATGGTGGCACGACCCTGGAGTTCCTCTCGCCGTTCCTGTTGAGAGGGCCTCCTCTTGAGATGCGACGGGAACGCCGGGAACTCTTTCCCGACGAAGCAGGGAAAGGATCCCTCATCTCGAGCTACGAGGCGGAAACGGGGCTCCTCTGGATGTGGGCGGGACCCTCGTGATTCCTCTCGAGTGGAGACGGGTATGTCGGGGAACTTCTTGATTTGCACCAAGGGTGTGAAGGACCCTTTCGAAGTTCCAGAGGTGAGGTGTGATCAGCCTCGAGACGCCTCAGCGGAAATGGGCCTCATCTCGCCTGGAGGGGAGAACCTCCTGGATTTTCTCGAGTTGCGGCAGGTCTTCTCGAGTTACGACGGGGACCACAGGGACCCGCTCTGGTGGCCTCAGGAAAGGCCAGTCCCCATGCGAGTTGCTAGGGGACCACTCGGGATTCCTCTCCCGTCCATGCCGGGGCCTCAGTCCTTGTGTGGAGTCGGGGCCGGAACCTGAGGATTCCTCTCCAGTGTTGCCATGGATCTTGGGGTGCTTCTGAGTCTCCCCAGGGGAGTCAGGCCTCGTCTCGAGTGGGGGCATGCACGTGCGCTTTCCTCCCGAGCTGCAGCAGTAGTGTCACGCTTCCTGTCACGTGGATCAAGGGATCTGTGGCTTTCCCTCGAGGCTGTCCCTCGAGGCTTTCCCACGAGGCTTTCCCACAGGGCTGTGCCACGTGCCACCTTGGTGTGAGTCGATCCTCGGCGTGAAAGACGAGCCGCTGAAGGGAAAAGAGGTTCCTCTGGAATGGACTGAGACATCTGGGGGACTCTTGGAATGGTGGCACGACCCTGGAGTTCCTCTCGCCGTTCCTGTTGAGAGGGTCTCCTCTTGAGATGCGACGGGAACGCCGGGAACTCTTTCCCGACGAAGCAGGGAAAGGATCCCTCATCTCGAGCTACGAGGCGGAAACGGGGCTCCTCTGGATGTTGGCGGGACCTTCGTGATTCCTCTTGAGTGGAGACGGCTATGTCGGGGAACTTCTTGATTTGCACCAAGGGTGTGAAGGAGCCTTTTGAAGTTCCAGAGGTGAGGTGTGATCAGCCTCGAGACGCCTCAGCGGAAATGGGCCTCATCTCGCCTGGAGGGGAGAACCTCCTGGATTTTCTCGAGTTGCGGCAGGTCTTCTCGAGTTACGATGGGGACCACAGGGACCCGCTCTGGTGGCCTCAGGAAAGGCCTGTCCCCATGCGAGTTGCTAGGGGACCACTCGGGATTCCTCTCCCGTCCATGCCGGGGCCTCAGTCCTTGTGTGGAGTCGGGGCCGGAACCTGAGGATTCCTCTCCAGTGTTGCCATGGATCTTGGGGTGCTTCTGAGTCTCCCCAGGGGAGTCAGGCCTCGTCTCGAGTGGGGGCATGCACGTGCGCTTTCCTCCCGAGCTGCAGCAGTAGTGTCACGCTTCCTGTCACGTGGATCAAGGGATCTGTGGCTTTCCCTCGAGGCTGTCCCTCGAGGCTTTCCCACGAGGCTTTCCCACAGGGCTGTGCCACGTGCCACCTTGGTGTGAGTCGATCCTCGGCGTGAAAGACGAGCCGGTGAAGGGAAAAGAGGTTCCTCTGGAATGGACTGAGACATCTGGGGGACTCTTGGAATGGTGGCACGACCCTGGAGTTCCTCTCGCCGTTCCTGTTGAGAGGGCCTCCTCTTGAGATGCGACGGGAACGCCGGGAACTCTTTCCCGACGAAGCAGGGGAAGGATCCCTCATCTCGAGCTACGAGGCGGAAACGGGGCTCCTCTGGATGTGGGCGGGACCCTCGTGATTCCTCTCGAGTGGAGACGGCTAGGTCGGGGAACTTCTTGATTTGCACCAAGGGTGTGAAGGACCCTTTCGAAGTTCCAGAGGTGAGGTGTGATCAGCCTCGAGACGCCTCAGCGGAAATGGGCCTCATCTCGCCTGGAGGGGAGAACCTCCTAGATTTTCTCGAGTTGCGGCAGGTCTTCTCGAGTTACGATGGGGACCACAGGGACCCGCTCTGGTGGCCTCAGGAAAGGCCAGTCCCCATGCGAGTTGCTAGGGGACCTCTCGGGATTCCTCTCCCGTCCATGCCGGGGCCTCAGTCCTTGTGTGGAGTCGGGGTCGGAACCTGAGGATTCCTCTCCAGTGTTGCCATGGATCTTGGGGTGCTTCTGAGTCTCCCCAGGGGAGTCAGGCCTCGTCTCGAGTGGTGGCATGCACGTGCGCTTTCCTCCCGAGCTGCAGCAGTAGTGTCACGCTTCCTGTCTCGTGGATCAAGGGATCTGTGGCTTTCCCTCGAGGCTGTCCCTCGAGGCTTTCCCACGAGGCTTTCCCACAGGGCTGTGCCACGTGCCACCTTGGTGTGAGTCGATCCTCGGCGTGAAAGACGAGCCCGTGAAGGGAAAAGAGGTTCCTCTGGAATGGACTGAGACATCTGGGGGACTCTTGGAATGGTGGCACGACCCTGGAGTTCCTCTCGCCATTCCTATTGAGAGGGCCTCCTCTTGAGATGCGACGGGAACGCCGGGAACTCTTTCTCGACGAAGCAGGGAAAGGATCCCTCATCTCGAGCTACGAGGCGGAAACGGGGCTCCTCTGGATGTGGGCGGGACCCTCGTGATTCCTCTCGAGTGGAGACGGGTATGTCGGGGAACTTCTTGATTTGCACCAAGGGTGTGAAGGACCCTTTCGAAGTTCCAGAGGTGAGGTGTGATCAGCCTCGAGACGCCTCAGCGGAAATGGGCCTCATCTCGCCTGGAGGGGCGAACCTCCTGGATTTTCTCGAGTTGCGGCAGGTCTTCTCGAGTTACGACGGGGCCCTCAGGGACCCGCTCTGGTGGCCTCAGGAAAGGCCAGTCCCCATGCGAGTTGCTAGGGGACCTCTCGGGATTCCTCTCCCGTCCATGCCGGGGCCTCAGTCCTTGTGTGGAGTCGGGGCCGGAACCTGAGGATTCCTCTCCAGTGTTGCCATGGATCTTGGGGTGCTTCTGAGTCTCCCCAGGGGAGTCAGGCCTCGTCTCGAGTGGGGGCATGCACGTGCGCTTTCCTCCCGAGCTGCAGCAGTAGTGTCACGCTTCCTGTCACGTGGATCAAGGGATCTGTGGCTTTCCCTCCAGGCTGTCCCTCGAGGCTTTCCCACGAGGCTTTCCCACAGGGCTGTGCCACGTGCTACCTTGGTGGGAGTCGATCCTCGGCGTGAAAGACGAGCCGCTGAAGGGAAAAGAGGTTCCTCTGGAATGGACTGAGACATCTGGGGGACTCTTGGAATGGTGGCACGACCCTGGAGTTCCTCTCGCCGTTCCTGTTGAGAGGGCCTCCTCTTGAGATGCGACGGGAACGCCGGGAACTCTTTCCCGAAGAAGCAGGGAAAGGATCCCTCATCTCGAACTACGAGGCGGAAACGGGGCTCCTCTGGATGTGGGCGGGACCCTCGTGATTCCTCTCGAGTGGAGACGGGTATGTCGGGGAACTTCTTGATTTGCACCAAGGGTGTGAAGGACCCTTTCGAAATTCCAGAGGGGAGGTGTGATCAGCCTCGAGACGCCTCAGCGGAAATGGGCCTCATCTCGCCTGGAGGGGAGAACCTCCTGGATTTTCTCGAGATGCGGCAGGTCTTCTCGAGTTACGACGGGGACCTCAGGGACCCGCTCTGGTGGCCTCAGGAAAGGCCAGTCCCCATGCGAGTTGCTAGGGGACCTCTCGGGATTCCTCTCCCGTCCATGCCGGGGCCTCAGTCCTTGTGTGGAGTCGGGGCCGGAACCTGAGGATTCCTCTCCAGTGTTGCCATGGATCTTGGGGTGCTTCTGAGTCTCCCCAGGGGAGTCAGGCCTCGTCTCGAGTGGGGGCATGCACGTGCGCTTTCCTCCCTAGCTGCAGCAGTAGTTTCACGCTTCCTGTCACGTGGATCAAGGGATCTGTGGCTTTCCCTCGAGGCTGTCCCTCGAGGCTTTCCCACGAGGCTTTCCCACAGGGCTGTGCCACGTGCCACCTTGGTGTGAGTCGATCCTCGGCGTAAAGACGAGCCGGTGAAGGGAAAAGAGGTTCCTCTGGAATGGACTGAGACATCTGGGGGACTCTTGGAATGGTGGCACGACCCTGGAGTTCCTCTCGCCGTTCCTGTTGAGAGGGCCTCCTCTTGAGATGCGACGGGAACGCCGGGAACTCTTTCCCGACGAAGCAGGGAAAGGATCCCTCATCTCGAGCTACGAGGCGGAAACGGGGCTCCTCTGGATGTGGGCGGGACCCTCGTGATTCCTCTCGAGTGGAGACGGGTATGTCGGGGAACCTCTTGATTTGCACCAAGGGTGTGAAGAACCCTTTCGAAGTTCCAGAGGTGAGGTGTGATCAGCCTCGAGACGCCTCAGCGGAAATGGGCCTCATCTCGCCTGGAGGGGAGAACCTCCTGGATTTTCTCGAGTTGCGGCAGGTCTTCTCGAGTTACGACGGGGACCTCAGGGACCCGCTCTGGTGGCCTCAGGAAAGGCCAGTCCCCATGCGAGTTGCTAGGGGACCTCTCGGGATTCCTCTCCCGTCCATGCCGGGGCCTCAGTCCTTGTGTGGAGTCGGGGCCGGAACCTGAGGATTCCTCTCCAGTGTTGCCATGGATCTTGGGGTGCTTCTGAGTCTCCCCAGGGGAGTCAGGCCTCGTCTCGAGTGGGGGCATGCACGTGCGCTTTCCTCCCGAGCTGCAGCAGTAGTGTCACGCTTCCTGTCACGTGGATCAAGGGATCTGTGGCTTTCCCTCGAGGCTGTCCCTCGAGGCTTTCCCACGAGGCTTTCCCACAGGGCTGTGCCACGTGCCACCTTGGTGTGAGTCGATCCTCGGCGTAAAGACGAGCCGCTGAAGGGAAAAGAGGTTCCTCTGGAATGGACTGAGACATCTGGGGGACTCTTGGAATGGTGGCACGACCCTGGAGTTCCTCTCGCCGTTCCTGTTGAGAGGGCCTCCTCTTGAGATGCGACGGGAACGCCGGGAACTCTTTCCCGACGAAGCAGGGAAAGGATCCCTCATCTCGAGCTACGAGGCGGAAACGGGGCTCCTCTGGATGTGGGCGGGACCCTCGTGATTCCTCTCGAGTGGAGACGGGTATGTTGGGGAACTTCTTGATTTGCACCAAGGGTGTGAAGGACCCTTTCGAAGTTCCAGAGGTGAGGTGTGATCAGCCTCGAGACGCCTCAGCGGAAATGGGCCTCATCTCGCCTGGAGGGGAGAACCTCCTGGATTTTCTCGAGTTGCGGCAGGTCTTCTCGAGTTACGATGGGGACCTCAGGGACCCGCTCTGGTGGCCTCAGGAAAGGCCAATCCCCATGCAAGTTGCTAGGGGACCTCTCGGGATTCCTCTCCCGTCCATGCCGGGGCCTCAGTCCTTGTGTGGAGTCGGGGCCGGAACCTGAGGATTCCTCTCCAGTGTTGCCATGGATCTTGGGGTGCTTCTGAGTCTCCCCAGGGGAGTCAGGCCTCGTCTCGAGTGGGGGCATGCACGTGCGCTTTCCTCCCGAGCTGCAGCAGTAGTGTCACGCTTCCTGTCACGTGGATCAAGGGATCTGTGGCTTTCCCTCGAGGCTGTCCCTCGAGGCTTTCCCACGAGGCTTTCCCACAGGGCTGTGCCACGTGCCACCTTGGTGTGAGTCGATCCTCGGCGTAAAGACGAGCCGCTGAAGGGAAAAGAGGTTCCTCTGGAATGGACTGAGACATCTGGGGGACTCTTGGAATGGTGGCACGACCCTGGAGTTCCTCTCGCCGTTCCTGTTGAGAGGGCCTCCTCTTGAGATGCGACGGGAACGCCGGGAACTCTTTCCCGACGAAGCAGGGAAAGGATCCCTCATCTCGAGCTACGAGGCGGAAACGGGGCTCCTCTGGATGTGGGCGGGACCCTCGTGATTCCTCTCGAGTGGAGACGGGTATGTCGGGGAACCTCTTGATTTGCACCAAGGGTGTGAAGAACCCTTTCGAAGTTCCAGAGGTGAGGTGTGATCAGCCTCGAGACGCCTCAGCGGAAATGGGCCTCATCTCGCCTGGAGGGGAGAACCTCCTGGATTTTCTCGAGTTGCGGCAGGTCTTCTCGAGTTACGATGGGGACCTCAGGGACCCGCTCTGGTGGCCTCAGGAAAGGCCAGTCCCCATGCGAGTTGCTAGGGGACCTCTCGGGATTCCTCTCCCGTCCATGCCGGGGCCTCAGTCCTTGTGTGGAGTCGGGGCCGGAACCTGAGGATTCCTCTCCAGTGTTGCCATGGATCTTGGGGTGCTTCTGAGTCTCCCCAGGGGAGTCAGGCCTCGTCTCGAGTGGTGGCATGCACGTGCGCTTTCCTCCCGAGCTGCAGCAGTAGTGTCACGCTTCCTGTCACGTGGATCAAGGGATCTGTGGCTTTCCCTCGAGGCTGTCCCTCGAGGCTTTCCCACGAGGCTTTCCCACAGGGCTGTGCCACGTGCCACCTTGGTGTGAGTCGATCCTCGGCGTGAAAGACGAGCCGGTGAAGGGAAAAGAGGTTCCTCTGTAATGGACTGAGACATCTGGGGGACTCTTGGAATGGTGGCACGACCCTGGAGTTCCTCTTGCCGTTACTGTTGAGAGGGCCTCCTCTTGAGATGCGACGGGAACGCCGGGAACTCTTTCCCGACGAAGCAGGGAAAGGATCCCTCATCTCGAGCTACGAGGCGGAAACGGGGCTCCTCTGGATGTGGGCGGGACCCTCGTGATTCCTCTCGAGTGGAGACGGGTATATCGGGGAACTTCTTGATTTGCACCAAGGGTGTGAAGGAGCCTTTTTAAGTTCCAGAGGTGAGGTGTGATCAGCCTCGAGACGCCTCAGCGAAAATGGGCCTCATCTCGCCTGGAGGGGAGAACCTCCTGGATTTTCTCGAGTTGCGGCAGGTCTTCTCGAGTTACGACGGGGACCTCAGGGACCCGCTCTGGTGGCCTCAGGAAAGGCCAGTCCCCATGCGAGTTGCTAGGGGACCTCTCGGGATTCCTCTCCCGTCCATGCCGGGGCCTCAGTCCTTGTGTGGAGTCGGGGCCGGAACCTGAGGATTCCTCTCCAGTGTTGCCATGGATCTTGGGGTGCTTCTGAGTCTCCCCAGGGGAGTCAGGCCTCGTCTCGAGTGGGGGCATGCACGTGCGCTTTCCTCCCGAGCTGCAGCAGTAGTGTCACGCTTCCTGTCACGTGGATCAAGGGATCTGTGGCTTTCCCTCGAGGCTGTCCCTCGAGGCTTTCCCACGAGGCTTTCCCACAGGGCTGTGCCACGTGCCACCTTGGTGTGAGTCGATCCTCGGCGTGAAAGACGAGCCGCTGAAGGGAAAAGAGGTTCCTCTGGAATGGACTGAGACATCTGGGGGACTCTTGGAATGGTGGCACGACCCTGGAGTTCCTCTCGCCGTTCCTGTTGAGAGGGCCTCCTCTTGAGATGCGACGGGAACGCCGGGAACTCTTTCCCGACGAAGCAGGGAAAGGATCCCTCATCTCGAGCTACGAGGCGGAAACGGGGCTCCTCTGGATGTGGGCGGGACCCTCGTGATTCCTCTCGAGTGGAGACGGGTATGTTGGGGAACTTCTTGATTTGCACCAAGGGTGTGAAGGACCCTTTCGAAGTTCCAGAGGTGAGGTGTGATCAGCCTCGAGACGCCTCAGCGGAAATGGGCCTCATCTCGCCTGGAGGGGAGAACCTCCTGGATTTTCTCGAGTTGCGGCAGGTCTTCTCGAGTTACGATGGGGACCTCAGGGACCCGCTCTGGTGGCCTCAGGAAAGGCCAATCCCCATGCAAGTTGCTAGGGGACCTCTCGGGATTCCTCTCCCGTCCATGCCGGGGCCTCAGTCCTTGTGTGGAGTCGGGGCCGGAACCTGAGGATTCCTCTCCAGTGTTGCCATGGATCTTGGGGTGCTTCTGAGTCTCCCCAGGGGAGTCAGGCCTCGTCTCGAGTGGGGGCATGCACGTGCGCTTTCCTCCCGAGCTGCAGCAGTAGTGTCACGCTTCCTGTCACGTGGATCAAGGGATCTGTGGCTTTCCCTCGAGGCTGTCCCTCGAGGCTTTCCCACGAGGCTTTCCCACAGGGCTGTGCCACGTGCCACCTTGGTGTGAGTCGATCCTCGGCGTGAAAGACGAGCCGCTGAAGGGAAAAGAGGTTCCTCTGGAATGGACTGAGACATCTGGGGGACTCTTGGAATGGTGGCACGACCCTGGAGTTCCTCTCGCCGTTCCTGTTGAGAGGGCCTCCTCTTGAGATGCGACGGGAACGCCGGGAACTCTTTCCCGACGAAGCAGGGAAAGGATCCCTCATCTCGAGCTACGAGGCGGAAACGGGGCTCCTCTGGATGTGGGCGGGACCCTCGTGATTCCTCTCGAGTGGAGACGGGTATGTTGGGGAACTTCTTGATTTGCACCAAGGGTGTGAAGGACCCTTTCGAAGTTCCAGAGGTGAGGTGTGATCAGCCTCGAGACGCCTCAGCGGAAATGGGCCTCATCTCGCCTGGAGGGGAGAACCTCCTGGATTTTCTCGAGTTGCGGCAGGTCTTCTCGAGTTACGATGGGGACCTCAGGGACCCGCTCTGGTGGCCTCAGGAAAGGCCAATCCCCATGCAAGTTGCTAGGGGACCTCTCGGGATTCCTCTCCCGTCCATGCCGGGGCCTCAGTCCTTGTGTGGAGTCGGGGCCGGAACCTGAGGATTCCTCTCCAGTGTTGCCATGGATCTTGGGGTGCTTCTGAGTCTCCCCAGGGGAGTCAGGCCTCGTCTCGAGTGGGGGCATGCACGTGCGCTTTCCTCCCGAGCTGCAGCAGTAGTGTCACGCTTCCTGTCACGTGGATCAAGGGATCTGTGGCTTTCCCTCGAGCCTGTCCCTCGAGGCTTTCCCACGAGGCTTTCCCACAGGGCTGTGCCACGTGCCACCTTGGTGTGAGTCGATCCTCGGCGTGAAAGACGAGCCGGTGAAGGGAAAAGAGGTTCCTCTGGAATGGACTGAGACATCTGGGGGACTCTTGGAATGGTGGCACGACCCTGGAGTTCCTCTCGCCGTTCCTGTTGAGAGGGCCTCCTCTTGAGATGCGACGGGAACGCCGGGAACTCTTTCCCGACGAAGCAGGGAAAGGATCCCTCATCTCGAGCTACGAGGCGGAAACGGGGCTCCTCTGGATGTGGGCGGGACCCTCGTGATTCCTCTCGAGTGGAGACGGGTATGTTGGGGAACTTCTTGATTTGCACCAAGGGTGTGAAGGACCCTTTCGAAGTTCCAGAGGTGAGGTGTGATCAGCCTCGAGACGCCTCAGCGGAAATGGGCCTCATCTCGCCTGGAGGGGAGAACCTCCTGGATTTTCTCGAGTTGCGGCAGGTCTTCTCGAGTTACGACGGGGACCTCAGTGACCCGCTCTGGTGGCCTCAGGAAAGGCCAGTCCCCATGCGAGTTGCTAGGGGACCTCTCGGGATTCCTCTCCCGTCCATGCCGGGGCCTCAGTCCTTGTGTGGAGTCGGGGCCGGAACCTGAGGATTCCTCTCCAGTGTTGCCATGGATCTTGGGGTGCTTCTGAGTCTCCCCAGGGGAGTCAGGCCTCGTCTCGAGTGGTGGCATGCACGTGCGCTTTCCTCCCGAGCTGCAGCAGTAGTGTCACGCTTCCTGTCACGTGGATCAAGGGATCTGTGGCTTTCCCTCGAGGCTGTCCCTCGAGGCTTTCCCACGAGGCTTTCCCACAGGGCTGTGCCACGTGCCACCTTGGTGTGAGTCGATCCTCGGCGTGAAAGACGAGCCCGTGAAGGGAAAAGAGGTTCCTCTGGAATGGACTGAGACATCTGGGGGACTCTTGGAATGGTGGCACGACCCTGGAGTTCCTCTCGCCGTTCCTGTTGAGAGGGCCTCCTCTTGAGATGCGACGGGAACGCCGGGAACTCTTTCCCGACGAAGCAGGGAAAGGATCCCTCATCTCGAGCTACGAGGCGGAAACGGGGCTCCTCTGGATGTGGGCGGGACCCTCGTGATTGCTCTCGAGTGGAGACGGGTATGTCGGGGAACTTCTTGATTTGCACCAAGGGTGTGAAGGAGCCTTTTTAAGTTCCAGAGGTGAGGTGTGATCAGCCTCGAGACGCCTCAGCGGAAATGGGCCTCATCTCGCCTGGAGGGGAGAACCTCCTGGATTTTCTCGAGTTGCGGCAGGTCTTCTCGAGTTACGACAGGGACCTCAGGGACCCGCTCTGGTGGCCTCAGGAAAGGCCAGTTCCCATGCGAGTTGCTAGGGGACCTCTCGGGATTCCTCTCCCGTCCATGCCGGGGCCTCAGTCCTTGTGTGGAGTCGGGGCCGGAACCTGAGGATTCCTCTCCAGTGTTGCCATGGATCTTGGGGTGCTTCTGAGTCTCCCCAGGGGAGTCAGGCCTCGTCTCGAGTGGGGGCATGCACGTGCGCTTTCCTCCCGAGCTGCACCAGTAGTTTCACGCTTCCTGTCACGTGGATCAAGGGATCTGTGGCTTTCCCTCGAGGCTGTCCCTCGAGGCTTTCCCACGAGGCTTTCCCACAGGGCTGTGCCACGTGCCACCTTGGTGTGAGTCGATCCTCGGCGTGAAAGACGAGCCGGTGAAGGGAAAAGAGGTTCCTCTGGAATGGACTGAGACATCTGGGGGACTCTTGGAATGGTGGCACGACCCTGGAGTTCCTCTCGCCGTTCCTGTTGAGAGGGCCTCCTCTTGAGATGCGACGGGAACACCGGGAACTCTTTCCCGACGAAGCAGGGAAAGGATCCCTCATCTCGAGCTACGAGGCGGAAACGGGGCTCCTCTGGATGTGGGCGGGACCCTCGTGATTCCTCTCGAGTGGAGACGGGTATGTCGGGGAACTTCTTGATTTGCACCAAGGGTGTGAAGGACCCTTTCGAAGTTTCAGAGGTGAGGTGTGATCAGCCTCGAGACGCCTCAGCGGAAATGGGCCTCATCTCGCCTGGAGGGGAGAACCTCCTGGATTTTCTCGAGTTGCGGCAGGTCTTCTCGGGTTACGACGGGGACCTCAGGGACCCGCTCTGGTGGCCTCAGGAAAGGCCAGTCCCCATGCGAGTTGCTAGGGGACCTCTCGGGATTCCTCTCCCGTCCATGCCGGGGCCTCAGTCCTTGTGTGGAGTCGGGGCCGGAACCTGAGGATTCCTCTCCAGTGTTGCCATGGATCTTGGGGTGCTTCTGAGTCTCCCCAGGGGAGTCAGGCCTCGTCTCGAGTGGGGGCATGCACGTGCGCTTTCCTCCCGAGCTGCAGCAGTAGTGTCACGCTTCCTGTCACGTGGATCAAGGGATCTGTGGCTTTCCCTCGAGGCTGTCCCTCGAGGCTTTCCCACGAGGCTTTCCCACAGGGCTGTGCCACGTGCCACCTTGGTGTGAGTCGATCCTCGGCGTGAAAGACGAGCCGGTGAAGGGAAAAGAGGTTCCTCTGGAATGGACTGAGACATCTGGGGGACTCTTGGAATGCTGGCACGACCCTGGAGTTCCTCTCGCCGTTCCTGTTGAGAGGGCCTCCTCTTGAGATGCGACGGGAACGCCGGGAACTCTTTCCCGACGAAGCAGGGAAAGGATCCCTCATCTCGAGCTACGAGGCGAAAACGGGGCTCCTCTGGATGTGGGCGGGACCCTCGTGATTCCTCTCGAGTGGAGACGGGTATGTTGGGGAACTTCTTGATTTGCACCAAGG
The DNA here is from genome assembly GCF_023091745.1 of Budorcas taxicolor. Taxonomy (NCBI): domain Eukaryota; kingdom Metazoa; phylum Chordata; class Mammalia; order Artiodactyla; family Bovidae; genus Budorcas; species Budorcas taxicolor. The sequence goes on from NW_026291738.1 coordinate 1,081,812, forward strand.
GTGTGAAGGACCCTTTCGAAGTTCCAGAGGTGAGGTGTGATCAGCCTCGAGACGCCTCAGCGGAAATGGGCCTCATCTCGCCTGGAGGGGCGAACCTCCTGGATTTTCTCGAGTTGCGGCAGGTCTTCTCGAGTTACGACGGGGACCTCAGGGACCCGCTCTGGTGGCCTCAGGAAAGGCCAGTCCCCATGCGAGTTGCTAGGGGACCTCTCGGGATTCCTCTCCCGTCCATGCCGGGGCCTCAGTCCTTGTGTGGAGTCGGGGCCGGAACCTCAGGATTCCTCTCCAGTGTTGCCATGGATCTTGGGGTGCTTCTGAGTCTCCCCAGGGGAGTCAGGCCTCGTCTCTAGTGGGGGCATGCACGTGCGCTTTCCTCCCTAGCTGCAGCAGTAGTTTCACGCTTCCTGTCACGTGGATCAAGGGATCTGTGGCTTTCCCTCGAGGCTGTCCCTCGAGGCTTTCCCACGAGGCTTTCCCACAGGGCTGTGCCACGTGCCACCTTGGTGTGAGTCGATCCTCGGCGTGAAAGACGGGCCGGTGAAGGGAAAAGAGGTTCCTCTGGAATGGACTGAGACATCTGGGGGACTCTTGGAATGCTGGCACGACCCTGGAGTTCCTCTCGCCGTTCCTGTTGAGAGGGCCTCCTCTTGAGATGCGACGGGAACGCCGGGAACTCTTTCCCGACGAAGCAGGGAAAGGATCCCTCATCTCGAGCTACGAGGCGGAAACGGGGCTCCTCTGGATGTGGGCGGGACCCTCGTGATTCCTCTCGAGTGGAGACGGGTATGTTGGGGAACTTCTTGATTTGCACCAAGGGTGTGAAGGACCCTTTCGAAGTTCCAGAGGTGAGGTGTGATCAGCCTCGAGACGCCTCAGCGGAAATGGGCCTCATCTCGCCTGGAGGGGAGAACCTCCTGGATTTTCTCGAGTTGCGGCAGGTCTTCTCGAGGTACGATGGGGACCTCAGGGACCCGCTCTGGTGGCCTCAGGAAAGGCCAATCCCCATGCAAGTTGCTAGGGGACCTCTCGGGATTCCTCTCCCGTCCATGCCGGGGCCTCAGTCCTTGTGTGGAGTCGGGGCCGGAACCTGAGGATTCCTCTCCAGTGTTGCCATGGATCTTGGGGTGCTTCTGAGTCTCCCCAGGGGAGTCAGGCCTCGTCTCGAGTGGGGGCATGCACGTGCGCTTTCCTCCCGAGCTGCAGCAGTAGTGTCACGCTTCCTGTCACGTGGATCAAGGGATCTGTGGCTTTCCCTCGAGGCTGTCCCTCGAGGCTTTCCCACGAGGCTTTCCCACAGGGCTGTGCCACGTGCCACCTTGGTGTGAGTCGATCCTCGGCGTGAAAGACGAGCCCGTGAAGGGAAAAGAGGTTCCTCTGGAATGGACTGAGATATCTGGGGGACTCTTGGAATGGTGGCACGACCCTGGAGTTCCTCTTGCCGTTCCTGTTGAGAGGGCCTCCTCTTGAGATGCCACGGGAACGCCGGGAACTCTTTCCCGACGAAGCAGGGAAAGGATCCCTCATCTCGAGCTACGAGGCGGAAACGGGGATCCTCTGGATGTGGGCGGGACCCTCGTGATTGCTCTCGAGTGGAGACGGGTATGTCGGGGAACTTCTTGATTTGCACCAAGGGTGTGAAGGAGCCTTTTTAAGTTCCAGAGGTGAGGTGTGATCAGCCTCGAGACGCCTCAGCGGAAATGGGCCTCATCTCGCCTGGAGGGGAGAACCTCCTGGATTTTCTCGAGTTGCGGCAGGTCTTCTCGAGTTACGACAGGGACCTCAGGGACCCGCTCTGGTGGCCTCAGGAAAGGCCAGTCCCCATGCGAGTTGCTAGGGGACCTCTCGGGATTCCTCTCCCGTCCATGCCGGGGCCTCAGTCCTTGTGTGGAGTCGGGACCGGAACCTGAGGATTCCTCTCCAGTGTTGCCATGGATCTTGGGGTGCTTCTGAGTCTCCCCAGGGGAGTCAGGCCTCGTCTCGAGTGGGGGCATGCACGTGCGCTTTCCTCCCGAGCTGCAGCAGTAGTGTCACGCTTCCTGTCACGTGGATCAAGGGATCTGTGGCTTTCCCTCGAGCCTGTCCCTCGAGGCTTTCCCACGAGGCTTTCCCACAGGGCTGTGCCACGTGCCACCTTGGTGTGAGTCGATCCTCGGCGTGAAAGACGAGCCGGTGAAGGGAAAAGAGGTTCCTCTGGAATGGACTGAGACATCTGGGGGACTCTTGGAATGCTGGCACGACCCTGGAGTTCCTCTCGCCGTTCCTGTTGAGAGGGCCTCCTCTTGAGATGCGACGGGAACGCCGGGAACTCTTTCCCGACGAAGCAGGGAAAGGATCCCTCATCTCGAGCTACGAGGCGGAAACGGGGCTCCTCTGGATGTGGGCGGGACCCTCGTGATTCCTCTCGAGTGGAGACGGGTATGTCGGGGAACTTCTTGATTTGCACCAAGGGTGTGAAGGACCCTTTCGAAGTTCCAGAGGTGAGGTGTGATCAGCCTCGAGACGCCTCAGCGGAAATGGGCCTCATCTCGCCTGGAGGGGCGAACCTCCTGGATTTTCTCGAGTTGCGGCAGGTCTTCTCGAGTTACGACGGGGACCTCAGGGACCCGCTCTGGTGGCCTCAGGAAAGGCCAGTCCCCATGCGAGTTGCTAGGGGACCTCTCGGGATTCCTCTCCCGTCCATGCCGGGGCCTCAGTCCTTGTGTGGAGTCGGGGCCGGAACCTGAGGATTCCTCTCCAGTGTTGCCATGGATCTTGGGGTGCTTCTGAGTCTCCCCAGGGGAGTCAGGCCTCGTCTCGAGTGGGGGCATGCACGTGCGCTTTCCTCCCGAGCTGCAGCAGTAGAGTCACGCTTCCTGTCACGTGGATCAAGGGATCTGTGACTTTCCCTCCAGGCTGTCCCTCGAGGCTTTCCCACGAGGCTTTCCCACAGGGCTGTGCCACGTGCCACCTTGGTGGGAGTCGATCCTCGGCGTGAAAGACGAGCCGGTGAAGGGAAAAGTGGTTCCTCTGGAATGGACTGAGACATCTGGGGGACTCTTGGAATGCTGGCACGACCCTGGAGTTCCTCTCGCCGTTCCTGTTGAGAGGGCCTCCTCTTGAGATGCGACGGGAACGCCGGGAACTCTTTCCCGACGAAGCAGGGAAAGGATCCCTCATCTCGAGCTACGAGGCGGAAACGGGGCTCCTCTGGATGTGGGCGGGACCCTCGTGATTCCTCTCGAGTGGAGACGGGTATGTCGGGGAACTTCTTGATTTGCACCAAGGGTGTGAAGGACCCTTTCGAAATTCCAGAGGGGAGGTGTGATCAGCCTCGAGACGCCTCAGCGGAAATGGGCCTCATCTCGCCTGGAGGGGAGAACCTCCTGGATTTTCTCGAGATGCGGCAGGTGTTCTCGAGTTACGACGGGGACCTCAGGGACCCGCTCTGGTGGCCTCAGGAAAGGCCAGTCCCCATGCGAGTTGCTAGGGGACCTCTCGGGATTCCTCTCCCGTCCATGCCGGGGCCTCAGTCCTTGTGTGGAGTCGGGGCCGGAACCTGAGGATTCCTCTCCAGTGTTGCCATGGATCTTGGGGTGCTTCTGAGTCTCCCCAGGGGAGTCAGGCCTCGTCTCGAGTGGGGGCATGCACGTGCGCTTTCCTCCCTAGCTGCAGCAGTAGTTTCACGCTTCCTGTCACGTGGATCAAGGGATCTGTGGCTTTCCCTCGAGGCTGTCCCTCGAGGCTTTCCCACGAGGCTTTCCCACAGGGCTGTGCCACGTGCCACCTTGCTGTGAGTCGATCCTCGGCATGAAAGACGAGCCGGTGAAGGGAAAAGAGGTTCCTCTGGAATGGACTGAGACATCTGGGGGACTCTTGGAATGCTGGCACGACCCTGGAGTTCCTCTCGCCGTTCCTGTTGAGAGGGCCTCCTCTTGAGATGCGACGGGAACGCCGGGAACTCTTTCCCGACGAAGCAGGGAAAGGATCCCTCATCTCGAGCTACGAGGCGGAAACGGGGCTCCTCTGGATGTGGGCGGGACCCTCGTGATTCCTCTCGAGTGGAGACGGGTATGTCGGGGAACTTCTTGATTTGCACCAAGGGTGTGAAGGAGCCTTTCGAAGTTCCAGAGGTGAGGTGTGATCAGCCTCGAGACGCCTCAGCGGAAATGGGCCTCATCTCGCCTGGAGGGGAGAACCTCCTGGATTTTCTCGAGTTGTGGCAGGTCTTCTCGAGTTACGATGGGGACCTCAGGGACCCGCTCTGGTGGCCTCAGGAAAGGCCAGTCCCCATGCGAGTTGCTAGGGGACCTCTCCGGATTCCTCTCCCGTCCATGCCGGGGCCTCAGTCCTTGTGTGGAGTCGGGGCCGGAACCTGAGGATTCCTCTCCAGTGTTGCCATGGATCTTGGGGTGCTTCTGAGTCTCCCCAGGGGAGTCAGGCCTCGTCTCGAGTGGTGGCATGCACGTGCGCTTTCCTCCCGAGCTGCAGCAGTAGTGTCACGCTTCCTGTCACGTGGATCAAGGGATCTGTGGCTTTCCCTCGAGGCTGTCCCTGGAGGCTTTCCCACGAGGCTTTCCCACAGGGCTGTGCCACGTGCCACCTTGGTGTGAGTCGATCCTCGGCGTGAAAGACGAGCCGGTGAAGGGAAAAGAGGTTCCTCTGGAATGGACTGAGACATCTGGGGGACTCTTGGAATGGTGGCACGACCCTGGAGTTCCTCTTGCCGTTCCTGTTGAGAGGGCCTCCTCTTGAGATGCGACGGGAACGCCGGGAACTCTTTCCCGACGAAGCAGGGAAAGGATCCCTCATCTCGAGCTACGAGGCGGAAACGGGGCTCCTCTGGATGTGGGCGGGACCCTCGTGATTCCTCTCGAGTGGAGACGGGTATGTCGGGGAACTTCTTGATTTGCACCAAGGGTGTGAAGGAGCCTTTTGAAGTTCCAGAGGTGAGGTGTGATCAGCCTCGAGACGCCTCAGCGGAAATGGGCCTCATCTCGCCTGGAGGGGAGAACCTCCTGGATTTTCTCGAGTTGCGGCAGGTCTTCTCGAGTTACGACGGGGACTTCAGGGACCCGCTCTGGTGGCCTCAGGAAAGGCCAGTCCCCATGCGAGTTGCTAGGGGACCTCTCGGGATTCCTCTCCCGTCCATGCCGGGGCCTCAGTCCTTGTGTGGAGTCGGGGCCGGAACCTGAGGATTCCTCTCCAGTGTTGCCATGGATCTTGGGGTGCTTCTGAGTCTCCCCAGGGGAGTCAGGCCTCGTCTCGAGTGGGGGCATGCACGTGCGCTTTCCTCCCGAGCTGCAGCAGTAGTTTCACGCTTCCTGTCACGTGGATCAAGGGATCTGTGGCTTTCCCTCGAGGCTGTCCCTCGAGGCTTTCCCACGAGGCTTTCCCACAGGGCTGTGCCACGTGCCACCTTGGTGTGAGTCGATCCTCGGCGTGAAAGACGAGCCGGTGAAGGGAAAAGAGGTTCCTCTGGAATGGACTGAGACATCTGGGGGACTCTTGGAATGGTGGCACGACACTGGAGTTCCTCTCGCCATTCCTGTTGAGAGGGCCTCCTCTTGAGATGCGACGGGAACGCCGGGAACTCTTTCCCGACGAAGCAGGGAAAGGATCCCTCATCTCGAGCTACGAGGCGGAAACGGGGCTCCTCTGGATGTGGGCGGGACCCTCGTGATTCCTCTCGAGTGGAGACGGGTATGTCGGGGAACTTCTTGATTTGCACCAAGGGTGTGAAGGACCCTTTCGAAGTTCCAGAGGTGAGGTGTGATCAGCCTCGAGACGCCTCAGCGGAAATGGGCCTCATCTCGCCTGGAGGGGAGAACCTCCTGGATTTTCTCGAGTTGCGGCAGGTCTTCTCGAGGTACGACGGGGACCTCAGGGACCCGCTCTGGTGGCCTCAGGAAAGGCCAGTCCCCATGCGAGTTGCTAGGGGACCTCTCGGGATTCCTCTCCCGTCCATGCCGGGGCCTCAGTCCTTGTGTGGAGTCGGGGCCGGAACCTGAGGATTCCTCTCCAGTGTTGCCATGGATCTTGGGGAGCTTCTGAGTCTCCCCAGGGGAGTCAGGCCTCGTCTCGAGTGGGGGCATGCACGTGCGCTTTCCTCCCGAGCTGCAGCAGTAGTGTCACGCTTCCTGTCACGTGGATCAAGGGATCTGTGGCTTTCCCTCGAGGCTGTCCCTCGAGGCTTTCCCACGAGGCTTTCCCACAGGGCTGTGCCACGTGCCACCTTGGTGTGAGTCGATCCTCGGCGTGAAAGACGAGCCCGTGAAGGGAAAAGAGGTTCCTCTGGAATGGACTGAGACATCTGGGGGACTCTTGGAATGGTGGCACGACCCTGGAGTTCCTCTTGCCCTTCCTGTTGAGAGGGCCTCCTCTTGAGATGCGACGGGAACGCCGGGAACTCTTTCCCGACGAAGCAGGGAAAGGATCCCTCATCTCGAGCTACGAGGCGGAAACGGGGCTCCTCTGGATGTGGGCGGGACCCTCGTGATTCCTCTCGAGTGGAGACGGGTATGTCGGGGAACTTCTTGATTTGCACCAAGGGTGTGAAGGAGCCTTTCGAAGTTCCAGAGGTGAGGTGTGATCAGCCTCGAGATGCCTCAGCGGAAATGGGCCTCATCTCGCCTGGAGGGGAGAACCTCCTGGATTTTCTCGAGTTGCGGCAGGTCTTCTCGAGTTACGACGGGGACCACAGGGACCCGCTCTGGTGGCCTCAGGAAAGGCCAGTCCCCATGCGAGTTGCTAGGGGACCACTCGGGATTCCTCTCCCGTCCATGCCGGGGCCTCAGTCCTTGTGTGGAGTCGGGGCCGGAACCTGAGGATTCCTCTCCAGTGTTGCCATGGATCTTGGGGTGCTTCTGAGTCTCCCCAGGGGAGTCAGGCCTCGTCTCGAGTGGGGGCATGCACGTGCGCTTTCCTCCCGAGCTGCAGCAGTAGTGTCACGCTTCCTGTCACGTGGATCAAGGGATCTGTGGCTTTCCCTCGAGGCTGTCCCTCGAGGCTTTCCCACGAGGCTTTCCCACAGGGCTGTGCCACGTGCCACCTTGGTGTGAGTCGATCCTCGGCGTGATAGACGACCCCGTGAAGGGAAAAGAGGTTCCTCTGGAATGGACTGAGACATCTGGGGGACTCTTGGAATGGTGGCACGACCCTGGAGTTCCTCTTGCCCTTCCTGTTGAGAGGGCCTCCTCTTGAGATGCGACGGGAACGCCGGGAACTCTTTCCCGACGAAGCAGGGAAAGGATCCCTCATCTCGAGCTACGAGGCGGAAACGGGGCTCCTCTGGATGTGGGCGGGACCCTCGTGATTCCTCTCGAGTGGAGACGGGTATGTCGGGGAACTTCTTGATTTGCACCAAGGGTGTGAAGGAGCCTTTCGAAGTTCCAGAGGTGAGGTGTGATCAGCCTCGAGATGCCTCAGCGGAAATGGGCCTCATCTCGCCTGGAGGGGAGAACCTCCTGGATTTTCTCGAGTTGCGGCAGGTCTTCTCGAGTTACGACGGGGACCACAGGGACCCGCTCTGGTGGCCTCAGGAAAGGCCAGTACCCATGCGAGTTGCTAGGGGACCACTCGGGATTCCTCTCCCGTCCATGCCGGGGCCTCAGTCCTTGTGTGGAGTCGGGGCCGGAACCTGAGGATTCCTCTCCAGTGTTGCCATGGATCTTGGGGTGCTTCTGAGTCTCCCCAGGGGAGTCAGGCCTCGTCTCGAGTGGGGGCATGCACGTGCGCTTTCCTCCCGAGCTGCAGCAGTAGTGTCACGCATCCTGTCACGTGGATCAAGGGATCTGTGGCTTTCCCTCGAGGCTGTCCCTCGAGGCTTTCCCACGAGGCTTTCCCACAGGGCTGTGCCACGTGCCACGTTGGTGTGAGTCGATCCTCGGCGTGAAAGACGAGCCGGTGAAGGGAAAAGAGGTTCCTCTGGAATGGACTGAGACATCTGGGGGACTCTTGGAATGGTGGCACGACCCTGGAGTTCCTCTCGCCTTTCCTGTTGAGAGGGCCTCCTCTTGAGATGCGACGGGAACGCCGGGAACTCTTTCCCGACGAAGCAGGGAAAGGATCCCTCATCTCGAGCTACGAGGCGGAAACGGGGCTCCTCTGGATGTGGGCGGGACCCACGTGATTCCTCTCGAGTGGAGACGGCTAGGTCGGGGAACTTCTTGATTTGCACCAAGGGTGTGTAGGACCCTTTCGAAGTTCCAGAGGTGAGGTGTGATCAGCCTCGAGACGCCTCAGCGGAAATGGGCCTCATCTCGCCTGGAGGGGAGAACCTCCTGGATTTTCTCGAGTTGCGGCAGGTCTTCTCGAGTTACGACGGGGACCACAGGGACCCGCTCTGGTGGCCTCAGGAAAGGCCAGTCCCCATGCGAGTTGCTAGGGGACCACTCGGGATTCCTCTCCCGTCCATGCCGGGGCCTCAGTCCTTGTGTGGAGTCGGGGCCGGAACCTGAGGATTCCTCTCCAGTGTTGCCATGGATCTTGGGGTGCTTCTGAGTCTCCCCAGGGGAGTCAGGCCTCGTCTCGAGTGGGGGCATGCACGTGCGCTTTCCTCCCGAGCTGCAGCAGTAGTGTCATGCTTCCTGTCACGTGGATCAAGGGATCTGTGGCTTTCCCTCGAGGCTGTCCCTCGAGGCTTTCCCACGAGGCTTTCCCACAGGGCTGTGCCACGTGACACCTTGGTGGGAGTCGATCCTCGGCGTGAAAGACGAGCCGGTGAAGGGAAAAGAGGTTCCTCTGGAATGGACTGAGACATCTGGGGGACTCTTGGAATGGTGGCACGACCCTGGAGTTCCTCTCGCCGTTCCTGTTGAGAGGGCCTCCTCTTGAGATGCGACGGGAACGCCGGGAACTCTTTCCCGACGAAGCAGGGAAAGGATCCCTCATCTCGAGCTACGAGGCGGAAACGGGGCTCCTCTGGATGTGGGCGGGACCCTCGTGATTCCTCTCGAGTGGAGACGGCTAGGTCGGGGAACTTCTTGATTTGCACCAAGGGTGTGAAGGAGCCTTTTGAAGTTCCAGAGGTGAGGTGTGATCAGCCTCGAGACGCCTCAGCGAAAATGGGCCTCATCTCGCCTGGAGGGGAGAACCTCCTGGATTTTCTCGAGTTGCGGCAGGTCTTCTCGAGTTACGACGGGGACTTCAGGGACCCGCTCTGGTGGCCTCAGGAAAGGCCAGTCCCCATGCGATTTGCTAGGGGACCTCTCGGGATTCCTCTCCCGTCCATGCCGGGGCCTCAGTCCTTGTGTGGAGTCGGGGCCGGAACCTGAGGATTCCTCTCCAGTGTTGCCATGGAACTTGGGGTGCTTCTGAGTCTCCCCAGGGGAGTCAGGCCTCGTCTCGAGTGGTGGCATGCACGTGCGCTTTCCTCCCGAGCTGCAGCAGTAGTGTCACGCTTCCTGTCACGTGGATCAAGGGATCTGTGGCTTTCCCTCGAGGCTGTCCCTCGAGGCTTTCCCACGAGGCTTTCCCACAGGGCTGTGCCACGTGCCACCTTGGTGTGAGTCGATCCTCGGCGTGAAAGACGAGCCCGTGAAGGGAAAAGAGGTTCCTCTGGAATGGACTGAGACATCTGGGGGACTCTTGGAATGGTGGCACGACCCTGGAGTTCCTCTCGCCTTTCCTGTTGAGAGGGCCTCCTCTTGAGATGCGACGGGAACGCCGGGAACTCTTTCCCGACGAAGCAGGGAAAGGATCCCTCATCTCGAGCTACGAGGCGGAAACGGGGCTCCTCTGGATGTGGGCGGGACCCACGTGATTCCTCTCGAGTGGAGACGGCTAGGTCGGGGAACTTCTTGATTTGCACCAAGGGTGTGTAGGACCCTTTCGAAGTTCCAGAGGTGAGGTGTGATCAGCCTCGAGACGCCTCAGCGGAAATGGGCCTCATCTCGCCTGGAGGGGAGAACCTCCTGGATTTTCTCGAGTTGCGGCAGGTCTTCTCGAGTTACGACGGGGACCACAGGGACCCGCTCTGGTGGCCTCAGGAAAGGCCAGTCCCCATGCGAGTTGCTAGGGGACCACTCGGGATTCCTCTCCCGTCCATGCCGGGGCCTCAGTCCTTGTGTGGAGTCGGGGCCGGAACCTGAGGATTCCTCTCCAGTGTTGCCATGGATCTTGGGGTGCTTCTGAGTCTCCCCAGGGGAGTCAGGCCTCGTCTCGAGTGGGGGCATGCACGTGCGCTTTCCTCCCGAGCTGCAGCAGTAGTGTCATGCTTCCTGTCACGTGGATCAAGGGATCTGTGGCTTTCCCTCGAGGCTGTCCCTCGAGGCTTTCCCACGAGGCTTTCCCACAGGGCTGTGCCACGTGACACCTTGGTGGGAGTCGATCCTCGGCGTGAAAGACGAGCCGGTGAAGGGAAAAGAGGTTCCTCTGGAATGGACTGAGACATCTGGGGGACTCTTGGAATGGTGGCACGACCCTGGAGTTCCTCTCGCCGTTCCTGTTGAGAGGGCCTCCTCTTGAGATGCGACGGGAACGCCGGGAACTCTTTCCCGACGAAGCAGGGAAAGGATCCCTCATCTCGAGCTACGAGGCGGAAACGGGGCTCCTCTGGATGTGGGCGGGACCCTCGTGATTCCTCTCGAGTGGAGACGGCTAGGTCGGGGAACTTCTTGATTTGCACCAAGGGTGTGAAGGAGCCTTTTGAAGTTCCAGAGGTGAGGTGTGATCAGCCTCGAGACGCCTCAGCGAAAATGGGCCTCATCTCGCCTGGAGGGGAGAACCTCCTGGATTTTCTCGAGTTGCGGCAGGTCTTCTCGAGTTACGACGGGGACTTCAGGGACCCGCTCTGGTGGCCTCAGGAAAGGCCAGTCCCCATGCGATTTGCTAGGGGACCTCTCGGGATTCCTCTCCCGTCCATGCCGGGGCCTCAGTCCTTGTGTGGAGTCGGGGCCGGAACCTGAGGATTCCTCTCCAGTGTTGCCATGGAACTTGGGGTGCTTCTGAGTCTCCCCAGGGGAGTCAGGCCTCGTCTCGAGTGGTGGCATGCACGTGCGCTTTCCTCCCGAGCTGCAGCAGTAGTGTCACGCTTCCTGTCACGTGGATCAAGGGATCTGTGGCTTTCCCTCGAGGCTGTCCCTCGAGGCTTTCCCACGAGGCTTTCCCACAGGGCTGTGCCACGTGCCACCTTGGTGTGAGTCGATCCTCGGCGTGAAAGACGAGCCCGTGAAGGGAAAAGAGGTTCCTCTGGAATGGACTGAGACATCTGGGGGACTCTTGGAATGGTGGCACGACCCTGGAGTTCCTCTTGCCGTTCCTGTTGAGAGGGCCTCCTCTTGAGATGCGACGGGAACGCCGGGAACTCTTTCCCGATGAAGCAGGGAAAGGATCCCTCATCTCGAGCTACGAGGCGGAAACGGGGCTCCTCTGGATGTGGGCGGGACCCTCGTGATTGCTCTCGAGTGGAGACGGGTATGTCGGGGAACTTCTTGATTTGCACCAAGGGTGTGAAGGAGCCTTTTTAAGTTCCAGAGGTGAGGTGTGATCAGCCTCGAGACGCCTCAGCGGAAATGGGCCTCATCTCGCCTGGAGGGGAGAACCTCCTGGATTTTCTCGAGTTGCGGCAGGTCTTCTCGAGTTACGACAGGGACCTCAGGGACCCGCTCTAGTGGCCTCAGGAAAGGCCAGTCCCCATGCGAGTTGCTAGGGGACCTCTCGGGATTCCTCTCCCGTCCATGCCGGGGCCTCAGTCCTTGTGTGGAGTCGGGGCCGGAACCTGAGGATTCCTCTCCAGTGTTGCCATGGATCTTGGGGTGCTTCTGAGTCTCCCCAGGGGAGTCAGGCCTCGTCTCGAGTGGGGGCATGCACGTGCGCTTTCCTCCCGAGCTGCAGCAGTAGTTTCACGCTTCCTGTCACGTGGATCAAGGGATCTGTGGCTTTCCCTCGAGGCTGTCCCTCGAGGCTTTCCCACGAGGCTTTCCCACAGGGCTGTGCCACGTGCCACCTTGGTGTGAGTCGATCCTCGGCATGAAAGACGAGCCGGTGAAGGGAAAAGAGGTTCCTCTGGAATGGACTGAGACATCTGGGGGACTCTTGGAATGGTGGCACGACCCTGGAGTTCCTCTCGCCGTTCCTGTTGAGAGGGCCTCCTCTTGAGATGCGACGGGAACGCCGGGAACTCTTTCCCGACGAAGCAGGGAAAGGATCCCTCATCTCGAGCTACGAGGCGGAAACGGGGCTCCTCTGGATGTGGGCGGGACCCTCGTGATTCCTCTCGAGTGGAGACGGGTATGTCGGGGAACTTCTTGATTTGCACCAAGGGTGTGAAGGACCCTTTCGAAGTTCCAGAGGTGAGGTGTGATCAGCCTCGAGACGCCTCAGCGGAAATGGGCCTCATCTCGCCTGGAGGGGAGAACCTCCTGGATTTTCTCGAGTTGTGGCAGGTCTTCTCGAGTTACGACGGGGACCTCAGGGACCCGCTCTGATGGCCTCAGGAAAGGCCAGTCCCCATGCGAGTTGCTAGGGGACCTCTCGGGATTCCTCTCCCGTCCATGCCGGGGCCTCAGTCCTTGTGTGGAGTCGGGGCCGGAACCTGAGGATTCCTCTCCAGTGTTGCCATGGATCTTGGGGTGCTTCTGAGTCTCCCCAGGGGAGTCAGGCCTCGTCTCGAGTGGGGGCATGCACGTGCGCTTTCCTCCCGAGCTGCAGCAGTAGTGTCACGCTTCCTGTCACGTGGATCAAGGGATCTGTGGCTTTCCCTCGAGGCTGTCCCTCGAGGCTTTCCCACGAGGCTTTCCCACAGGGCTGTGCCACGTGCCACCTTGGTGTGAGTCGATCCTCGGCGTGAAAGACGAGCCCGTGAAGGGAAAAGAGGTTCCTCTGGAATGGACTGAGACATCTGGGGGACTCTTGGAATGGTGGCACGACCCTGGAGTTCCTCTTGCCGTTCCTGTTGAGAGGGCCTCCTCTTGAGATGCGACGGGAACGCCGGGAACTCTTTCCCGACGAAGCAGGGAAAGGATCCCTCATCTCGAGCTACGAGGCGGAAACGAGGCTCCTCTGGATGTGGGCGGGACCCTCGTGATTCCTCTCGAGTGGAGACGGGTATGTCGGGGAACTTCTTGATTTGCACCAAGGGTGTGAAGGAGCCTTTCGAAGTTCCAGAGGTGAGGTGTGATCAGCCTCGAGATGCCTCAGCGGAAATGGGCCTCATCTCGCCTGGAGGGGAGAACCTCCTGGATTTTCTCGAGTTGCGGCAGGTCTTCTCGAGTTACGACGGGGACCACAGGGACCCGCTCTGGTGGCCTCAGGAAAGGCCAGTCCCCATGCGAGTTGCTAGGGGACCACTCGGGATTCCTCTCCCGTCCATGCCGGGGCCTCAGTCCTTGTGTGGAGTCGGGGCCGGAACCTGAGGATTCCTCTCCAGTGTTGCCATGGATCTTGGGGTGCTTCTGAGTCTCCCCAGGGGAGTCAGGCCTCGTCTCGAGTGGGGGCATGCACGTGCGCTTTCCTCCCGAGCTGCAGCAGTAGTGTCACGCATCCTGTCACGTGGATCAAGGGATCTGTGGCTTTCCCTCGAGGCTGTCCCTCGAGGCTTTCCCACGAGGCTTTCCCACAGGGCTGTGCCACGTGACACCTTGGTGGGAGTCGATCCTCGGCGTGAAAGACGAGCCGCTGAAGGGAAAAGAGGTTCCTCTGGAATGGACTGAGACATCTGGGGGACTCTTGGAATGGTGGCACGACCCTGGAGTTCCTCTCGCCGTTCCTGTTGAGAGGGCCTCCTCTTGAGATGCGACGGGAACGCCGGGAACTCTTTCCCGACGAAGCAGGGAAAGGATCCCTCATCTCGAGCTACGAGGCGGAAACGGGGCTCCTCTGGATGTGGGCGGGACCCTCGTGATTCCTCTCGAGTGGAGACGGCTAGGTCGGGGAACTTCTTGATTTGCACCAAGGGTGTGAAGGAGCCTTTTGAAGTTCCAGAGGTGAGGTGTGATCAGCCTCGAGACGCCTCAGCGAAAATGGGCCTCATCTCGCCTGGAGGGGAGAACCTCCTGGATTTTCTCGAGTTGCGGCAGGTCTTCTCGAGTTACGACGGGGACTTCAGGGACCCGCTCTGGTGGCCTCAGGAAAGGCCAGTCCCCATGCGAGTTGCTAGGGGACCTCTCGGGATTCCTCTCCCGTCCATGCCGGGGCCTCAGTCCTTGTGTGGAGTCGGGGCCGGAACCTGAGGATTCCTCTCCAGTGTTGCCATGGAACTTGGGGTGCTTCTGAGTCTCCCCAGGGGAGTCAGGCCTCGTCTCGAGTGGGGGCATGCACGTGCGCTTTCCTCCCGAGCTGCAGCAGTAGTGTCACGCTTCCTGTCACGTGGATCAAGGGATCTGTGGCTTTCCCTCGAGGCTGTCCCTCGAGGCTTTCCCACGAGGCTTTCCCACAGGGCTGTGCCACGTGCCACCTTGGTGTGAGTCGATCCTCGGCGTGAAAGACGAGCCCGTGAAGGGAAAAGAGGTTCCTCTGGAATGGACTGAGACATCTGGGGGACTCTTGGAATGGTGGCACGACCCTGGAGTTCCTCTTGCCGTTCCTGTTGAGAGGGCCTCCTCTTGAGATGCGACGGGAACGCCGGGAACTCTTTCCCGATGAAGCAGGGAAAGGATCCCTCATCTCGAGCTACGAGGCGGAAACGGGGCTCCTCTGGATGTGGGCGGGACCCTCGTGATTGCTCTCGAGTGGAGACGGGTATGTCGGGGAACTTCTTGATTTGCACCAAGGGTGTGAAGGAGCCTTTTTAAGTTCCAGAGGTGAGGTGTGATCAGCCTCGAGACGCCTCAGCGGAAATGGGCCTCATCTCGCCTGGAGGGGAGAACCTCCTGGATTTTCTCGAGTTGCGGCAGGTCTTCTCGAGTTACGACAGGGACCTCAGGGACCCGCTCTAGTGGCCTCAGGAAAGGCCAGTCCCCATGCGAGTTGCTAGGGGACCTCTCGGGATTCCTCTCCCGTCCATGCCGGGGCCTCAGTCCTTGTGTGGAGTCGGGGCCGGAACCTGAGGATTCCTCTCCAGTGTTGCCATGGATCTTGGGGTGCTTCTGAGTCTCCCCAGGGGAGTCAGGCCTCGTCTCGAGTGGGGGCATGCACGTGCGCTTTCCTCCCGAGCTGCAGCAGTAGTTTCACGCTTCCTGTCACGTGGATCAAGGGATCTGTGGCTTTCCCTCGAGGCTGTCCCTCGAGGCTTTCCCACGAGGCTTTCCCACAGGGCTGTGCCACGTGCCACCTTGGTGTGAGTCGATCCTCGGCATGAAAGACGAGCCGGTGAAGGGAAAAGAGGTTCCTCTGGAATGGACTGAGACATCTGGGGGACTCTTGGAATGGTGGCACGACCCTGGAGTTCCTCTCGCCGTTCCTGTTGAGAGGGCCTCCTCTTGAGATGCGACGGGAACGCCGGGAACTCTTTCCCGACGAAGCAGGGAAAGGATCCCTCATCTCGAGCTACGAGGCGGAAACGGGGCTCCTCTGGATGTGGGCGGGACCCTCGTGATTCCTCTCGAGTGGAGACGGGTATGTCGGGGAACTTCTTGATTTGCACCAAGGGTGTGAAGGACCCTTTCGAAGTTCCAGAGGTGAGGTGTGATCAGCCTCGAGACGCCTCAGCGGAAATGGGCCTCATCTCGCCTGGAGGGGAGAACCTCCTGGATTTTCTCGAGTTGTGGCAGGTCTTCTCGAGTTACGACGGGGACCTCAGGGACCCGCTCTGATGGCCTCAGGAAAGGCCAGTCCCCATGCGAGTTGCTAGGGGACCTCTCGGGATTCCTCTCCCGTCCATGCCGGGGCCTCAGTCCTTGTGTGGAGTCGGGGCCGGAACCTGAGGATTCCTCTCCAGTGTTGCCATGGATCTTGGGGTGCTTCTGAGTCTCCCCAGGGGAGTCAGGCCTCGTCTCGAGTGGGGGCATGCACGTGCGCTTTCCTCCCGAGCTGCAGCAGTAGTGTCACGCTTCCTGTCACGTGGATCAAGGGATCTGTGGCTTTCCCTCGAGGCTGTCCCTCGAGGCTTTCCCACGAGGCTTTCCCACAGGGCTGTGCCACGTGCCACCTTGGTGTGAGTCGATCCTCGGCGTGAAAGACGAGCCCGTGAAGGGAAAAGAGGTTCCTCTGGAATGGACTGAGACATCTGGGGGACTCTTGGAATGGTGGCACGACCCTGGAGTTCCTCTCGCCTTTCCTGTTGAGAGGGCCTCCTCTTGAGATGCGACGGGAAGGCCGGGAACTCTTTCCCGACGAAGCAGGGAAAGGATCCCTCATCTCGAGCTACGAGGCGGAAACGGGGCTCCTCTGGATGTGGGCGGGACCCACGTGATTCCTCTCGAGTGGAGACGGCTAGGTCGGGGAACTTCTTGATTTGCACCAAGGGTGTGTAGGACCCTTTCGAAGTTCCAGAGGTGAGGTGTGATCAGCCTCGAGACGCCTCAGCGGAAATGGGCCTCATCTCGCCTGGAGGGGAGAACCTCCTGGATTTTCTCGAGTTGCGGCAGGTCTTCTCGAGTTACGACGGGGACCACAGGGACCCGCTCTGGTGGCCTCAGGAAAGGCCAGTCCCCATGCGAGTTGCTAGGGGACCACTCGGGATTCCTCTCCCGTCCATGCCGGGGCCTCAGTCCTTGTGTGGAGTCGGGGCCGGAACCTGAGGATTGCTCTCCAGTGTTGCCATGGATCTTGGGGTGCTTCTGAGTCTCCCCAGGGGAGTCAGGCCTCGTCTCGAGTGGGGGCATGCACGTGCGCTTTCCTCCCGAGCTGCAGCAGTAGTGTCATGCTTCCTGTCACGTGGATCAAGGGATCTGTGGCTTTCCCTCGAGGCTGTCCCTCGAGGCTTTCCCACGAGGCTTTCCCACAGGGCTGTGCCACGTGACACCTTGGTGGGAGTCGATCCTCGGCGTGAAAGACGAGCCGGTGAAGGGAAAAGAGGTTCCTCTGGAATGGACTGAGACATCTGGGGGACTCTTGGAATGGTGGCACGACCCTGGAGTTCCTCTCGCCGTTCCTGTTGAGAGGGCCTCCTCTTGAGATGCGACGGGAAGGCCGGGAACTCTTTCCCGACGAAGCAGGGAAAGGATCCCTCATCTCGAGCTACGAGGCGGAAACGGGGCTCCTCTGGATGTGGGCGGGACCCTCATGATTCCTCTCGAGTGGAGACGGCTAGGTCGGGGAACTTCTTGATTTGCACCAAGGGTGTGAAGGACCCTTTCGAAGTTCCAGAGGTGAGGTGTGATCAGCCTCGAGACGCCTCAGCGGAAATGGGCCTCATCTCGCCTGGAGGGGAGAACCTCCTGGATTTTCTCGAGTTGCGGCAGGTCTTCTCGAGTTACGACGGGGAACTCAGGGACCCGCTCTGGTGGCCTCAGGAAAGGCCAGTCCCCATGCGAGTTGCTAGGGGACCTCTCGGGATTCCTCTCCCGTCCATGCCGGGGCCTCAGTCCTTGTGTGGAGTCGGGGCCGGAACCTGAGGATTCCTCTCCAGTGTTGCCATGGATCTTGGGGTGCTTCTGAGTCTCCCCAGGGGAGTCAGGCCTCGTCTCGAGTGGGGGCATGCACGTGCGCTTTCCTCCCGAGCTGCAGCAGTAGTGTCACGCTTCCTGTCACGTGGATCAAGGGATCTGTGGCTTTCCCTCGAGGCTGTCCCTCGAGGCTTTCCCACGAGGCTTTCCCACAGGGCTGTGCCACGTGCCACCTTGGTGTGAGTCGATCCTCGTCGTGAAAGACGAGCCCGTGAAGGGAAAAGAGGTTCCTCTGGAATGGACTGAGACATCTGGGGGACTCTTGGAATGGTGGCACGACCCTGGAGTTCCTCTTGCCCTTCCTGTTGAGAGGGCCTCCTCTTGAGATGCGACGGGAACGCCGGGAACTCTTTCCCGACGAAGCAGGGAAAGGATCCCTCATCTCGAGCTACGAGGCGGAAACGAGGCTCCTCTGGATGTGGGCGGGACCCTCGTGATTCCTCTCGAGTGGAGACGGGTATGTCGGGGAACTTCTTGATTTGCACCAAGGGTGTGAAGGAGCCTTTCGAAGTTCCAGAGGTGAGGTGTGATCAGCCTCGAGATGCCTCAGCGGAAATGGGCCTCATCTCGCCTGGAGGGGAGAACCTCCTGGATTTTCTCCAGTTGCGGCAGGTCTTCTCGAGTTACGACGGGGACCACAGGGACCCGCTCTGGTGGCCTCAGGAAAGGCCAGTCCCCATGCGAGTTGCTAGGGGACCACTCGGGATTCCTCTCCCGTCCATGCCGGGGCCTCAGTCCTTGTGTGGAGTCGGGGCCGGAACCTGAGGATTCCTCTCCAGTGTTGCCATGGATCTTGGGGTGCTTCTGAGTCTCCCCAGGGGAGTCAGGCCTCGTCTCGAGTGGGGGCATGCACGTGCGCTTTCCTCCCGAGCTGCAGCAGTAGTG
Organism: Budorcas taxicolor; assembly: GCF_023091745.1. Lineage (NCBI taxonomy): Eukaryota > Metazoa > Chordata > Mammalia > Artiodactyla > Bovidae > Budorcas > Budorcas taxicolor. The sequence goes on from NW_026291738.1 coordinate 1,100,159, forward strand.
TCATGCTTCCTGTCACGTGGATCCAGGGATCTGTGGCTTTCCCTCGAGGCTGTCCCTCGAGGCTTTCCCACGAGGCTTTCCCACAGGGCTGTGCCACGTGACACCTTGGTGGGAGTCGATCCTCGGCGTGAAAGACGAGCCGGTGAAGGGAAAAGAGGTTCCTCTGGAATGGACTGAGACATCTGGGGGACTCTTGGAATGGTGGCACGACCCTGGAGTTCCTCTCGCCGTTCCTGTTGAGAGGGCCTCCTCTTGAGATGCGACGGGAACGCCGGGAACTCTTTCCCGACGAAGCAGGGAAAGGATCCCTCATCTCGAGCTACGAGGCGGAAACGGGGCTCCTCTGGATGTGGGCGGGACCCTCGTGATTCCTCTCGAGTGGAGACGGCTAGGTCGGGGAACTTCTTGATTTGCACCAAGGGTGTGAAGGACCCTTTCGAAGTTCCAGAGGTGAGGTGTGATCAGCCTCGAGACGCCTCAGCGGAAATGGGCCTCATCTCGCCTGGAGGGGAGAACCTCCTGGATTTTCTCGAGTTGCGGCAGGTCTTCTCGAGTTACGACGGGGACCTCAGGGACCCGCTCTGGTGGCCTCAGGAAAGGCCAGTCCCCATGCGAGTTGCTAGGGGACCTCTCGGGATTCCTCTCCCGTCCATGCCGGGGCCTCAGTCCTTGTGTGGAGTTGGGGCCGGAACCTGAGGATTCCTCTCCAGTGTTGCCATGGATCTTGGGGTGCTTCTGAGTCTCCCCAGGGGAGTCAGGCCTCGTCTCGAGTGGGGGCATGCACGTGCGCTTTCCTCCCGAGCTGCAGCAGTAGTTTCACGCTTCCTGTCACGTGGATCAAGGGATCTGTGGCTTTCCCTCGAGGCTGTCCCTCGAGGCTTTCCCACGAGGCTTTCCCAAAGGGCTGTGCCACGTGCCACCTTGGTGTGAGTCGATCCTCGGCGTGAAAGACGAGCCGGTGAAGGGAAAAGAGGTTCCTCTGGAATGGACTGAGACATCTGGGGGACTCTTGGAATGGTGGCACGACCCTGGAGTTCCTCTCGCCGTTCCTGTTGAGAGGGCCTCCTCTTGAGATGCGACGGGAACGCCGGGAACTCTTTCCCGACGAAGCAGGGAAAGGATCCCTCATCTCGAGCTACGAGGCGGAAACGGGGCTCCTCTGGATGTGGGCGGGACCCTCGTGATTCCTCTCGAGTGGAGACGGGTATGTCGGGGAACTTCTTGATTTGCACCAAGGGTGTGAAGGACCCTTTCGAAGTTCCAGAGGTGAGGTGTGATCAGCCTCGAGACGCCTCAGCGGAAATGGGCCTCATCTCGCCTGGACGGGAGAACCTCCTGGATTTTCTCGAGTTGCGGCAGGTCTTCTCGAGTTACGACGGGGACCTCAGGGACCCGCTCTGGTGGCCTCAGGAAAGGCCAGTCCCCATGCGAGTTGCTAGGGGACCTCTCGGGATTCCTCTCCCGTCCATGCCGGGGCCTCAGTCCTTGTGTGGAGTCGGGGCCGGAACCTGAGGATTCCTCTCCAGTGTTGCCATGGATCTTGGGGTGCTTCTGAGTCTCCCCAGGGGAGTCACGCCTCGTCTCGAGTGGTGGCATGCACGTGCGCTTTCCTCCCGAGCTGCAGAAGTAGTGTCACGCTTCCTGTCACGTGGATCAAGGGATCTGTGGCTTTCCCTCGAGGCTGTCCCTCAAGGCTTTCCCACGAGGCTTTCCCACAGGGCTGTGCCACGTGCCACCTTGGTGTGAGTCGATCCTCGGCGTGAAAGACGAGCCCGTGAAGGGAAAAGAGGTTCCTCTGGAATGGACTGAGACATCTGGGGGACTCTTGGAATGGTGGCACGACCCTGGAGTTCCTCTCGCCGTTCCTGTTGAGAGGGCCTCCTCTTGAGATGCGACGGGAACGCCGGGAACTCTTTCCCGACGAAGCAGGGAAAGGATCCCTCATCTCGAGCTACGAGGCGGAAACGGGGCTCCTCTGGATGTGGGCGGGACCCTCGTGATTCCTCTCGAGTGGAGACGGGTATGTCGGGGAACTTCTTGATTTGCACCAAGGGTGTGAAGGACCCTTTCGAAGTTCCAGAGGTGAGGTGTGATCAGCCTCGAGACCCCTCAGCCGAAATGGGCCTCATCTCGCCTGGAGGGGAGAACCTCCTGGATTTTCTCGAGTTGCGGCAGGTCTTCTCGAGTTACGACGGGGACCTCAGAGACCCGCTCTGGTGGCCTCAGGAAAGGCCAGTCCCCATGCGAGTTGCTAGGGGACCTCTCGGGATTCCTCTCCCGTCCATGCCGGGGCCTCAGTCCTTGTGTGGAGTCGGGGCCGGAACCTGAGGATTCCTCTCCAGTGTTGCCATGGATCTTGGGGTGCTTCTGAGTCTCCCCAGGGGAGTCAGGCCTCGTCTCGAGTGGGGGCATGCACGTGCGCTTTCCTCCCGAGCTGCAACAGTAGTGTCACGCTTCCTGTCACGTGGATCAAGGGATCTGTGGCTTTCCCTCGAGGCTGTCCCTCGAGGCTTTCCCACGAGGCTTTCCCACAGGGCTGTGCCACGTGCCACCTTGGTGTGAGTCGATCCTCGGCGTGAAAGACGAGCCCGTGAAGGGAAAAGAGGTTCCTCTGGAATGGACTGAGACATCTGGGGGACTCTTGGAATGGTGGCACGACCCTGGAGTTCCTCTCGCCGTTCCTGTTGAGAGGGCCTCCTCTTGAGATGCGACGGGAACGCCGGGAACTCTTTCCCGACGAAGCAGGGAAATGATCCCTCATCTCGAGCTACGAGGCGGAAACGGGGCTCCTCTGGATGTGGGCGGGACCCTCGTGATTCCTCTCGAGTGGAGACGGGTATGTCGGGGAACTTCTTGATTTGCACCAAGGGTGTGAAGGACCCTTTCGAAGTTCCAGAGGTGAGGTGTGATCAGCCTCGAGACCCCTCAGCCGAAATGGGCCTCATCTCGCCTGGAGGGGAGAACCTCCTGGATTTTCTCGAGTTGCGGCAGGTCTTCTCGAGTTACGACGGGGACCTCAGGGACCCGCTCTGGTGGCCTCAGGAAAGGCCAGTCCCCATGCGAGTTGCTAGGGGACCTCTCGGGATTCCTCTCCCGTCCATGCCGGGGCCTCAGTCCTTGTGTGGAGTCGGAGCCGGAACCTGAGGATTCCTCTCCAGTGTTGCCATGGATCTTGGGGTGCTTCTGAGTCTCCCCAGGGGAGTCAGGCCTCGTCTCGAGTGGGGGCATGCACGTGCGCTTTCCTCCCGAGCTGCAGCAGTAGTCTCACGCTTCCTGTCTCGTGGATCAAGGGATCTGTGGCTTTCCCTCGAGGCTGTCCCTCGAGGCTTTCCCACGAGGCTTTCCCACAGGGCTGTGCCACGTGCCACCTTGGTGTGAGTCGATCCTCGGCGTGAAAGACGAGCCGGTGAAGGGAAAAGAGGTTCCTCTGGAATGGACTGAGACATCTGGGGGATTCTTGGAATGGTGGCACGACCCTGGAGTTCCTCTCGCCGTTCCTGTTGAGAGGGCCTCCTCTTGAGATGCGACGGGAACGCCGGGAACTCTTTCCCGACGAAGCAGGGAAAGGATCGCTCATCTCGAGCTACGAGGCGGAAACGGGGCTCCTCTGGATGTGGGCGGGACCCTCGTGATTCCTCTCGAGTGGAGACGGGTATGTCGGGGAACTTCTTGATTTGCACCAAGGGTGTGAAGGAGCCTTTTGAAGTTCCAGAGGTGAGGTGTGATCAGCCTCGAGACGCCTCAGCGGAAATGGGCCTCATCTCGCCTGGAGGGGAGAACCTCCTAGATTTTCTCGAGTTGCGGCAGGTCTTCTCGAGTTACGACGGGGACCTCAGGGACCCGCTCTGGTGGCCTCAGGAAAGGCTAGTCCGCATGCGCGTTGCTAGGGGACCTCTCGGGATTCCTCTCCCGTCCATGCCGGGGCCTCAGTCCTTGTGTGGAGTCGGGGCCGGAACCTGAGGATTCCTCTCCAGTGTTGCCATGGATCTTGGGGTGCTTCTGAGTCTCCCCAGGGGAGTCAGGCCTCGTCTCGAGTGGTGGCATGCACGTGCGCTTTCCTCCCGAGCTGCAGCAGTAGTGTCACGCTTCCTGTCACGTGGATCAAGGGATCTGTGGCTTTCCCTCAAGGCTGTCCCTCGAGGCTTTCCCACGAGGCTTTCCCACAGGGCTGTGCCACGTGCCACCTTGGTGTGAGTCGATCCTCGGCGTGAAAGACGAGCCGGTGAAGGGAAAAGAGGTTCCTCTGGAATGGACTGAGACATCTGGGGGACTCTTGGAATGGTGGCACGACCCTGGAGTTCCTCTTGCCGTTCCTGTTGAGAGGGCCTCCTCTTGAGATGCGACGGGAACGCCGGGAACTCTTTCCCGACGAAGCAGGGAAAGGATCCCTCATCTCGAGCTACGAGGCGGAAACGGGGCTCCCCTGGATGTGGGCGGGACCCACGTGATTCCTCTCGAGTGGAGACGGCTAGGTCGGGGAACTTCTTGATTTGCACCAAGGGTGTTAAAGACCCTTTCGAAGTTCCAGAGGTGAGGTGTGATCAGCCTCGAGACGCCTCAGCGGAAATGGGCCTCATCTCGCCTGGAGGGGAGAAACTCCTGGATTTTCTCGAGTTGCGGCAGGTCTTCTCGAGTTACGACGGGGACCACAGGGACCTGTTCTGGTGGCCTCAGGAAAGGCCAGTCCCCATGCGAGTTGCTAGGGGACCACTCGGGATTCCTCTCCCGTCCATGCCGGGGTCTCAGTCCTTGTGTGGAGTCGGGGCCGGAACCTGAGGATTCCTCTCCAGTGTTGCCATGGATCTTGGGGTTCTTCTGAGTCTCCCCAGGGGAGTCAGGCCTGGTCTCGAGTGGGGGCATGCACGTGCGCTTTCCTCCCGAGCTGCAGCAGTAGTGTCACGCTTCCTGTCACGTGGATCAAGGGATCTGTGGCTTTCCCTCCAGGCTGTCCCTCGAGGCTTTCCCACGAGGCTTTCCCACAGGGCTGTGCCACGTGCCACCTTGGTGTGAGTCGATCCTCGGCGTGAAAGACGAGCCCGTGAAGGGAAAAGAGGTTCCTCTGGAATGGACTGAGACATCTGGGGGACTCTTGGAATGGTGGCACGACCCTGGAGTTCCTCTCGCCGTTCCTGTTGAGAGGGCCTCCTCTTGAGATGCGACGGGAACGCCGGGAACTCTTTCCCGACGAAGCAGGGAAAGGATCCCTCATCTCGAGCTACGAGGCGGAAACGGGGCTCCTCTGGATGTGGGCGGGACCCTCGTGATTCCTCTCGAGTGGAGACGGGTATGTCGGGGAACTTCTTGATTTGCACCAAGGGTGTGAAGGACCCTTTCGAAGTTCCAGAGGTGAGGTGTGATCAGCCTCGAGACCCCTCAGCCGAAATGGGCCTCATCTCGCCTGGAGGGGAGAACCTCCTGGATTTTCTCGAGTTGCGGCAGGTCTTCTCGAGTTACGACGGGGACCTCAGAGACCCGCTCTGGTGGCCTCAGGAAAGGCCAGTCCCCATGCGAGTTGCTAGGGGACCTCTCGGGATTCCTCTCCCGTCCATGCCGGGGCCTCAGTCCTTGTGTGGAGTCGGGGCCGGAACCTGAGGATTCCTCTCCAGTGTTGCCATGGATCTTGGGGTGCTTCTGAGTCTCCCCAGGGGAGTCAGGCCTCGTCTCGAGTGGGGGCATGCACGTGCGCTTTCCTCCCGAGCTGCAACAGTAGTGTCACGCTTCCTGTCACGTGGATCAAGGGATCTGTGGCTTTCCCTCGAGGCTGTCCCTCGAGGCTTTCCCACGAGGCTTTCCCACAGGGCTGTGCCACGTGCCACCTTGGTGTGAGTCGATCCTCGGCGTGAAAGACGAGCCCGTGAAGGGAAAAGAGGTTCCTCTGGAATGGACTGAGACATCTGGGGGACTCTTGGAATGGTGGCACGACCCTGGAGTTCCTCTCGCCGTTCCTGTTGAGAGGGCCTCCTCTTGAGATGCGACGGGAACGCCGGGAACTCTTTCCCGACGAAGCAGGGAAATGATCCCTCATCTCGAGCTACGAGGCGGAAACGGGGCTCCTCTGGATGTGGGCGGGACCCTCGTGATTCCTCTCGAGTGGAGACGGGTATGTCGGGGAACTTCTTGATTTGCACCAAGGGTGTGAAGGACCCTTTCGAAGTTCCAGAGGTGAGGTGTGATCAGCCTCGAGACCCCTCAGCCGAAATGGGCCTCATCTCGCCTGGAGGGGAGAACCTCCTGGATTTTCTCGAGTTGCGGCAGGTCTTCTCGAGTTACGACGGGGACCTCAGGGACCCGCTCTGGTGGCCTCAGGAAAGGCCAGTCCCCATGCGAGTTGCTAGGGGACCTCTCGGGATTCCTCTCCCGTCCATGCCGGGGCCTCAGTCCTTGTGTGGAGTCGGAGCCGGAACCTGAGGATTCCTCTCCAGTGTTGCCATGGATCTTGGGGTGCTTCTGAGTCTCCCCAGGGGAGTCAGGCCTCGTCTCGAGTGGGGGCATGCACGTGCGCTTTCCTCCCGAGCTGCAGCAGTAGTCTCACGCTTCCTGTCTCGTGGATCAAGGGATCTGTGGCTTTCCCTCGAGGCTGTCCCTCGAGGCTTTCCCACGAGGCTTTCCCACAGGGCTGTGCCACGTGCCACCTTGGTGTGAGTCGATCCTCGGCGTGAAAGACGAGCCGGTGAAGGGAAAAGAGGTTCCTCTGGAATGGACTGAGACATCTGGGGGACTCTTGGAATGGTGGCACGACCCTGGAGTTCCTCTCGCCGTTCCTGTTGAGAGGGCCTCCTCTTGAGATGCGACGGGAACGCCGGGAACTCTTTCCCGACGAAGCAGGGAAAGGATCGCTCATCTCGAGCTACGAGGCGGAAACGGGGCTCCTCTGGATGTGGGCGGGACCCTCGTGATTCCTCTCGAGTGGAGACGGGTATGTCGGGGAACTTCTTGATTTGCACCAAGGGTGTGAAGGAGCCTTTTGAAGTTCCAGAGGTGAGGTGTGATCAGCCTCGAGACGCCTCAGCGGAAATGGGCCTCATCTCGCCTGGAGGGGAGAACCTCCTAGATTTTCTCGAGTTGCGGCAGGTCTTCTCGAGTTACGACGGGGACCTCAGGGACCCGCTCTGGTGGCCTCAGGAAAGGCTAGTCCGCATGCGCGTTGCTAGGGGACCTCTCGGGATTCCTCTCCCGTCCATGCCGGGGCCTCAGTCCTTGTGTGGAGTCGGGGCCGGAACCTGAGGATTCCTCTCCAGTGTTGCCATGGATCTTGGGGTGCTTCTGAGTCTCCCCAGGGGAGTCAGGCCTCGTCTCGAGTGGTGGCATGCACGTGCGCTTTCCTCCCGAGCTGCAGCAGTAGTGTCACGCTTCCTGTCACGTGGATCAAGGGATCTGTGGCTTTCCCTCAAGGCTGTCCCTCGAGGCTTTCCCACGAGGCTTTCCCACAGGGCTGTGCCACGTGCCACCTTGGTGTGAGTCGATCCTCGGCGTGAAAGACGAGCCGGTGAAGGGAAAAGAGGTTCCTCTGGAATGGACTGAGACATCTGGGGGACTCTTGGAATGGTGGCACGACCCTGGAGTTCCTCTTGCCGTTCCTGTTGAGAGGGCCTCCTCTTGAGATGCGACGGGAACGCCGGGAACTCTTTCCCGACGAAGCAGGGAAAGGATCCCTCATCTCGAGCTACGAGGCGGAAACGGGGCTCCCCTGGATGTGGGCGGGACCCACGTGATTCCTCTCGAGTGGAGACGGCTAGGTCGGGGAACTTCTTGATTTGCACCAAGGGTGTTAAAGACCCTTTCGAAGTTCCAGAGGTGAGGTGTGATCAGCCTCGAGACGCCTCAGCGGAAATGGGCCTCATCTCGCCTGGAGGGGAGAAACTCCTGGATTTTCTCGAGTTGCGGCAGGTCTTCTCGAGTTACGACGGGGACCACAGGGACCTGTTCTGGTGGCCTCAGGAAAGGCCAGTCCCCATGCGAGTTGCTAGGGGACCACTCGGGATTCCTCTCCCGTCCATGCCGGGGTCTCAGTCCTTGTGTGGAGTCGGGGCCGGAACCTGAGGATTCCTCTCCAGTGTTGCCATGGATCTTGGGGTTCTTCTGAGTCTCCCCAGGGGAGTCAGGCCTGGTCTCGAGTGGGGGCATGCACGTGCGCTTTCCTCCCGAGCTGCAGCAGTAGTGTCACGCTTCCTGTCACGTGGATCAAGGGATCTGTGACTTTCCCTCCAGGCTGTCCCTCGAGGCTTTCCCACGAGGCTTTCCCACAGGGCTGTGCCACGTGCCACCTTGGTGTGAGTCGATCCTCGGCGTGAAAGACGAGCCCGTGAAGGGAAAAGAGGTTCCTCTGGAATGGACTGAGACATCTGGGGGACTCTTGGAATGGTGGCACGACCCTGGAGTTCCTCTCGCCGTTCCTGTTGAGAGGGCCTCCTCTTGAGATGCGACGGGAACACCGGGAACTCTTTCCCGACGAAGCAGGGAAAGGATCCCTCATCTCGAGCTACGAGGCGGAAACGGGGCTCCTCTGGATGTGGGCGGGACCCTCGTGATTCCTCTCGAGTGGAGACGGGTATGTCGGGGAACTTCTTGATTTGCACCAAGGGTGTGAAGGAGCCTTTCGAAGTTCCAGAGGTAAGGTGTGATCAGCCTCGAGATGCCTCAGCGGAAATGGGCCTCATCTCGCCTGGAGGGGAGAACCTCCTGGATTTTCTCGAGTTGCGGCAGGTCTTCTCGAGTTACGACGGGGACCACAGGGACCCGCTCTGGTGGCCTCAGGAAAGGCCAGTTCCCATGCGAGTTGCTAGGGGACCACTCGGGATTCCTCTCCCGTCCATGCCGGGGCCTCAGTCCTTGTGTGGAGTCGGGGCCGGAACCTGAGGATTCCTCTCCAGTGTTGCCATGGATCTTGGGGTGCTTCTGAGTCTCCCCAAGGGAGTCAGGCCTCGTCTCGAGTGGGGGCATGCACGTGCGCTTTCCTCCCGAGCTGCAGCAGTAGTGTCACGCATCCTGTCACGTGGATCAAGGGATCTGTGGCTTTCCCTCGAGGCTGTCCCTCGAGGCTTTCCCACGAGGCTTTCCCACAGGGCTGTGCCACGTGCCACCTTGGTGTGAGTCGATCCTCGGCGTGAAAGACGAGCTGGTGAAGGGAAAAGAGGTTCCTCTGGAATGGACTGAGACATCTGGGGGACTCTTGGAATGGTGGCACGACCCTGGAGTTCCTCTCGCCTTTCCTGTTGAGAGGGCCTCCTCTTGAGATGCGACGGGAACGCCGGGAACTCTTTCCCGACGAAGCAGGGAAAGGATCCCTCATCTCGAGCTACGAGGCGGAAACGGGGCTCCTCTGGATGTGGGCGGGACCCACGTGATTCCTCTCGAGTGGAGACGGCTAGGTCGGGGAACTTCTTGATTTGCACCAAGGGTGTGTAGGACCCTTTCGAAGTTCCAGAGGTGAGGTGTGATCAGCCTCGAGACGCCTCAGCGGAAATGGGCCTCATCTCGCCTGGAGGGGAGAACCTCCTGGATTTTCTCGAGTTGCGGCAGGTCTTCTCGAGTTACGACGGGGACCACAGGGACCCGCTCTGGTGGCCTCAGGAAAGGCCAGTCCCCATGCTAGTTGCTAGGGGACCACTCGGGATTCCTCTCCCGTCCATGCCGGGGCCTCAGTCCTTGTGTGGAGTCGGGGCCGGAACCTGAGGATTCCTCTCCAGTGTTGCCATGGATCTTGGGGTGCTTCTGAGTCTCCCCAGGGGAGTCAGGCCTCGTCTCGAGTGGGGGCATGCACGTGCCCTTTCCTCCCGAGCTGCAGCAGTAGTGTCATGCTTCCTGTCACGTGGATCAAGGGATCTGTGGCTTTCCCTCGAGGCTGTCCCTCGAGGCTTTCCCACGAGGCTTTCCCACAGGGCTGTGCCACGTGCCACCTTGGTGGGAGTCGATCCTCGGCGTGAAAGACGAGCCGGTGAAGGGAAAAGAGGTTCCTCTGGAGTGGACTGAGACATCTGGGGGACTCTTGGAATGGTGGCACGACCCTGGAGTTCCTCTCGCCGTTCCTGTTGAGAGGGCCTCCTCTTGAGATGCGACGGGAACGCCGGGAACTCTTTCCCGACGAAGCAGGGAAAGGATCCCTCATCTCGAGCTACGAGGCGGAAACGGGGCTCCTCTGGATGTGGGCGGGACCCTCGTGATTCCTCTCGAGTGGAGACGGCTAGGTCGGGGAACTTCTTGATTTGCACCAAGGGTGTGAAGGACCCTTTCGAAGTTCCAGAGGTGAGGTGTGATCAGCCTCGAGATGCCTCAGCGGAAATGGGCCTCATCTCGCCTGGAGGGGAGAACCTCCTGGATTTTCTCGAGTTGCGGCAGGTCTTCTCGAGTTACGACGGGGAACTCAGGGACCCGCTCTGGTGGCCTCAGGAAAGGCCAGTCCCCATGCGAGTTGCTAGGGGACCTCTCGGGATTCCTCTCCCGTCCATGCCGGGGCCTCAGTCCTTGTGTGGAGTTGGGGCCGGAACCTGAGGATTCCTCTCCAGTGTTGCCATGGATCTTGGGGTGCTTCTGAGTCTCCCCAGGGGAGTCAGGCCTCGTCTCGAGTGGGGGCATGCACGTGCGCTTTCCTCCCGAGCTGCAGCAGTAGTGTCACGCTTCCTGTCACGTGGATCAAGTGATCTGTGGCTTTCCCTCGAGGCTGTCCCTCGAGGCTTTCCCACGAGGCTTTCCCACAGGGCTGTGCCACGTGCCACCTTGGTGTGAGTCGATCCTCGGCGTGAAAGACGAGCCGGTGAAGGGAAAAGAGGTTCCTCTGGAACGGACTGAGACATCTGGGGGACTCTTGGAATGGTGGCACGACCCTGGAGTTCCTCTCGCCGTTCCTGTTGAGAGGGCCTCCTCTTGAGATGCGACGGGAACGCCGGGAACTCTTTCCCGACGAAGCAGGGAAAGGATCCCTCATCTCGAGCTACGAGGCAGAAACGGGGCTCCTCTGGATGTGGGCGGGACCCTCGTGATTCCTCTCGAGTGGAGACGGGTATGTCGGGGAACTTCTTGATTTGCACCAAGGGTGTGAAAGACCCTTTCGAAGTTCCAGAGGTGAGGTGTGATCAGCCTCGAGACGCCTCAGCGGAAATGGACCTCATCTCGCCTGGACGGGAGAACCTCCTGGATTTTCTCGAGTTGCGGCAGGTCTTCTCGAGTTACGACGGGGACCTCAGGGACCCGCTCTGGTGGCCTCAGGAAAGGCCAGTCCGCATGCGAGTTGCTAGGGGACCTCTCGGGATTCCTCTCCCGTCCATGCCGGGGCCTCAGTCCTTGTGTGGAGTCGGGGCCGGAACCTGAGGATTCCTCTCCAGTGTTGCCATGGATCTTGGGGTGCTTCTGAGTCTCCCCAGGGGAGTCAGGCCTCGTCTCGAGTGGTGGCATGCACGTGCGCTTTCCTCCCGAGCTGCAGCAGTAGTGTCACGCTTCCTGTCACGTGGATCAAGGGATCTGTGGCTTTCCCTCGAGGCTGTCCCTCGAGGCTTTCCCACGAGGCTTTCCCACAGGGCTGTGCCACGTGCCACCTTGGTGTGAGTCGATCCTCGGCGTGAAAGACGAGCCCGTGAAGGGAAAAGAGGTTCCTCTGGAATGGACTGAGACATCTGGGGGACTCTTGGAATGGTGGCACGACCCTGGAGTTCCTCTCGCCGTTCCTGTTGAGAGGGCCTCCTCTTGAGATGCGACGGGAACGCCGGGAACTCTTTCCCGTCGAAGCAGGGAAAGGATCCCTCATCTCGAGCTACGAGGCGGAAACGGGGCTCCTCTGGATGTGGGCGGGACCCTCGTGATTCCTCTCGAGTGGAGACGGCTAGGTCGGGGAACTTCTTGATTTGCACCAAGGGTGTGAAGGACCCTTTCGAAGTTCCAGAGGTGAGGTGTGATCAGCCTCGAGACCCCTCAGCCGAAATGGGCCTCATCTCGCCTGGAGGGGAGAACCTCCTGGATTTTCTCGAGTTGCGGCAGGTCTTCTCGAGTTACGACGGGGACCTCAGGGACCCGCTCTGGTGGCCTCAGGAAAGGCCAGTCCCCATGCGAGTTGCTAGGGGACCTCTCGGGATTCCTCTCCCGTCCATGCCGGGGCCTCAGTCCTTGTGTGGAGTCGGGGCCGGAACCTGAGGATTCCTCTCCAGTGTTGCCATGGATCTTGGGGTGCTTCTGAGTCTCCCCAGGGGAGTCAGGCCTCGTCTCGAGTGGGGGCATGCACGTGCGCTTTCCTCCCGAGCTGCAACAGTAGTGTCACGCTTCCTGTCACGTGGATCAAGGGATCTGTGGCTTTCCCTCGAGGCTGTCCCTCGAGGCTTTCCCACGAGGCTTTCCCACAGGGCTGTGCCACGTGCCACCTTGGTGTGAGTCGATCCTCGGCGTGAAAGACGAGCCGGTGAAGGGAAAAGAGGTTCCTCTGGAATGGACTGAGACATCTGGGGGACTCTTGGAATGGTGGCACGACCCTGGAGTTCCTCTCGCAGTTCCTGTTGAGAGGGCCTCCTCTTGAGATGCGACGGGAACGCCGGGAACTCTTTCCCGACGAAGCAGGGAAAGGATCGCTCATCTCGAGCTACGAGGCGGAAACGGGGCTCCTCTGGATGTGGGCGGGACCCTCGTGATTCCTCTCGAGTGGAGACGGGTATGTCGGGGAACTTCTTGATTTGCACCAAGGGTGTGAAGGAGCCTTTTGAAGTTCCAGAGGTGAGGTGTGATCAGCCTCGAGACGCCTCAGCGGAAATGGGCCTCATCTCGCCTGGAGGGGAGAACCTCTTAGATTTTCTCGAGTTGCGGCAGGTCTTCTCGAGTTACGACGGGGACCTCAGGGACCCGCTCTGGTGGCCTCAGGAAAGGCCAGTCCGCATGCGAGTTGCTTGGGGACCTCTCGGGATTCCTCTCCCGTCCATGCCGGGGCCTCAGTCCTTGTGTGGAGTCGGGGCCGGAACCTGAGGATTCCTCTCCAGTGTTGCCATGGATCTTGGGGTGCTTCTGAGTCTCCCCAGGGGAGTCAGGCCTCGTCTCGAGTGGGGGCATGCACGTGCGCTTTCCTCCAGAGCTGCAGCAGTAGTGTCACGCTTCCTGTCACGTGGATCAAGGGATCTGTGGCTTTCCCTCGAGGCTGTCCCTCGAGGCTTTCCCACGAGGCTTTCCCACAGGGCTGTGCCACGTGCCACCTTGGTGGGAGTCGATCCTCGGCGTGAAAGACGAGCCGCTGAAGGGAAAAGAGGTTCCTCTGGAATGGACTGAGACATCTGGGGGACTCTTGGAATGGTGGCAGGACCCTGGAGTTCCTCTTGCCGTTCCTGTTGAGAGGGCCTCCTCTTGAGATGCGACGGGAACGCCGGGAACTCTTTCCCGACGAAGCAGGGAAAGGATCCCTCATCTCGAGCTACGAGGCGGAAACGGGGCTCCCCTGGATGTGGGCGGGACCCACGTGATTCCTCTCGAGTGGAGACGGCTAGGTCGGGGAACTTCTTGATTTGCACCAAGGGTGTTAAAGACCCTTTCGAAGTTCCAGAGGTGAGGTGTGATCAGCCTCGAGACGCCTCAGCGGAAATGGGCCTCATCTCGCCTGGAGGGGAGAACCTCCTGGATTTTCTCGAGTTGCGGCAGGTCTTCTCGAGTTACGACGGGGACCACAGGGACCTGCTCTGGTGGCCTCAGGAAAGGCCAGTCCCCATGCGAGTTGCTAGGGGACCACTCGGGATTCCTCTCCCGTCCATGCCGGGGTCTCAGTCCTTGTGTGGAGTCGGGGCGGGAACCTGAGGATTACTCTCCAGTGTTGCCATGGATCTTGGGGTGCTTCTGAGTCTCCCCAGGGGAGTCAGGCCTCGTCTCGAGTGGGGGCATGCACGTGCGCTTTCCTCCCGAGCTGCAGCAGTAGTGTCACGCTTCCTGTCACGTGGATCAAGGGATCTGTGGCTTTCCCTCGAGGCTGTCCCTCGAGGCTTTCCCACGAGGCTTTCCCACAGGGCTGTGCCACGTGCCACCTTGGTGTGAGTCGATCCTCGGCGTGAAAGACGAGCCGGTGAAGGGAAAAGAGGTTCCTCTGGAATGGACTGAGACATCTGGGGGACTCTTGGAATGGTGGCACGACCCTGGAGTTCCTCTCGCCGTTCCTGTTGAGAGGGCCTCCTCTTGAGATGCGACGGGAACACCGGGAACTCTTTCCCGACGAAGCAGGGAAAGGATCCCTCATCTCGAGCTACGAGGCGGAAACGGGGCTCCTCTGGATGTGGGCGGCACCCACGTGATTCCTCTCGAGTGGAGACGGCTAGGTCGGGGAACTTCTTGATTTGCACCAAGGGTGTGAAGGAACCTTTCGAAGTTCCAGAGGTGAGGTGTGATCAGCCTCGAGACGCCTCAGCGGAAATGGGCCTCATCTCGCCTGGAGGGGAGAACCTCCTGGATTTTCTCGAGTTGCGGCAGGTCTTCTCGAGTTACGATGGGGACCACAGGGACCCGCTCTGGTGGCCTCAGGAAAGGCCAGTCCCCATGCGAGTTGCTAGGGGACCTCTCGGGATTCCTCTCCCGTCCATGCCGGGCCTCAGTCCTTGTGTGGAGTCGGGGCCGGAACCTGAGGATTCCTCTCCAGTGTTGCCATGGATCTTGGGGTGCTTCTGAGTATCCCCAGGGGAGTCAGGCCTCGTCTCGAGTGGGGGCATGCACGTGCGCTTTCCTCCCGAGCTGCTGCAGTAGTGTCACGCTTCCTGTCACGTGGATCAAGGGATCTGTGGCTTTCCCTCGAGGCTGTCCCTCGAGGCTTTCCCACGAGGCTTTCCCACAGGGCTGTGCCACGTGACACCTTGGTGGGAGTCGATCCTCGGCGTGAAAGACGAGCCGGTGAAGGGAAAAGAGGTTCCTCTGGAATGGACTGAGACATCTGGGGGACTCTTGGAATGGTGGCACGAACCTGGAGTTCCTCTCGCCGTTCCTGTTGAGAGGGCCTCCTCTTGAGATGCGACGGGAACGCCGGGAACTCTTTCCCGACGAAGCAGGGAAAGGATCCCTCATCTCGAGCTACGAGGCGGAAACGGGGCTCCTCTGGGTGTGGGCGGGACCCTCGTGATTCCTCTCGAGTGGAGACGGCTAGGTCGGGGAACTTCTTGATTTGCACCAAGAGTGTGAAGGAGCCTTTCGAAGTTCCAGAGGTGAGGTGTGATCAGCCTCGAGACGCCTCAGCGGAAATGGGCCTCATCTCGCCTGGAGGGGAAAACCTCCTGGATTTTCTCCAGTTGCGGCAGGTCTTCTCGAGTTACGACGGGGACCTCAGGGACCCGCTCTGGTGGCCTCAGGAAAGGCCAGTCCCCATGCGAGTTGCTAGGGGACCTCTCGGGATTCCTCTCCCGTCCATGCCGGGGCCTCAGTCCTTGTGTGGAGTCGGGGCCGGAACCTGAGGATTCCTCTCCAGTGTTGCCATGGATCTTGGGGTGCTTCTGAGTCTCCCCAGGGGAGTCAGGCCTCGTCTCGAGTGGGGGCATGCACGTGCGCTTTCCTCCCGAGCTGCAGCAGTAGTGTCACGCTTCCTGTCACGTGGATCAAGGGATCTGTGGCTTTCCCTCGAGGCTGTCCCTCGAGGCTTTCCCACGAGGCTTTCCCACAGGGCTGTGCCACGTGCCACCTTGGTGTGAGTCGATCCTCGGCGTGAAAGACGAGCCGCTGAAGGGAAAAGAGGTTCCTCTGGAATGGACTGAGACATCTGGGGGACTCTTGGAATGGTGGCACGACCCTGGAGTTCCTCTCGAAGTTCCTGTAAAGAGGGCCTCCTCTTGAGATGCGACGGGAAGGCCGGGAACTCTTTCCCGACGAAGCAGGGAAAGGATCCCTCATCTCGAGCTACGAGGCGGAAACGGGGCTCCTCTGGATGTGGGCGGGACCCTCGTGATTCCTCTCGAGTGGAGACGGCTAGGTCGGGGAACTTCTTGATTTGCACCAAGGGTGTGAAGGACCCTTTCGAAGTTCCAGAGGTGAGGTGTGATCAGCCTTGAGACGCCTCAGAGGAAATGGGCCTCATCTCGCCTGGAGGGGAGAACCTCCTGGATTTTCTCCAGTTGCGGTAGGTCTTCTCGAGTTACAAGGGGACCTCAGGGACCCGCTCTGGTGGCCTCAGGAAAGGCCAGTCCCCATGCGAGTTGCTAGGGGACCTCTCGGGATTCCTCTCCCGTCCATGCCGGGGCCTCAGTCCTTGTGTGGAGTCGGGGCCGGAACCTGAGGATTCCTCTCCAGTGTTGCCATGGATCTTGGGGTGCTTCTGAGTCTCCCCAGGGGAGTCAGGCCTCGTCTCGAGTGGGGGCATGCACGTGCGCTTTCCTCCCGAGCTGCAGCAGTAGTGTCACGCTTCCTGTCACGTGGATCAAGGGATCTGTGGCTTTCCCTCGAGGCTGTCCCTCGAGGCTTTCCCACGAGGCTTTCCCACAGGGCTGTGCCACGTGCCACCTTGGTGTGAGTCGATCCTCGGCGTGAAAGACGAGCCGCTGAAGGGAAAAGAGGTTCCTCTGGAATGGACTGAGACATCTGGGGGACTCTTGGAATGGTGGCACGACCCTGGAGTTCCTCTCGCCGTTCCTGTTGAGAGGGCCTCCTCTTGAGATGCGACGGGAACGCCGGGAACTCTTTCCCGACGAAGCAGGTAAAGGATCCCTCATCTCGAGCTACGAGGCGGAAACGGGGCTCCTCTGGATGTGGGCGGGACCCTCGTGATTCCTCTCGAGTGGAGACGGCTAGGTCGGGGAACTTCTTGATTTGCACCAAGGGTGTGAAGGACCCTTTCGAAGTTCCAGAGGTGAGGTGTGATCAGCCTTGAGACGCCTCAGAGGAAATGGGCCTCATCTCGCCTGGAGGGGAGAACCTCCTGGATTTTCTCCAGTTGCGGTAGGTCTTTTCGAGTTACAAGGGGACCTCAGGGACCCACTCTGGTGGCCTCAGGAAAGGCCAGTCCCCATGCGAGTTGCTAGGGGACCTCTCGGGATTCCTCTCCCGTCCATGCCGGGGCCTCAGTCCTTGTGTGGAGTTGGGGCCGGAACCTGAGGATTCCTCTCAAGTGTTGCCATGGATCTTGGGGTGCTTCTGAGTCTCCCCAGGGGAGTCAGGCCTCGTCTCGAGTGGGGGCATGCACGTGCGCTTTCCTCCCGAGCTGCAGCAGTAGTGTCACGCTTCCTGTCACGTGGATCAAGGGATCTGTGGCTTTCCCTCGAGGCTGTCCCTCGAGGCTTTCCCACGAGGCTTTCCCACAGGGCTGTGCCACGTGCCACCTTGGTGTGAGTCGATCCTCGGCGTGAAAGACGAGCCGGTGAAGGGAAAAGAGGTTCCTCTGGAATGGACTGAGACATCTGGGGGACTCTTGGAATGGTGGCACGACCCTGGAGTTCCTCTCGCCGTTCCTGTTGAGAGGGCCTCCTCTTGAGATGCGACGGGAACGCCGGGAACTCTTTCCCGACGAAGCAGGGAAAGGATCCCTCATCTCGAGCTACGAGGCGGAAACGGGGCTCCTCTGGATGTGAGCGGGACCCACGTGATTCCTCTCGAGTGGAGACGGCTAGGTCGGGGAAATTCTTGATTTGCACCAAGGGTATGAAGGACCCTTTCGAAGTTCCAGAGGTGAGGTGTGATCAGCCTCGAGACCCCTCAGCCGAAATGGGCCTCATCTCGCCTGGAGGGGAGAACCTCCTGGATTTTCTCGAGTTGCGGCAGGTCTTCTCGAGTTACGACGGGGACCTCAGGGAACCGCTCTGGTGGCCTCAGGAAAAGCCAGTCCCCATGCGAGTTGCTAGGGGACCTCTCGGGATTCCTCTCCCGTCCATGCCGGGGCCTCAGTCCTTGTGTGGAGTCGGGGCCGGAACCTGAGGATTCCTCTCCAGTGTTGCCATGGATCTTGGGGTGCTTCTGAGTCTCCCCAGGGGAGTCAGGCCTCGTCTCGAGTGGGGGCATGCACGTGCGCTTTCCTCCCGAGCTGCAGCAGTAGTGTCACGCTTCCTGTCACGTGGATCAAGGGATCTGTGGCTTTCCCTCGAGGCTGTCCCTCGAGGCTTTCCCACGAGGCTTTCCCACAGGGCTGTGCCACGTGCCACCTTGGTGTGAGTCGATCCTCGGCGTGAAAGACGAGCCGGTGAAGGGAAAAGAGGTTCCTCTGGAATGGACTGAGACATCTGGGGGACTCTTGGAATGCTGGCACGACCCTGGAGTTCCTCTTGCCGTTCCTGTTGAGAGGGCCTCCTCTTGAGATGCGACGGGAACGCCGGGAACTCTTTCCCGACGAAGCAGGGAAAGGATCCCTCATCTCGAGCTACGAGGCGGAAACGGGGCTCCCCTGGATGTGGGCGGGACCCACGTGATTCCTCTCGAGTGGAGACGGCTAGGTCGGGGAACTTCTTGATTTGCACCAAGGGTGTTAAAGACCCTTTCGAAGTTCCAGAGGTGAGGTGTGATCAGCCTCGAGACGCCTCAGCGGAAATGGGCCTCATCTCGCCTGGATGGGAGAACCTCCTGGATTTTCTCGAGTTGCGGCAGGTCTTCTCGAGTTACGACGGGGACCACAGGGACCTGCTCTGGTGGCCTCAGGAAAGGCCAGTCCCCATGCGAGTTGCTAGGGGACCACTCGGGATTCCTCTCCCGTCCATGCCGGGGTCTCAGTCCTTGTGTGGAGTCGGGGCGGGAACCTGAGGATTACTCTCCAGTGTTGCCATGGATCTTGGGGTGCTTCTGAGTCTCCCCAGGGGAGTCAGGCCTCGTCTCGAGTGGGGGCATGCACGTGCGCTTTCCTCCCGTGCTGCAGCAGTAGTGTCACGCTTCCTGTCACGTGGATCAAGGGATCTGTGGCTTTCCCTCGAGGCTGTCCCTCGAGGCTTTCCCACGAGGCTTTCCCACAGGGCTGTGCCACGTGCCACCTTGGTGTGAGTCGATCCTCGGCGTGAAAGACGAGCCGGTGAAGGGAAAAGAGGTTCCTCTGGAATGGACTGAGACATCTGGGGGACTCTTGGAATGGTGGCACGACCCTGGAGTTCCTCTCGCCGTTCCTCTTGAGAGGGCCTCCTCTTGAGATGCGACGGGAACACCGGGAACTCTTTCCCGACGAAGCAGGGAAAGGATCCCTCATCTCGAGCTACGAGGCGGAAACGGGGCTCCTCTGGATGTGGGCGGCACCCACGTGATTCCTCTCGAGTGGAGACGGCTAGGTCGGGGAACTTCTTGATTTGCACCAAGGCTGTGAAGGAACCTTTCGAAGTTCCAGAGGTGAGGTGTGATCAGCCTCGAGACGCCTCAGCGGAAATGGGCCTCATCTCGCCTGGAGGGGAGAACCTCCTGGATTTTCTCGAGTTGCAGCAGGTCTTCTCGAGTTACGATGGGGACCACAGGGACCCGCTCTGGTGGCCTCAGGAAAGGCCAGTCCCCATGCGAGTTGCTAGGGGACCTCTCGGGATTCCTCTCCCGTCCATGCCGGGCCTCAGTCCTTGTGTGGAGTCGGGGCCGGAACCTGAGGATTCCTCTCCAGTGTTGCCATGGATCTTGGGGTGCTTCTGAGTCTCCCCAGGGGAGTCAGGCCTCGTCTCGAGTGGGGGCATGCACGTGCGCTTTCCTCCCGAGCTGCTGCAGTAGTGTCACGCTTCCTGTCACGTGGATCAAGGGATCTGTGGCTTTCCCTCGAGGCTGTCCCTCGAGGCTTTCCCACGAGGCTTTCCCACAGGGCTGTGCCACGTGACACCTTGTTGGGAGTCGATCCTCGGCGTGAAAGACGAGCCGGTGAAGGGAAAAGAGGTTCCTCTGGAATGGACTGAGACATCTGGGGGACTCTTGGAATGGTGGCACGACCCTGGAGTTCCTCTCGCCGTTCCTGTTGAGAGGGCCTCCTCTTGAGATGCGACGGGAACGCCGGGAACTCTTTCCCGACGAAGCAGGGAAAGGATCCCTCATCTCGAGCTACGAGGCGGAAACGGGGCTCCTCTGGGTGTGGGCGGGACCCTCGTGATTCCTCTCGAGTGTAGACGGCTAGGTCGGGGAACTTCTTGATTTGCACCAAGAGTGTGAAGGACCCTTTCGAAGTTCCAGAGGTGAGGTGTGATCAGCCTCGAGACGCCTCAGCGGAAATGGGCCTCATCTCGCCTGGAGGGGAAAACCTCCTGGATTTTCTCCAGTTGCGGCAGGTCTTCTCGAGTTACGACGGGGACCTCAGGGACCCGCTCTGGTGGCCTCAGGAAAGGCCAGTCCCCATGCGAGTTGCTAGGGGACCTCTCGGGATTCCTCTCCCGTCCATGCCGGGGCCTCAGTCCTTGTGTGGAGTCGGGGCCGGAACCTGAGGATTCCTCTCCAGTGTTGCCATGGATCTTGGGGTGCTTCTGAGTCTCCCCAGGGGAGTCAGGCCTCGTCTCGAGTGGGGGCATGCACGTGCGCTTTCCTCCCGAGCTGCAACAGTAGTGTCACGCTTCCTGTCACGTGGATCAAGGGATCTGTGGCTTTCCCTCGAGGCTGTCCCTCGAGGCTTTCCCACGAGGCTTTCCCACAGGGCTGTGCCACGTGCCACCTTGGTGTGAGTCGATCCTCGGCGTGAAAGACGAGCCGGTGAAGGGAAAAGAGGTTCCTCTGGAATGGACTGAGACATCTGGGGGACTCTTGGAATGGTGGCACGACCCTGGAGTTCCTCTCGAAGTTCCTGTAAAGAGGGCCTCCTCTTGAGATGCGACGGGAAGGCCGGGAACTCTTTCCCGACGAAGCAGGGAAAGGATCCCTCATCTCGAGCTACGAGGCGGAAACGGGGCTCCTCTGGATGTGGGCGGGACCCTCGTGATTCCTCTCGAGTGGAGACGGCTAGGTCGGGGAACTTCTTGATTTGCACCAAGGGTGTGAAGGACCCTTTCGAAGTTCCAGAGGTGAGGTGTGATCAGCCTTGAGACGCCTCAGAGGAAATGGGCCTCATCTCGCCTGGAGGGGAGAACCTCCTGGATTTTCTCCAGTTGCGGTAGGTCTTCTCGAGTTACAAGGGGACCTCAGGGACCCGCTCTGGTGGCCTCAGGAAAGGCCAGTCCCCATGCGAGTTGCTAGGGGACCTCTCGGGATTCCTCTCCCGTCCATGCCGGGGCCTCAGTCCTTGTGTGGAGTCGGGGCCGGAACCTGAGGATTCCTCTCCAGTGTTGCCATGGATCTTGGGGTGCTTCTGAGTCTCCCCAGGGGAGTCAGG
Source organism: Budorcas taxicolor (assembly GCF_023091745.1). Classification (NCBI taxonomy): domain Eukaryota; kingdom Metazoa; phylum Chordata; class Mammalia; order Artiodactyla; family Bovidae; genus Budorcas; species Budorcas taxicolor. The sequence goes on from NW_026291738.1 coordinate 1,121,313, forward strand.
CCTCGTCTCGAGTGGGGGCATGCACGTGCGCTTTCCTCCCGAGCTGCAGCAGTAGTGTCACGCTTCCTGTCACGTGGATCAAGGGATCTGTGGCTTTCCCTCGAGGCTGTCCCTCGAGGCTTTCCCACGAGGCTTTCCCACAGGGCTGTGCCACGTGCCACCTTGGTGTGAGTCGATCCTCGGCGTGAAAGACGAGCCGCTGAAGGGAAAAGAGGTTCCTCTGGAATGGACTGAGACATCTGGGGGACTCTTGGAATGGTGGCACGACCCTGGAGTTCCTCTCGCCGTTCCTGTTGAGAGGGCCTCCTCTTGAGATGCGACGGGAACGCCGGGAACTCTTTCCCGACGAAGCAGGTAAAGGATCCCTCATCTCGAGCTACGAGGCGGAAACGGGGCTCCTCTGGATGTGGGCGGGACCCTCGTGATTCCTCTCGAGTGGAGACGGCTAGGTCGGGGAACTTCTTGATTTGCACCAAGGGTGTGAAGGACCCTTTCGAAGTTCCAGAGGTGAGGTGTGATCAGCCTTGAGACGCCTCAGAGGAAATGGGCCTCATCTCGCCTGGAGGGGAGAACCTCCTGGATTTTCTCCAGTTGCGGTAGGTCTTCTCGAGTTACAAGGGGACCTCAGGGACCCGCTCTGGTGGCCTCAGGAAAGGCCAGTCCCCATGCGAGTTGCTAGGGGACCTCTCGGGATTCCTCTCCCGTCCAAGCCGGGGCCTCAGTCCTTGTGTGGAGTTGGGGCCGGAACCTGAGGATTCCTCTCAAGTGTTGCCATGGATCTTGGGGTGCTTCTGAGTCTCCCCAGGGGAGTCAGGCCTCGTCTCGAGTGGGGTCATGCACGTGCGCTTTCCTCCCGAGCTGCAGCAGTAGTGTCACGCTTCCTGTCACGTGGATCAAGGGATCTGTGGCTTTCCCTCGAGGCTGTCCCTCGAGGCTTTCCCACGAGGCTTTCCCACAGGGCTGTGCCACGTGCCACCTTGGTGTGAGTCGATCCTCGGCGTGAAAGACGAGCCGCTGAAGGGAAAAGAGGTTCCTCTGGAATGGACTGAGACATCTGGGGGACTCTTGGAATGGTGGCACGACCCTGGAGTTCCTCTCGCCGTTCCTGTTGAGAGGGCCTCCTCTTGAGATGCGACGGGAACGCCGGGAACTCTTTCCCGACGAAGCAGGGAAAGGATCCCTCATCTCGAGCTACGAGGCGGAAACGGGGCTCCTCTGGATGTGGGCGGGACCCACGTGATTCCTCTCGAGTGGAGACGGCTAGGTCGGGGAAATTCTTGATTTGCACCAAGGGTATGAAGGACCCTTTCGAAGTTCCAGAGGTGAGGTGTGATCAGCCTCGAGACCCCTCAGCCGAAATGGGCCTCATCTCGCCTGGAGGGGAGAACCTCCTGGATTTTCTCGAGTTGCGGCAGGTCTTCTCGAGTTACGACGGGGACCTCAGGGACCCGCTCTGGTGGCCTCAGGAAAGGCCAGTCCCCATGCGAGTTGCTAGGGGACCTCTCGGGATTCCTCTCCCGTCCATGCCGGGGCCTCAGTCCTTGTGTGGAGTCGGGGCCGGAACCTGAGGATTCCTCTCCAGTGTTGCCATGGATCTTGGGGTGCTTCTGAGTCTCCCCAGGGGAGTCAGGCCTCGTCTCGAGTGGGGGCATGCACGTGCGCTTTCCTCCCGAGCTGCAGCAGTAGTGTCACGCTTCCTGTCACGTGGATCAAGGGATCTGTGGCTTTCCCTCGAGGCTGTCCCTCGAGGCTTTCCCACGAGGCTTTCCCACAGGGCTGTGCCACGTGCCACCTTGGTGTGAGTCGATCCTCGGCGTGAAAGACGAGCGGTGAAGGGAAAAGAGGTTCCTCTGGAATGGACTGAGACATCTGGGGGACTCTTGGAATGGTGGCACGACCCTGGAGTTCCTCTCGAAGTTCCTGTAGAGAGGGCCTCCTCTTGAGATGCGACGGGAAGGCCGGGAACTCTTTCCCGACGAAGCAGTGAAAGGATCCCTCATCTCGAGCTACGAGGCGGAAACGGGGCTCCTCTGGATGTGGACGGGACACTCGTGATTCCTCTCGAGTGGAGACGGCTAGGTCGGGGAACTTCTTGATTTGCACCAAGGGTGTGAAGGAGCCTTTCGAAGTTCCAGAGGTGAGGTGTGATCAGCCTTGAGACGCCTCAGCGGAAATGGGCCTCATCTCGCCTGGAGGGGAGAACCTCCTGGATTTTCTCCAGTTGAGATAGGTCTTCTCGAGTTACGACGGGGACCTCAGGGACCCGCTCTGGTGGCCTCAGGAAAGGCCAGTCCGCATGCGAGTTGCTAGGGGACCTCTCGGAATTCCTCTCCCGTCCATGCCGGGGCCTCAGTCCTTGTGTGGAGTCGGGGCCGGAACCTGAGGATTCCTCTCCAGTGTTGCCATGGATCTTGGGGTGCTTCTGAGTCTCCCCAGGGGAGTCAGGCCTCGTCTCGAGCGGTGGCATGCACGTGCGCTTTCCTCCCGAGCTGCAGCAGTAGTGTCACGCTTCCTGTCACGTGGATCAAGGGATCTGTGGCTTTCCCTCGAGGCTGTCCCTCGAGGCTTTCCCACGAGGCTTTCCCACAGGGCTGTGCCACGTGCCACCTTGGTGTGAGTCGATCCTCGGCGTGAAAGACGAGCCGGTGAAGGGAAAAGAGGTTCCTCTGGAATGGACTGAGACATCTGGGGGACTCTTGGAATGGTGGCACGACCCTGGAGTTCCTCTTGCCGTTCCTGTTGAGAGGGCCTCCTCTTGAGATGCGACGGGAACGCCGGGAACTCTTTCCCGACGAAGCAGGGAAAGGATCCCTCATCTCGAGCTACGAGGCGGAAACGGGGCTCCCCTGGATGTGGGCGGGACCCACGTGATTCCTCTCGAGTGGAGACGGCTAGGTCGGGGAACTTCTTGATTTGCACCAAGGGTGTTAAAGACCCTTTCGAAGTTACAGAGGTGAGGTGTGATCAGCCTCGAGACGCCTCAGCGGAAATGGGCCTCATCTCGCCTGGAGGGGAGAACCTCCTGGATTTTCTCGAGTTGCGGCAGGTCTTCTCGAGTTACGACGGGGACCACAGGGACCTGCTCTGGTGGCCTCAGGAAAGGCCAGTCCCCATGCGAGTTGCTAGGGGACCACTCGGGATTCCTCTCCCGTCCATGCCGGGGTCTCAGTCCTTGTGTGGAGTCGGGGCCGGAACCTGAGGATTCCTCTCCAGTGTTGCCATGGATCTTGGGGTGCTTCTGAGTCTCCCCAGGGGAGTCAGGCCTCGTCTCGAGTGGGGGCATGCACGTGCGCTTTCCTCCCGAGCTGCAGCAGTAGTGTCACGCTTCCTGTCACGTGGATCAAGGGATCTGTGGCTTTCCCTCGAGGCTGTCCCTCGAGGCTTTCCCACGAGGCTTTCCCACAGGGCTGTGCCACGTGCCACCTTGGTGTGAGTCGATCCTTGGCATGAAAGACGAGCCGGTGAAGGGAAAAGAGGTTCCTCTGGAATGGACTGAGACATCTGGGGGACTCTTGGAATGGTGGCACGACCCTGGAGTTCCTCTCGCCGTTCCTGTTGAGAGGGCCTCCTCTTGAGATGCGACGGGAACACCGGGAACTCTTTCCCGACGAAGCAGGGAAAGGATCCCTCATCTCGAGCTACGAGGCGGAAACGGGGCTCCTCTGGATGTGGGCGGCACCCACGTGATTCCTCTCGAGTGGAGACGGCTAGGTCGGGGAACTTCTTGATTTGCACCAAGGGTGTGAAGGAACCTTTCGAAGTTCCAGAGGTGAGGTGTGATCAGCCTCGAGACGCCTCAGCGGAAATGGGCCTCATCTCGCCTGGAGGGGAGAACCTCCTGGATTTTCTCGAGTTGTGGCAGGTCTTCTCGAGTTACGATGGGGACCACAGGGACCCGCTCTGGTGGCCTCAGGAAAGGCCAGTCCCCATGCGAGTTGCTAGGGGACCTCTCGGGATTCCTCTCCCGTCCATGCCGGGCCTCAGTCCTTGTGTGGAGTCGGGGCCGGAACCTGAGGATTCCTCTCCAGTGTTGCCATGGATCTTGGGGTGCTTCTGAGTCTCCCCAGGGGAGTCAGGCCTCGTCTCGAGTGGGGGCATGCACGTGCGCTTTCCTCCCGAGCTGCAGCAGTGGTGTCACGCTTCCTGTCACGTGGATCAAGGGATCTGTGGCTTTCCCTCGAGGCTGTCCCTCGAGGCTTTCCCACGAGGCTTTCCCACAGGGCTGTGCCACGTGACACCTTGGTGGGAGTCGATCCTCGGCGTGAAAGACGAGCCGGTGAAGGGAAAAGAGGTTCCTCTGGAATGGACTGAGACATCTGGGGGACTCTTGGAATGGTGGCACGTCCCTGGAGTTCCTCTCGCCGTTCCTGTTGAGAGGGCCTCCTCTTGAGATGCGACGGGAACGCCGGGAACTCTTTCCCGACGAAGCAGGGAAAGGATCCCTCATCTCGAGCTACGAGGCGGAAACGGGGCTCCTCTGGGTGTGGGCGGGACCCTCGTGATTCCTCTCGAGTGGAGACGGGTATGTCGGGGAACTTCTTGATTTGCACCAAGAGTGTGAAGGACCCTTTCGAAGTTCCAGAGGTGAGGTGTGATCAGCCTCGAGACGCCTCAGCGGAAATGGGCCTCATCTCGCCTGGAGGGGAGAACCTCCTGGATTTTCTCGAGTTGCGGCAGGTCTTCTCGAGTTACGACGGGGACCTCAGGGACCCGCTCTGGTGGCCTCAGGAAAGGCCAGTCCCCATGCGAGTTGCTAGGGGACCTCTCGGGATTCCTCTCCCGTCCATGCCGGGGCCTCAGTCCTTGTGTGGAGTCGGGGCCGGAACCTGAGGATTCCTCTCCAGTGTTGCCATGGATCTTGGGGTGCTTCTGAGTCTCCCCAGGGGAGTCAGGCCTCGTCTCGAGTGGGGGCATGCACGTGCGCTTTCCTCCCGAGCTGCAGCAGTAGTGTCACGCTTCCTGTCACGTGAATCAAGGGATCTGTGGCTTTCCCTCGAGGCTGTCCCTCGAGGCTTTCCCACGAGGCTTTCCCACAGGGCTGTGCCACGTGCCACCTTGGCGTGAGTCGATCCTCGGCGTGAAAGACGAGCCGGTGAAGGGAAAAGAGGTTCCTCTGGAATGGACTGAGACATCTGGGGGACTCATGGAATGGTGGCACGACCCTGGAGTTCCTCTCGAAGTTCCTGTAGAGAGGGCTTCCTCTTGAGATGCGACGGGAAGGCCGGGAACTCTTTCCCGACGAAGCAGGGAAAGGATCCCTCATCTCGAGCTACGAGGCGGAAACGGGGCTCCTCTGGATGTGGGCGGGACCCTCGTGATTCCTCTCGAGTGGAGACGGCTAGGTCGGGGAACTTCTTGATTTGCACCAAGGGTGTGAAGGACCCTTTCGAAGTTCCAGAGGTGAGGTGTGATCAGCCTTGAGACGCCTCAGCGGAAATGGGCCTCATCTCGCCTGGAGGGGAGAACCTCCTGGATTTTCTCCAGTTGCGGTAGATCTTCTCGAGTTACAAGGGGACCTCAGGGACCCGCTCTGGTGGCCTCAGGAAAGGCCAGTCCCCATGCGAGTTGCTAGGGGACCTCTCGGGATTCCTCTCCCGTCCATGCCGGGGCCTCAGTCCTTGTGTGGAGTCGGGGCCGGAACCTGAGGATTCCTCTCCAGTGTTGCCATGGATCTTGGGGTGCTTCTGAGTCTCCCCAGGGGAGTCAGGCCTCGTCTCGCGTGGGGGCATGCACGTGCGCTTTCCTCCCGAGCTGCAGCAGTAGTTTCACGCTTCCTGTCACGTGGATCAAGGGATCTGTGGCTTTCCCTCGAGGCTGTCCCTCGAGGCTTTCCCACGAGGCTTTCCCACAGGTCTGTGCCACGTGCCACCTTGGTGTGAGTCGATCCTCGGCGTGAAAGACGAGCCGCTGAAGGGAAAAGAGGTTCCTCTGGAATGGACTGAGACATCTGGGGGACTCTTGGAATGGTGGCACGACCCTGGAGTTCCTCTCGCCGTTCCTGTTGAGAGGGCCTCCTCTTGAGATGCGACGGGAACGCCGGGAACTCTTTCCCGACGAAGCAGGGAAAGGATCCCTCATCTCGAGCTACGAGGTGGAAACGGTGCTCCTCTGGATGTGGGCGGGACCCTCGTGATTCCTCTCGAGTGGAGACGGCTAGGTCGGGGAAATTCTTGATTTGCACCAAGGGTGTGTAGGACCCTTTCGAAGTTCCAGAGGTGAGGTGTGATCAGCCTCGAGACGCCTCAGCGGAAATGGGCCTCATCTCGCCTGGAGGGGAGAACCTCCTGGATTTTCTCGAGTTGCGGCAGGTCTTCTCGAGTTACGACGGGGACCACTGGGACCCGCTCTGGTGGCCTCAGGAAAGGCCAGTCCCCATGCGAGTTGCTAGGGGACCACTCGGGATTCCTCTCCCGTCCATGCCGGGGCCTCAGTCCTTGTGTGGAGTCGGGGCCGGAACCTGAGGATTCCTCTCCAGTGTTGCCATGGATCTTGGGGTGCTTCTGAGTCTCCCCAGGGGAGTCAGGCCTCGTCTCGAGTGGGGGCATGCACGTGCGCTTTCCTCCCGAGCTGCAGCAGTAGTGTCATGCTTCCTGTCACGTGGATCAAGGGATCTGTGGCTTTCCCTCAAGGCTGTCCCTCGAGGCTTTCCCACGAGGCTTTCCCACAGGGCTGTGCCACGTGCCACCTTGGTGGGAGTCGATCCTCGGCGTGAAAGACGAGCCGGTGAAGGGAAAAGAGGTTCCTCTGGAATGGACTGAGACATCTGGGGGACTCTTGGAATGGTGGCACGACCCTGGAGTTCCTCTCCCCGTTCCTGTTGAGAGGGCCTCCTCTTGAGATGCGACGGGAATGCCGGGAACTCTTTCCCGACGAAGCAGGGAAAGGATCCCTCATCTCGAGCTACGAGGCGGAAACGGGGCTCCTCTGGATGTGGGCGGGACCCTCGTGATTCCTCTCGAGTGGAGACGGCTAGGTCAGGGAACTTCTTGATTTGCACCAAGGGTGTGAAGGACCCTTTCGAAGTTCCAGAGGTGAGGTGTGATCAGCCTCGAGACGCCTCAGCGGAAGTGGGCCTCATCTCGCCTGGAGGGGAGAACCTCCTGGATTTTCTCGAGTTGCGGCAGGTCTTCTCGAGTTACGACGGGGAACTCAGGGACCCGCTCTGGTGGCCTCAGGAAAGGCCAGTCCCCATGCGAGTTGCTAGGGGACCTCTCGGGATTCCTCTCCCGTCCATGCCGGGGCCTCAGTCCTTGTGTGGAGTCGGGGCCGGAACCTGAGGATTCCTCTCCAGTGTTGCCATGGATCTTGGGGTGCTTCTGAGTCTCCCCAGGGGAGTCAGGCCTCGTCTCGAGTGGGGGCATGCACGTGCGCTTTCCTCCCGAGCTGCAGCAGTAGTGTCACGCTTCCTGTCACGTGGATCAAGGGATCTGTGGCTTTCCCTCGAGGCTGTCCCTCGAGGCTTTCCCACGAGGCTTTCCCACAGGGCTGTGCCACGTGCCACCTTGGTGTGAGTCGATCCTCGGCGTGAAAGACGAGCCGGTGAAGGGAAAAGAGGTTCCTCTGGAATGGACTGAGACATCTGGGGGACTCTTGGAATGGTGGCACGACCCTGGAGTTCCTCTCGCCGTTCCTGTTGAGAGGGCCTCCTCTTGAGATGCGACGGGAACACCGGGAACTCTTTCCCGACGAAGCAGGGAAAGGATCCCTCATCTCGAGCTACGAGGCGGAAACGGGGCTCCTCTGGATGTGGGCGGCACCCACGTGATTCCTCTCGAGTGGAGACGGCTAGGTCGGGGAACTTCTTGATTTGCACCAAGGGTGTGAAGGAACCTTTCGAAGTTCCAGAGGTGAGGTGTGATCAGCCTCGAGACGCCTCAGCGGAAATGGGCCTCATCTCGCCTGGAGGGGAGAACCTCCTGGATTTTCTCGAGTTGCGGCAGGTCTTCTCGAGTTACGATGGGGACCACAGGGACCCGCTCTGGTGGCCTCAGGAAAGGCCAGTCCCCATGCGAGTTGCTAGGGGACCTCTCGGGATTCCTCTCCCGTCCATGCCGGGCCTCAGTCCTTGTGTGGAGTCGGGGCCGGAACCTGAGGATTCCTCTCCAGTGTTGCCATGGATCTTGGGGTGCTTCTGAGTCTCCCCAGGGGAGTCAGGCCTCGTCTCGAGTGGGGGCATGCACGTGTGCTTTCCTCCCGAGCTGCAGCAGTAGTGTCACGCTTCCTGTCACGTGGATCAAGGGATCTGTGGCTTTCCCTCGAGGCTGTCCCTCGAGGCTTTCCCACGAGGCTTTCCCATAGGGCTGTGCCACGTGACACCTTGGTGGGAGTCGATCCTCGGCGTGAAAGACGAGCCGGTGAAGGGAAAAGAGGTTCCTCTGGAATGGACTGAGACATCTGGGGGACTCTTGGAATGGTGGCACGACCCTGGAGTTCCTCTCGCCGTTCCTGTTGAGAGGGCCTCCTCTTGAGATGCGACGGGAACGCCGGGAACTCTTTCCCGACGAAGCAGGGAAAGGATCCCTCATCTCGAGCTACGAGGCGGAAACGGGGCTCCTCTGGATGTGGGCGGGACCCTCGTGATTCCTCTCGAGTGGAGACGGGTATGTCGGGGAACTTCTTGATTTGCACCAAGGGTGTGAAGGACCCTTTCGAAGTTCCAGAGGTGAGGTGTGATCAGCCTTGAGACGCCTCAGCAGAAATGGGCCTCATCTCGCCTGGAGGGGAGAACCTCCTGGATTTTCTCGAGTTGCGGCAGGTCTTCTCGAGTTACGACGGGGACCTCAGGGACCCGCTCTGGTGGCCTCAGGAAAGGCCATTCCCCATGCGAGTTGCTAGGGGACCTCTCGGGATTCCTCTCCCGTCCATGCCGGGGCCTCAGTCCTTGTGTGGAGTCGGGGCCGGAACCTGAGGATTCCTCTCCAGTGTTGCCATGGATCTTGGGGTGCTTCTGAGTCTCCCCAGGGGAGTCAGGCCTCGTCTCGAGTGGGGGCATGCACGTGCGCTTTCCTCCCGAGCTGCAGCAGTAGTGTCACGCTTCCTGTCACGTGGATCAAGGGATCTGTGGCTTTCCCTCGAGGCTGTCCCTCGAGGCTTTCCCACGAGGCTTTCCCACAGGGCTGTGCCACGTGCCACCTTGGTGTGAGTCGATCCTCGGCGTGAAAGACGAGCCGGTGAAGGGAAAAGAGGTTCCTCTGGAATGGACTGAGACATCTGGGGGACTCTTGGAATGGTGGCACGACCCTGGAGTTCCTCTCGAAGTTCCTGTAGAGAGGGCCTCCTCTTGAGATGCGACGGGAAGGCCGGGAACTCTTTCCCGACGAAGCAGGGAAAGGATCCCTCATCTCGAGCTACGAGGCGGAAACGGGGCTCCTCTGGATGTGGGCGGGACCCTCGTGATTCCTCTCGAGTGGAGACGGCTAGGTCGGGGAACTTCTTGATTTGCACCAAGGGTGTGAAGGAGCCTTTCGAAGTTCCAGAGGTGAGGTGTGATCAGCCTTGAGACGCCTCAGCGGAAATGGGCCTCATCTCGCCTGGAGGGGAGAACCTCCTGGATTTTCTCCAGTTGAGATAGGTCTTCTCGAGTTACAAGGGGACCTCAGGGACCCGCTCTGGTGGCCTCAGGAAAGGCCAGTCCCCATGCGAGTTGCTAGGGGACCTCTCGGGATTCCTCTCCCGTCCATGCCGGGGCCTCAGTCCTTGTGTGGAGTCGGGGCCGGAACCTGAGGATTCCTCTCCAGTGTTGCCATGGATCTTGGGGTGCTTCTGAGTCTCCCCAGGGGAGTCAGGCCTCGTCTCGAGTGGGGGCATGCACGTGCGCTTTCCTCCCGAGCTGCAGCAGTAGTGTCAGGCTTCCTGTCACGTGGATCAAGGGATCTGTGGCTTTCCCTCGAGGCTGTCCCTCGAGGCTTTCCCACGAGTCTTACCCACAGGGCTGTGCCACGTGCCACCTTGGTGTGAGTCGATCCACGGCGTGAAAGATGAGCCGGTGAGGGAAAAGAGGTTCCTCTGGAATGGACTGAGACATCTGGGGGACTCTTGGAATGGTGGCACGACCCTGGAGTTCCTCTCGCCGTTCCTGTTGAGAGGGCCTCCTCTTGAGATGCGACGGGAACGCCGGGAACTCTTTCCCGACGAAGCAGGGAAAGGATCCCTCATCTCGAGCTACGAGGCGGAAACGGGGCTCCTCTGGATGTGGGCGGGACCCTCGTGATTCCTCTCGAGTGGAGACGGGTATGTCGGGGAACTTCTTGATTTGCACCAAGGGTGTGAAGGACCCTTTCGAAGTTCCAGAGGTGAGGTGTGATCAGCCTCGAGACGCCTCAGCAGAAATGGGCCTCATCTCGCCTGGAGGGGAGAACCTCCTGGATTTTCTCGAGTTGCGGCAGGTCTTCTCGAGTTACGACGGGGACCTCAGGGACCCGCTCTGGTGGCCTCAGGAAAGGCCATTCCCCATGCGAGTTGCTAGGGGACCTCTCGGGATTCCTCTCCCGTCCATGCCGGGGCCTCAGTCCTTGTGTGGAGTCGGGGCCGGAACCTGAGGATTCCTCTCCAGTGTTGCCATGGATCTTGGGGTGCTTCTGAGTCTCCCCAGGGGAGTCAGGCCTCGTCTCGAGTGGGGGCATGCACGTGCGCTTTCCTCCCGAGCTGCAGCAGTAGTGTCACGCTTCCTGTCACGTGGATCAAGGGATCTGTGGCTTTCCCTCGAGGCTGTCCCTCGAGGCTTTCCCACGAGGCTTTCCCACAGGGCTGTGCCACGTGCCACCTTGGTGTGAGTCGATCCTCGGCGTGAAAGACGAGCCGGTGAAGGGAAAAGAGGTTCCTCTGGAATGGACTGAGACATCTGGGGGACTCTTGGAATGGTGGCACGACCCTGGAGTTCCTCTCGAAGTTCCTGTAGAGAGGGCCTCCTCTTGAGATGCGACGGGAAGGCCGGGAACTCTTTCCCGACGAAGCAGTGAAAGGATCCCTCATCTCGAGCTACGAGGCGGAAACGGGGCTCCTCTGGATGTGGGCGGGACCCTCGTGATTCCTCTCGAGTGGAGACGGCTAGGTCGGGGAACTTCTTGATTTGCACCAAGGGTGTGAAGGAGCCTTTCGAAGTTCCAGAGGTGAGGTGTGATCAGCCTTGAGACGCCTCAGCGGAAATGGGCCTCATCTCGCCTGGAGGGGAGAACCTCCTGGATTTTCTCCAGTTGAGATAGGTCTTCTCGAGTTACAAGGGGACCTCAGGGACCCGCTCTGGTGGCCTCAGGAAAGGCCAGTCCCCATGCGAGTTGCTAGGGGACCTCTCGGGATTCCTCTCCCGTCCATGCCGGGGCCTCAGTCCTTGTGTGGAGTCGGGGCCGGAACCTGAGGATTCCTCTCCAGTGTTGCCATGGATCTTGGGGTGCTTCTGAGTCTCCCCAGGGGAGTCAGGCCTCGTCTCGAGTGGGGGCATGCACGTGCGCTTTACTCCCGAGCTGCAGCAGTAGTGTCACGCTTCCTGTCACGTGGATCAAGGGATCTGTGGCTTTCCCTCGAGGCTGTCCCTCGAGGCTTTCCCACGAGTCTTACCCACAGGGCTGTGCCACGTGCCACCTTGGTGTGAGTCGATCCACGGCGTGAAAGATGAGCCGGTGAGGGAAAAGAGGTTCCTCTGGAATGGACTGAGACATCTGGGGGACTCTTGGAATGGTGGCACGACCCTGGAGTTCCTCTCGCCGTTCCTGTTGAGAGGGCCTCCACTTGAGATGCGACGGGAACGCCGGGAACTCTTTCCCGACGAAGCAGGGAAAGGATCCCTCATCTCGAGCTACGAGGCGGAAACGGGGCTCCTCTGGATGTTGGCGGGACCCTCGTGATTCCTCTCGAGTGGAGACGGCTAGGTCGGGGAACTTCTTGATTTGCACCAAGGGTGTGAAGGACCCTTTCGAAGTTCCAGAGGTGAGGTGTGATCAGCCTTGAGACGCCTCAGCGGAAATGGGCCTCATCTCGCCTGGAGGGGAGAACCTCCTGGATTTTCTCCAGTTGAGATAGGTCTTCTCGAGTTACAAGGGGACCTCAGGGACCCGCTCTGGTGGCCTCAGGAAAGGCCAGTCCCCATGCGAGTTGCTAGGGGACCTCTCGGGATTCCTCTCCCGTCCATGCCGGGGCCTCAGTCCTTGTGTGGAGTCGGGGCCGGAACCTGAGGATTCCTCTCCAGTGTTGCCATGGATCTTGGGGTGCTTCTGAGTCTCCCCAGGGGAGTCAGGCCTCGTCTCGAGTGGGGGCATGCACGTGCGCTTTACTCCCGAGCTGCAGCAGTAGTGTCACGCTTCCTGTCACGTGGATCAAGGGATCTGTGGCTTTCCCTCGAGGCTGTCCCTCGAGGCTTTCCCACGAGTCTTACCCACAGGGCTGTGCCACGTGCCACCTTGGTGTGAGTCGATCCACGGCGTGAAAGATGAGCCGGTGAGGGAAAAGAGGTTCCTCTGGAATGGACTGAGACATCTGGGGGACTCTTGGAATGGTGGCACGACCCTGGAGTTCCTCTCGCCGTTCCTGTTGAGAGGGCCTCCACTTGAGATGCGACGGGAACGCCGGGAACTCTTTCCCGACGAAGCAGGGAAAGGATCCCTCATCTCGAGCTACGAGGCGGAAACGGGGCTCCTCTGGATGTGGGCGGGACCCTCGTGATTCCTCTCGAGTGGAGACGGCTAGGTCGGGGAACTTCTTGATTTGCACCAAGGGTGTGAAGGACCCTTTCGAAGTTCCAGAGGTGAGGTGTGATCAGCCTTGAGACGCCTCAGCGGAAATGGGCCTCATCTCGCCTGGAGGGGAGAACCTCCTGGATTTTCTCCAGTTGCGGTAGATCTTCTCGAGTTACAAGGGGACCTCAGGGACCCGCTCTGGTGGCCTCAGGAAAGGCCAGTCCCCATGGGAGTTGCTAGGGGACCTCTCGGGATTCCTCTCCCGTCCATGCCGGGGCCTCAGTCCTTGTGTGGAGTCGGGGCCGGAACCTGAGGATTCCTCTCCAGTGTTGCCATGGATCTTGGGGTGCTTCTGAGTCTCCCCAGGGGAGTCAGGCCTCGTCTCGAGTGGGGGCATGCACGTGCGCTTTCCTCCCGAGCTGCAGCAGTAGTGTCAGGCTTCCTGTCACGTGGATCAAGGGATCTGTGGCTTTCCCTCGAGGCTGTCCCTCGAGGCTTTCCCACGAGTCTTACCCACAGGGCTGTGCCACGTGCCACCTTGGTGTGAGTCGATCCACGGCGTGAAAGATGAGCCGGTGAGGGAAAAGAGGTTCCTCTGGAATGGACTGAGACATCTGGGGGACTCTTGGAATGGTGGCACGACCCTGGAGTTCCTCTCGCCGTTCCTGTTGAGAGGGCCTCCTCTTGAGATGCGACGGGAACGCCGGGAACTCTTTCCCGACGAAGCAGGGAAAGGATCCCTCATCTCGAGCTACGAGGCGGAAACGGGGCTCCTCTGGATGTGGGCGGGACCCTCGTGATTCCTCTCGAGTGGAGACGGGTATGTCGGGGAACTTCTTGATTTGCACCAAGGGTGTGAAGTACCCTTTCGAAGTTCCAGAGGTGAGGTGTGATCAGCCTCGAGACGCCTCAGCAGAAATGGGCCTCATCTCGCCTGGAGGGGAGAACCTCCTGGATTTTCTCGAGTTGCGGCAGGTCTTCTCGAGTTACGACGGGGACCTCAGGGACCCGCTCTGGTGGCCTCAGGAAAGGCCATTCCCCATGCGAGTTGCTAGGGGACCTCTCGGGATTCCTCTCCCGTCCATGCCGGGGCCTCAGTCCTTGTGTGGAGTCGGGGCCGGAACCTGAGGATTCCTCTCCAGTGTTGCCATGGATCTTGGGGTGCTTCTGAGTCTCCCCAGGGGAGTCAGGCCTCGTCTCGAGTGGGGGCATGCACGTGCGCTTTCCTCCCGAGCTGCAGCAGTAGTGTCACGCTTCCTGTCACGTGGATCAAGGGATCTGTGGCTTTCCCTCGAGGCTGTCCCTCGAGGCTTTCCCACGAGGCTTTCCCACAGGGCTGTGCCACGTGCCACCTTGGTGTGAGTCGATCCTCGGCGTGAAAGACGAGCCGGTGAAGGGAAAAGAGGTTCCTCTGGAATGGACTGAGACATCTGGGGGACTCTTGGAATGGTGGCACGACCCTGGAGTTCCTCTCGAAGTTCCTGTAGAGAGGGCCTCCTCTTGAGATGCGACGGGAAGGCCGGGAACTCTTTCCCGACGAAGCAGTGAAAGGATCCCTCATCTCGAGCTACGAGGCGGAAACGGGGCTCCTCTGGATGTGGGCGGGACCCTCGTGATTCCTCTCGAGTGGAGACGGCTAGGTCGGGGAACTTCTTGATTTGCACCAAGGGTGTGAAGGAGCCTTTCGAAGTTCCAGAGGTGAGGTGTGATCAGCCTTGAGACGCCTCAGCGGAAATGGGCCTCATCTCGCCTGGAGGGGAGAACCTCCTGGATTTTCTCCAGTTGAGATAGGTCTTCTCGAGTTACAAGGGGACCTCAGGGACCCGCTCTGGTGGCCTCAGGAAAGGCCAGTCCCCATGCGAGTTGCTAGGGGACCTCTCGGGATTCCTCTCCCGTCCATGCCGGGGCCTCAGTCCTTGTGTGGAGTCGGGGCCGGAACCTGAGGATTCCTCTCCAGTGTTGCCATGGATCTTGGGGTGCTTCTGAGTCTCCCCAGGGGAGTCAGGCCTCGTCTCGAGTGGGGGCATGCACGTGCGCTTTACTCCCGAGCTGCAGCAGTAGTGTCACGCTTCCTGTCACGTGGATCAAGGGATCTGTGGCTTTCCCTCGAGGCTGTCCCTCGAGGCTTTCCCACGAGTCTTACCCACAGGGCTGTGCCACGTGCCACCTTGGTGTGAGTCGATCCACGGCGTGAAAGATGAGCCGGTGAGGGAAAAGAGGTTCCTCTGGAATGGACTGAGACATCTGGGGGACTCTTGGAATGGTGGCACGACCCTGGAGTTCCTCTCGCCGTTCCTGTTGAGAGGGCCTCCACTTGAGATGCGACGGGAACGCCGGGAACTCTTTCCCGACGAAGCAGGGAAAGGATCCCTCATCTCGAGCTACGAGGCGGAAACGGGGCTCCTCTGGATGTTGGCGGGACCCTCGTGATTCCTCTCGAGTGGAGACGGCTAGGTCGGGGAACTTCTTGATTTGCACCAAGGGTGTGAAGGACCCTTTCGAAGTTCCAGAGGTGAGGTGTGATCAGCCTTGAGACGCCTCAGCGGAAATGGGCCTCATCTCGCCTGGAGGGGAGAACCTCCTGGATTTTCTCCAGTTGCGGTAGATCTTCTCGAGTTACAAGGGGACCTCAGGGACCCGCTCTGGTGGCCTCAGGAAAGGCCAGTCCCCATGGGAGTTGCTAGGGGACCTCTCGGGATTCCTCTCCCGTCCATGCCGGGGCCTCAGTCCTTGTGTGGAGTCGGGGCCGGAACCTGAGGATTCCTCTCCAGTGTTGCCATGGATCTTGGGGTGCTTCTGAGTCTCCCCAGGGGAGTCAGGCCTCGTCTCGAGTGGGGGCATGCACGTGCGCTTTCCTCCCGAGCTGCAGCAGTAGTGTCACGCTTCCTGTCACGTGGATCAAGGGATCTGTGGCTTTCCCTCGAGGCTGTCCCTCGAGGCTTTCCCACGAGTCTTACCCACAGGGCTGTGCCACGTGCCACCTTGGTGTGAGTCGATCCACGGCGTGAAAGATGAGCCGGTGAGGGAAAAGAGGTTCCTCTGGAATGGACTGAGACATCTGGGGGACTCTTGGAATGGTGGCACGACCCTGGAGTTCCTCTCGCCGTTCCTGTTGAGAGGGCCTCCTCTTGAGATGCGACGGGAACGCCGGGAACTCTTTCCCGACGCAGCAGGGAAAGGATCCCTCATCTCGAGCTACGAGGCGGAAACGGGGCTCCTCTGGATGTGGGCGGGACCCTCGTGATTCCTCTCGAGTGGAGACGGGTATGTCGGGGAACTTCTTGATTTGCACCAAGGGTGTGAAGGACCCTTTCGAAGTTCCAGAGGTGAGGTGTGATCAGCCTCGAGACGCCTCAGCAGAAATGGGCCTCATCTCGCCTGGAGGGGAGAACCTCCTGGATTTTCTCGAGTTGCGGCAGGTCTTCTCGAGTTACGACGGGGACCTCAGGGACCCGCTCTGGTGGCCTCAGGAAAGGCCATTCCCCATGCGAGTTGCTAGGGGACCTCTCGGGATTCCTCTCCCGTCCATGCCGGGGCCTCAGTCCTTGTGTGGAGTCGGGGCCGGAACCTGAGGATTCCTCTCCAGTGTTGCCATGGATCTTGGGGTGCTTCTGAGTCTCCCCAGGGGAGTCAGGCCTCGTCTCGAGTGGGGGCATGCACGTGCGCTTTCCTCCCGAGCTGCAGCAGTAGTGTCACGCTTCCTGTCACGTGGATCAAGGGATCTGTGGCTTTCCCTCGAGGCTGTCCCTCGAGGCTTTCCCACGAGGCTTTCCCACAGGGCTGTGCCACGTGCCACCTTGGTGTGAGTCGATCCTCGGCGTGAAAGACGAGCCGGTGAAGGGAAAAGAGGTTCCTCTGGAATGGACTGAGACATCTGGGGGACTCTTGGAATGGTGGCACGACCCTGGAGTTCCTCTCGAAGTTCCTGTAGAGAGGGCCTCCTCTTGAGATGCGACGGGAAGGCCGGGAACTCTTTCCCGACGAAGCAGTGAAAGGATCCCTCATCTCGAGCTACGAGGCGGAAACGGGGCTCCTCTGGATGTGGGCGGGACCCTCGTGATTCCTCTCGAGTGGAGACGGCTAGGTCGGGGAACTTCTTGATTTGCACCAAGGGTGTGAAGGAGCCTTTCGAAGTTCCAGAGGTGAGGTGTGATCAGCCTTGAGACGCCTCAGCGGAAATGGGCCTCATCTCGCCTGGAGGGGAGAACCTCCTGGATTTTCTCCAGTTGAGATAGGTCTTCTCGAGTTACAAGGGGACCTCAGGGACCCGCTCTGGTGGCCTCAGGAAAGGCCAGTCCCCATGCGAGTTGCTAGGGGACCTCTCGGGATTCCTCTCCCGTCCATGCCGGGGCCTCAGTCCTTGTGTGGAGTCGGGGCCGGAACCTGAGGATTCCTCTCCAGTGTTGCCATGGATCTTGGGGTGCTTCTGAGTCTCCCCAGGGGAGTCAGGCCTCGTCTCGAGTGGGGGCATGCACGTGCGCTTTCCTCCCGAGCTGCAGCAGTAGTGTCACGCTTCCTGTCACGTGGATCAAGGGATCTGTGGCTTTCCCTCGAGGCTGTCCCTCGAGGCTTTCCCACGAGTCTTACCCACAGGGCTGTGCCACGTGCCACCTTGGTGTGAGTCGATCCACGGCGTGAAAGATGAGCCGGTGAGGGAAAAGAGGTTCCTCTGGAATGGACTGAGACATCTGGGGGACTCTTGGAATGGTGGCACGACCCTGGAGTTCCTCTCGCCGTTCCTGTTGAGAGGGCCTCCTCTTGAGATGCGACGGGAACGCCGGGAACTCTTTCCCGACGAAGCAGGGAAAGGATCCCTCATCTCGAGCTACGAGGCGGAAACGGGGCTCCTCTGGATGTGGGCGGGACCCTCGTGATTCCTCTCGAGTGGAGACGGGTATGTCGGGGAACTTCTTGATTTGCACCAAGGGTGTGAAGGACCCTTTCGAAGTTCCAGAGGTGAGGTGTGATCAGCCTCGAGACGCCTCAGCAGAAATGGGCCTCATCTCGCCTGGAGGGGAGAACCTCCTGGATTTTCTCGAGTTGCGGCAGGTCTTCTCGAGTTACGACGGGGACCTCAGGGACCCGCTCTGGTGGCCTCAGGAAAGGCCATTCCCCATGCGAGTTGCTAGGGGACCTCTCAGGATTCCTCTCCCGTCCATGCCGGGGCCTCAGTCCTTGTGTGGAGTCGGGGCCGGAACCTGAGGATTCCTCTCCAGTGTTGCCATGGATCTTGGGGTGCTTCTGAGTCTCCCCAGGGGAGTCAGGCCTCGTCTCGTTTGGGGGAATGCACGTGCGCTTTCCTCCCGAGCTGCAGCAGTAGTGTCACGCTTCCTGTCACGTGGATCAAGGGATCTGTGGCTTTCCCTCGAGGCTGTCCCTCGAGGCTTTCCCACGAGGCTTTCCCACAGGGCTGTGCCACGTGCCACCTTGGTGTGAGTCGATCCTCGGCGTGAAAGACGAGCCGCTGAAGGGAAAAGAGGTTCCTCTGGAATGGACTGAGACATCTGGGGGACTCTTGGAATGGTGGCACGACCCTGGAGTTCCTCTCGCCGTTCCTGTTGAGAGGGCCTCCTCTTGAGATGCGACGGGAACGCCGGGAACTCTTTCCCGACGAAGCAGGGAAAGGATCCCTCATCTCGAGCTACGAGGCGGAAACGGGGCTCCTCTGGATGTGGGCGGGACCCACGTGATTCCTCTCGAGTGGAGACGGGTATGTCGGGGAAATTCTTGATTTGCACCAAGGGTATGAAGGACCCTTTCGAAGTTCCAGAGGTGAGGTGTGATCAGCCTCGAGACCCCTCAGCCGAAATGGGCCTCATCTCGCCTGGAGGGGAGAACCTCCTGGATTTTCTCGAGTTGCGGCAGGTCTTCTCGAGTTACGACGGGGACCTCAGGGACCCGCTCTGGTGGCCTCAGGAAAGGCCAGTCCCCATGCGAGTTGCTAGGGGACCTCTCGGGATTCCTCTCCCGTCCATGCCGGGGCCTCAGTCCTTGTGTGGAGTCGGGGGGGAACCTGAGGATTCCTCTCCAGTGTTGCCATGGATCTTGGGGTGCTTCTGAGTCTCCCCAGGGGAGTCAGGCCTCGTCTCGAGTGGGGGCATGCACGTGCGCTTTCCTCCCGAGCTGCAGCAGTAGTGTCACGCTTCCTGTCACGTGGATCAAGGGATCTGTGGCTTTCCCTCGAGGCTGTCCCTCGAGGCTTTCCCACGAGGCTTTCCCACAGGGCTGTGCCACGTGCCACCTTGGTGTGAGTCGATCCTCGGCGTGAAAGACGAGCCGGTGAAGGGAAAAGAGGTTCCTCTGGAATGGACTGAGACATCTGGGGGACTCTTGGAATGGTGGCACGACCCTGGAGTTCCTCTCGAAGTTCCTGTAGAGAGGGCCTCCTCTTGAGATGCGACGGGAAGGCCGGGAACTCTTTCCCGACGAAGCAGGGAAAGGATCCCTCATCTCGAGCTACGAGGCGGAAACGGGGCTCCTTTGGATGTGGGCGGGACCCTCGTCATTCCTCTCGAGTGGAGACGGGTATGTCTGGGTACATCTTGATTTGCACCAAGGGTGTGAAGGACCCTTTTGAAGTTTCAGAGGTGAGGTGTAATCAGCCTCGAGACGCCTCAGCGGAAATGGGCCTCACCTCGCCTGGAGGGGAGAACCTCCTGGATTTTCTCGAGTTGCGGCAGGTCTTCTCGAGTTACGACGGGGACCTCAGGGACCCGCTCTGGTGGCCTCAGGAAAGGCCAGTCCCCATGCGAGTTGCTAGGGGACCACTCGGGATTCCTCTCCCGTCCATGCCGGGGCCTCAGTCCTTGTGTGGAGTCGGAGCCGGAACCTGAGGATTCCTCTCCAGTGTTGCCATGGATCTTGGGGTGCTTCTGAGTCTCCCCAGGGGAGTCAGGCCTCGTCTCGAGTGGGGGCATATACGTGCGCTTTCCTCCCGAGCTGCAGCAGTAGTGTCACGCTTCCTGTCACGTGGATCAAGGGATCTGTGGCTTTCCCTCGAGGCTGTCCCTCGAGGCTTTCCCACGAGGCTTTCCCACAGGGCTGTGCCACGTGCCACCTTGGTGTGAGTCGATCCTCGGCGTGAAAGACGAGCCGGTGAAGGGAAAAGAGGTTCCTCTGGAATGGACTGAGACATCTGGGGGACTCTTGGAATGGTGGCACGACCCTGGAGTTCCTCTCGCCGTTCCTGTTGAGAGGGCCTCCTCTTGAGATGCGACGGGAACGCCGGGAACTCTTTCCCGACGAAGCAGGGAAAGGATCCCTCATCTCGAGCTACGAGGCGGAAACGGGGCTCCTCTGGATGTGGGCGGGACCCTCGTGATTCCTCTCGAGTGGAGACGGGTATGTCGGGGAACTTCTTGATTTGCACCAAGGGTGTGAAGGACCCTTTCGAAGTTCCAGAGGTGAGGTGTGATCAGCCTCGAGACGCCTCAGCAGAAATGGGCCTCATCTCGCCTGGAGGGGAGAACCTCCTGGATTTTCTCGAGTTGCGGCAGGTCTTCTCGAGTTACGACGGGGACCTCAGGGACCCGCTCTGGTGGCCTCAGGAAAGGCCATTCCCCATGCGAGTTGCTAGGGGACCTCTCAGGATTCCTCTCCCGTCCATGCCGGGGCCTCAGTCCTTGTGTGGAGTCGGGGCCGGAACCTGAGGATTCCTCTCCAGTGTTGCCATGGATCTTGGGGTGCTTCTGAGTCTCCCCAGGGGAGTCAGGCCTCGTCTCGTTTGGGGGAATGCACGTGCGCTTTCCTCCCGAGCTGCAGCAGTAGTGTCACGCTTCCTGTCACGTGGATCAAGGGATCTGTGGCTTTCCCTCGAGGCTGTCCCTCGAGGCTTTCCCACGAGGCTTTCCCACAGGGCTGTGCCACGTGCCACCTTGGTGTGAGTCGATCCTCGGCGTGAAAGACGAGCCGCTGAAGGGAAAAGAGGTTCCTCTGGAATGGACTGAGACATCTGGGGGACTCTTGGAATGGTGGCACGACCCTGGAGTTCCTCTCGCCGTTCCTGTTGAGAGGGCCTCCTCTTGAGATGCGACGGGAACGCCGGGAACTCTTTCCCGACGAAGCAGGGAAAGGATCCCTCATCTCGAGCTACGAGGCCGAAACGGGGCTCCTCTGGATGTGGGCGGGACCCACGTGATTCCTCTCGATTGGAGACGGCTAGGTCGGGGAAACTCTTGATTTGCACCAAGGGTATGAAGGACCCTTTCGAAGTTCCAGAGGTGAGGTGTGATAAGCCTCAAGACCCCTCAGCCGAAATGGGCCTCATCTCGCCTGGAGGGGAGAACCTCCTGGATTTTCTCGAGTTGCGGCAGGTCTTCTCGAGTTACGACGGGGACCTCAGGGACCCGCTCTGGTGGCCTCAGGAAAGGCCAGTCCCCATGCGAGTTGCTAGGGGACCTCTCGGGATTCCTCTCCCGTCCATGCCGGGGCCTCAGTCCTTGTGTGGAGTCGGGGCCGGAACCTGAGGATTCCTCTCCAGTGTTGCCATGGATCTTGGGGTGCTTCTGAGTCTCCCCAGGGGAGTCAGGCCTCGTCTCGAGTGGGGGCATGCACGTGCGCTTTCCTCCCGAGCTGCAGCAGTAGTGTCACGCTTCCTGTCACGTGGATCAAGGGATCTGTGGCTTTCCCTCGAGGCTGTCCCTCGAGGCTTTCCCACGAGGCTTTCCCACAGGGCTGTGCCACGTGCCACCTTGGTGTGAGTCGATCCTCGGCGTGAAAGACGAGCCGGTGAAGGGAAAAGAGGTTCCTCTGGAATGGACTGAGACATCTGGGGGACTCTTGGAATGGTGGCACGACCCTGGAGTTCCTCTCGAAGTTCCTGTAGAGAGGGCCTCCTCTTGAGATGCGACGGGAAGGCCGGGAACTCTTTCCCGACGAAGCAGGGAAAGGATCCCTCATCTCGAGCTACGAGGCGGAAACGGGGCTCCTTTGGATGTGGGCGGGACCCTCGTGATTCCTCTCGAGTGGAGACGGGTATGTCTGGGAACATCTTGATTTGCACCAAGGGTGTGAAGGACCCTTTTGAATTTCCAGAGGTGAGGTGTAATCAGCCTCGAGACGCCTCAGCGGAAATGGGACTCATCTCGCCTGGAGGGGAGAACCTCCTGGATTTTCTCGAGTTGCGGCAGGTCTTCTCGAGTTACGACGGGGACCTCAGGGACCCGCTCTGGTGGCCTCAGGAAAGGCCAGTCCCCATGCGAGTTGCTAGGGGACCACTCGGGATTCCTCTCCCGTCCATGCCGGGGCCTCAGTCCTTGTGTGGAGTCGGAGCCGGAACCTGAGGATTCCTCTCCAGTGTTGCCATGGATCTTGGGGTGCTTCTGAGTCTCCCCAGGGGAGTCAGGCCTCGTCTCGAGTGGGGGCATATACGTGCGCTTTCCTCCCGAGCTGCAGCAGTAGTGTCACGCTTCCTGTCACGTGGATCAAGGGATCTGTGGCTTTCCCTCGAGGCTGTCCCTCGAGGCTTTCCCACGAGGCTTTCCCACAGGGCTGTGCCACGTGCCACCTTGGTGTGAGTCGATCCTCGGCGTGAAAGACGAGCCAGTGAAGGGAAAAGAGGTTCCTCTGGAATGGACTGAGACATCTGGGGGACTCTTGGAATGGTGGCACGACCCTGGAGTTCCTCTCGAAGTTCCTGTAGAGAGGGCCTCCTCTTGAGATGCGACGGGAACGCCGGGAACTCTTTCCCGATGAAGCAGGGAAAGGATCCCTCATCTCGAGCTACGAGGCGGAAACGGGGCTCCTCTGGATGTGGGCGGGACCCTCGTGATTCCTCTCGAGTGGAGAGGGGTATGTCTGGGAACTTCTTGATTTGCACCAAGGGTGTGAAGGACCCTTTTGAAGTTCCAGAGGTGATGTGTGATCAGCCTCGAGACGCCTCAGCGGAAATGGGCCTCATCTCGCCTGGAGGGGAGAACCTCCTGGATTTTCTCGAGTTGCGGCAGGTCTTCTCGAGTTACGACGGGGACCTCAGGGACCCGCTCTGGTGGCCTCAGGAAAGGCCAGTCCCCATGCGAGTTGCTAGGGGACCTCTCGGGATTCCTCTCCCGTCCATGCCGGGGCCTCAGTCCTTGTGTGGAGTCGGGGCCGGAACCTGAGGATTCCTCTCCAGTGTTGCCATGGATCTTGGGGTGCTTCTGAGTCTCCCCAGGGGAGTCAGGCCTCGTCTCGAGTGGGGGCATGCACGTGCGCTTTCCTCCCGAGCTGCAGCAGTAGTGTCACGCTTCCTGTCACGTGGATCAAGGGATCTGTGGCTTTCCCTCGAGGCTGTCACTCGAGGCTTTCCCACGAGGCTTTCCCACAGGGCTGTGCCACGTGCCACCTTGGTGTGAGTCGATCCTCGGCGTGAAAGACGAGCCGCTGAAGGGAAAAGAGGTTCCTCTGGAATGGACTGAGACATCTGGGGGACTCTTGGAATGGTGGTACGACCCTGGAGTTCCTCTCGCCGTTCCTGTTGAGAGGGCCTCCTCTTGAGATGCGACGGGAACGCCGGGAACTCTTTCCCGACGAAGCAGGGAAAGGATCCCTCATCTCGAGCTACGAGGCGGAAACGGGGCTCCTCTGGATGTGGGCGGGACCCTCGTGATTCCTCTCGAGTGGAGACGGCTAGGTCGGGGAACTTCTTGATTTGCACCAAGGGTGTGAAGGACCCTTTCGAAGTTCCAGAGGTGAGGTGTGATCAGCCTCGAGACGCCTCAGCGGAAATGGGCCTCATCTCGCCTGGAGGGGAGAACCTCCTGGATTTTCTCGAGTTGCGGCAGGTCTTCTCGAGTTACGACGGGGACCTCAGGGACCCGCTCTGGTGGCCTCAGGAAAGGCCAGTCCCCATGCGAGATGCTAGGGGACCTCTCGGGATTCCTCTCCCATCCATGCCGGGGCCTCAGTCCTTGTGTGGAGTCGGGGCCGGAACCTGAGGATTCCTCTCCAGTGTTGCCATGGATCTTGGGGTGCTTCTGAGTCTCCCCAGGGGAGTCAGGCCTCGTCTCGAGTGGGGGCATGCACGTGCGCTTTCCTCCCGAGCTGCAGCAGTAGTGTCACGCTTCCTGTCACGTGGATCAAGGGATCTGTGGCTTTCCCTCGAGGCTGTCCCTCGAGGCTTTCCCACGAGGCTTTCCCACAGGGCTGTGCCACGTGCCACCTTGGTGTGAGTCGATCCTCGGCGTGAAAGACGAGCCGCTGAAGGGAAAAGAGGTTCCTCTGGAATGGACTGAGACATCTGGGGGACTCTTGGAATGGTGGCACGACCCTGGAGTTCCTCTCGCCGTTCCTGTTGAGAGGGCCTCCTCTTGAGATGCGACGGGAAGGCCGGGAACTCTTTCCCGACGAAGCAGGGAAAGGATCCCTCATCTCGAGCTACGAGGCGGAAACGGGGCTCCTTTGGATGTGGGCGGGACCCTCGTGATTCCTCTCGAGTGGAGACGGGTATGTCTGGGAACTTCTTGATTTGCACCAAGGGTGTGAAGGACCCTTTTGAAGTTCCAGAGGTGAGGTGTAATCAGCCTCGAGACGCCTCAGCGGAAATGGGCCTCATCTCGCCTGGAGGGGAGAACCTCCTGGATTTTCTCGAGTTGCGGCAGGTCTTCTCGAGTTACGACGGGGACCTCAGGGACCCGCTCTGGTGGCCTCAGGAAAGGCCAGTCCCCATGCGAGTTGCTAGGGGACCTCTCGGGATTCCTCTCCCGTCCATGCCGGGGCCTCAGTCCTTGTGTGGAGTCGGGGCCGCAACCTGAGGATTCCTCTCCAGTGTTGCCATGGATCTTGGGGTGCTTCTGAGTCTCCCCAGGGGAGTCAGGCCTCGTCTCGAGTGGGGGCATGCACGTGCGCTTTCCTCCCGAGCTGCAGGAGTAGTGTCACGCTTCCTGTCACGTGGATCAAGGGATCTGTGGCTTTCCCTCGAGGCTGTCCCTCGAGGCTTTCCCACGAGGCTTTCCCACAGGGCTGTGCCACGTGCCACCTTGGTGTGAGTCGATCCTCGGCGTGAAAGACGAGCCGGTGAAGGGAAAAGAGGTTCCTCTGGAATGGACTGAGACATCTGGGGGACTCTTGGAATGGTGGCACGACCCTGGAGTTCCTCTCGAAGTTCCTGTAGAGAGGGCCTCCTCTTGAGATGCGACGGGAAGGCCGGGAACTCTTTCCCGACGAAGCAGGGAAAGGATCCCTCATCTCGAGCTACGAGGCGGAAACGGGGCTCCTTTGGATGTGGGCGGGACCCTCGTGATTCCTCTCGAGTGGAG
Organism: Budorcas taxicolor; assembly: GCF_023091745.1. Classification (NCBI taxonomy): domain Eukaryota; kingdom Metazoa; phylum Chordata; class Mammalia; order Artiodactyla; family Bovidae; genus Budorcas; species Budorcas taxicolor. The sequence continues at coordinate 1,146,214 of NW_026291738.1, forward strand.
ACGGGTATGTCTGGGAACTTCTTGATTTGCACCAAGGGTGTGAAGGACCCTTTTGAAGTTCCAGAGGTGAGGTGTAATCAGCCTCGAGACGCCTCAGCGGAAATGGGCCTCATCTCGCCTGGAGGGGAGAACCTCGTGGATTTTCTCGAGTTGCGGCAGGTCTTCTCGAGTTACGACGGGGACCTCAGGGACCCGCTCTGGTGGCCTCAGGAAAGGCCAGTCCCCATGCGATTTGCTAGGGGACCCCTCGGGATTCCTCTCCCGTCCATGCCGGGGCCTCAGTCCTTGTGTGGAGTCGGGGCCGGAACCTGAGGATTCCTCTCCAGTGTTGCCATGGATCTTGGGGTGCTTCTGAGTCTCCCCAGGGGAGTCAGGCCTCGTCTCGAGTGGGGGCATTCACGTGCGCTTTCCTCCCGAGCTGCAGCAGTAGTGTCACGCTTCCTGTCACGTGGATCAAGGCATCTGTGGCTTTCCCTCGAGGCTGTCCCTCGAGGCTTTCCCACGAGGCTTTCCCACAGGGCTGTGCCACGTGCCACCTTGGTGTGAGTCGATCCTCGGCGTGAAAGACGAGCCGCTGAAGGGAAAAGAGGTTCCTCTGGAATGGACTGAGACATCTGGGGGACTCTTGGAATGGTGGCACGACCCTGGAGTTCCTCTCGCCGTTCCTGTTGAGAGGGCCTCCTCTTGAGATGCGACGGGAACGCCGGGAACTATTTCCCGACGAAGCAGGGAAAGGATCCCTCATCTCGAGCTACGAGGCGGAAACGGGGCTCCTCTGGATGTGGGCGGAACCCTCGTGATTCCTCTCGAGTGGAGACGGCTAGGTCGGGGAACTTCTTGATTTGCACCAAGGGTGTGAAGGACCCTTTCGAAGTTCCAGAGGTGAGGTGTGATCAGCCTCGAGACGCCTCAGCGGAAATGGGCCTCATCTCGCCTGGAGGGGAGAACCTCCTGGATTTTCTCGAGTTGCGGCAGGTCTTCTCGAGTTACGACGGGGACCTCAGGGACCCGCTCTGGTGGCCTCAGGAAAGGCCAGTCCCCATGCGAGATGCTAGGGGACCTCTCGGGATTCCTCTCCCGTCCATGCCGGGGACTCAGTCCTTGTGTGGAGTCGGGGCCGGAACCTGAGGATTCCTCTCCAGTGTTGCCATGGATCTTGGGGTGCTTCTGAGTCTCCCCAGGGGAGTCAGGCCTCGTCTCGAGTGGGGGCATGCACGTGCGCTTTCCTCCCGAGCTGCAGCAGTAGTGTCACGCTTCCTGTCACGTGGATCAAGGCATCTGTGGCTTTCCCTCGAGGCTGTCCCTCGAGGCTTTCCCACGAGGCTTTCCCACAGGGCTGTGCCACGTGCCACCTTGGTGTGAGTCGATCCTCGGCGTGAAAGACGAGCCGCTGAAGGGAAAAGAGGTTCCTCTGGAATGGACTGAGACATCTGGGGGACTCTTGGAATGGTGGCACGACCCTGGAGTTCCTCTCGAAGTTCCTGTAGAGAGGGCCTCCTCTTGAGATGCGACGGGAAGGCCGGGAACTCTTTCCTGACGAAGCAGGGAAAGGATCCCTCATCTCGAGCTACGAGTCGGAAACGGGGCTCCTTTGGATGTGGGCGGGACCCTCGTGATTCCTCTCGAGTGGAGACGGGTATGTCTGGGAACTTCTTGATTTGCACCAAGGGTGTGAAGGACCCTTTTGAAGTTCCAGAGGTGAGGTGTAATCAGCCTCGAGACGCCTCAGCGGAAATGGGCCTCATCTCGCCTGGAGGGGAGAACCTCCTGGATTTTCTCGAGTTGCGGCAGGTCTTCTCGAGTTACGACGGGGACCTCAGGGACCCGCTCTGGTGGCCTCAGGAAAGGCCAGTCCCCATGCGAGTTGCTAGGGGACCTCTCGGGATTCCTCTCCCGTCCATGCCGGGGCCTCAGTCCTTGTGTGGAGTCGGAGCCGGAACCTGAGGATTCCTCTCCAGTGTTGCCATGGATCTTGGGGTGCTTCTGAGTCTCCCCAGGGGAGTCAGGCCTCGTCTCGAGTGGGGGCATGTACGTGCGCTTTCCTCCCGAGCTGCAGCAGTAGTGTCAGGCTTCCTGTCACGTGGATCAAGGGATCTGTGGCTTTCCCTCGAGGCTGTCCCTCGAGGCTTTCCCACGAGGCTTTCCCACAGGGCTGTGCCACGTGCCACCTTGGTGTGAGTCGATCCTCGGCGTGAAAGACGAGCCGCTGAAGGGAAAAGAGGTTCCTCTGGAATGGACTGAGACATCTGGGGGACTCTTGGAATGGTGGCACGACCCTGGAGTTCCTCTCGCCGTTCCTGTTGAGAGGGCCTCCTCTTGAGATGCGACGGGAACGCCGGGAACTCTTTCCCGACGAAGAAGGGAAAGGATCCCTCATCTCGAGCTACGAGGCGGAAACGGGGCTCCTCTGGATGTGGGCGGGACCCTCGTGATTCCTCTCGAGTGGAGACGGCTAGGTCGGGGAACTTCTTGATTTGCACCAAGGGTGTGAAGAACCCTTTCGAAGTTCCAGAGGTGAGGTGTGATCAGCCTCGAGACGCCTCAGCGGAAATGGGCCTCATCTCGCCTGGAGGGAGAACCTCCTGGATTTTCTCGAGTTGCGGCAGGTCTTCTCGAGTTACGACGGGGACCTCAGGGACCCGCTCTGGTGGCCTCAGGAAAGGCCAGTCCCCATGCGAGTTGCTAGGGGACCTCTCGGGATTCCTCTCCCGTCCATGCCGGGGCCTCAGTCCTTGTGTGGAGTCGGGGCCAGAACCTGAGGATTCCTCTCCAGTGTTGCCATGGATCTTGGAGTGCTTCTGAGTCTCCCCAGGGGAGTCAGGCCTCGTCTCGAGTGGGGGCATGCACGTGCGCTTTCCTCCCGAGCTGCAGCAGTAGTGTCACGCTTCCTGTCACGTGGATCAAGGGATCTGTGGCTTTCCCTCGAGGCTGTCCCTCGAGGCTTTCCCACGAGGCTTTCCCACAGGGCTGTGCCACGTGCCACCTTGGTGTGAGTCGATCCTCGGCGTGAAAGACGAGCCGCTGAAGGGAAAAGAGGTTCCTCTGGAATGGACTGAGACATCTGGGGACTCTTGGAATGGTGGCACGACCCTGGAGTTCCTCTCGCCGTTCCTGTTGAGAGGGCCTCCTCTTAAGATGCGACGGGAACGCCGGGAACTCTTTCCCGACGAAGCAGGGAAAGGATCCCTCATCTCGAGCTACGAGGCGGAAACGGGGCTCCTCTGGATGTGGGCGGGACCCTCGTGATTCCTCTCGAGTGGAGACGGCTAGGTCGGGGAACTTCTTGATTTGCACCAAGGGTGTGAAGAACCCTTTCGAAGTTCCAGAGGTGAGGTGTGATCAGCCTCGAGACGCCTCAGCGGAAATGGGCCTCATCTCGCCTGGAGGGGAGAACCTCCTGGATTTTCTCGAGTTGCGGCAGGTCTTCTCGAGTTACGACGGGGACCTCAGGGACCCGCTCTGGTGGCCTCAGGAAAGGCCAGTCCCCATGCGAGTTGCTAGGGGACCTCTCGGGATTCCTCTCCCGTCCATGCCGGGGCCTCAGTCCTTGTGTGGAGTCGGGGCCGGAACCTGAGGATTCCTCTCCAGTGTTGCCATGGATCTTGGGGTGCTTCTGAGTCTCCCCAGGGGAGTCAGGCCTCGTCTCGAGTGGGGGCATGCACGTGCGCTTTCCTCCCGAGCTGCAGCAGTAGTGTCACGCTTCCTGTCACGTGGATCAAGGGATCTGTGGCTTTCCCTCGAGGCTGTCCCTCGAGGCTTTCCCACGAGGCTCTCCCACAGGGCTGTGCCACGTGCCACCTTGGTGTGAGTCGATCCTCGGCGTGAAAGACGAGCCGGTGAAGGGAAAAGAGGTTCCTCTGGAATGGACTGAAACATCTGGGGGACTCTTGGAATGGTGGCACGACCCTGGAGTTCCTCTCGCCGTTCCTGTTGAGAGGGCCTCCTCTTGAGATGCGACGGGAACGCCGGGAACTCTTTCCCGACGAAGCAGGGAAAGGATCCCTCATCTCGAGCTACGAGGCGGAAACGGGGCTCCTCTGGATGTGGGCGGGACCCTCGTGATTCCTCTCGAGTGGAGACGGCTAGGTCGGGGAACTTCTTGATTTGCACCAAGGGTGTGAAGGACCCTTTCGAAGTTCCAGAGGTGAGGTGTGATCAGCCTCGAGACGCCTCAGCGGAAATGGGCCTCATCTCGCCTGGAGGGGAGAACCTCCTGGATTTTCTCGAGGTGCGGCAGGTCTTCTCGAGTTACGACGGGGACCTCAGGGACCCGCTCTGGTGGCCTCAGGAAAGGCCAGTCCCCATGCGAGTTGCTAGGGGACCTCTCGGGATTCCTCTCCCGTCCATGCCGGGGCCTCAGTCCTTGTGTGGAGTCGGGGCCGGAACCTGAGGATTCCTCTCCAGTGTTGCCATGGATCTTGGGGTGCTTCTGAGTCTCCCCAGGGGAGTCAGGCCTCGTCTCGAGTGGGGGCATGCACGTGCGCTTTCCTCCCGAGCTGCAGCAGTAGTGTCACGCTTCCTGTCACGTGGATCAAGGGATCTGTGGCTTTCCCTCGAGGCTGTCCCTCGAGGCTTTCCCACGAGGCTTTCCCACAGGGCTGTGCCACGTGCCACCTTGGTGTGAGTCGATCCTCGGCGTGAAAGACGAGCCGCTGAAGGGAAAAGAGGTTCCTCTGGAATGGACTGAGACATCTGGGGGACTCTTGGAATGGTGGCACGACCCTGGAGTTCCTCTCGAAGTTCCTGTAGAGAGGGCCTCCTCTTGAGATGCGACGGGAAGGCCGGGAACTCTTTCCCGACGAAGCAGGGAAAGGATCCCTCATCTCGAGCTACGAGGCGGAAACGGGGCTCCTTTGGATGTGGGCGGGACCCTCGTGATTCCTCTCGAGTGGAGACGGGTATGTCTGGGAACTTCTTGATTTGCACCAAGGGTGTGAAGGACCCTTTTGAAGTTCCAGAGGTGAGGTGTAATCAGCCTCGAGACGCCTCAGCGGAAATGGGCCTCATCTCGCCTGGAGGGGAGAACCTCCTGGATTTTCTCGAGTTGCGGCAGGTCTTCTCGAGTTACGACGGGGACCTCAGGGACCCGCTCTGGTGGCCTCAGGAAAGGCCAGTCCCCATGCGATTTGCTAGGGGACCCCTCGGGATTCCTCTCCCGTCCATGCCGGGGCCTCAGTCCTTGTGTGGAGTCGGGGCCGGAACCTGAGGATTCCTCTCCAGTGTTGCCATGGATCTTGGGGTGCTTCTGAGTCTCCCCAGGGGAGTCAGGCCTCGTCTCGAGTGGGGGCATTCACGTGCGCTTTCCTCCCGAGCTGCAGCAGTAGTGTCACGCTTCCTGTCACGTGGATCAAGGCATCTGTGGCTTTCCCTCGAGGCTGTCCCTCGAGGCTTTCCCACGAGGCTTTCCCACAGGGCTGTGCCACGTGCCACCTTGGTGTGAGTCGATCCTCGGCGTGAAAGACGAGCCGCTGAAGGGAAAAGAGGTTCCTCTGGAATGGACTGAGACATCTGGGGGACTCTTGGAATGGTGGCACGACCCTGGAGTTCCTCTCGCCGTTCCTGTTGAGAGGGCCTCCTCTTGAGATGCGACGGGAACGCCGGGAACTATTTCCCGACGAAGCAGGGAAAGGATCCCTCATCTCGAGCTACGAGGCGGAAACGGGGCTCCTCTGGATGTGGGCGGAACCCTCGTGATTCCTCTCGAGTGGAGACGGCTAGGTCGGGGAACTTCTTGATTTGCACCAAGGGTGTGAAGGACCCTTTCGAAGTTCCAGAGGTGAGGTGTGATCAGCCTCGAGACGCCTCAGCGGAAATGGGCCTCATCTCGCCTGGAGGGGAGAACCTCCTGGATTTTCTCGAGTTGCGGCAGGTCTTCTCGAGTTACGACGGGGACCTCAGGGACCCGCTCTGGTGGCCTCAGGAAAGGCCAGTCCCCATGCGAGATGCTAGGGGACCTCTCGGGATTCCTCTCCCGTCCATGCCGGGGACTCAGTCCTTGTGTGGAGTCGGGGCCGGAACCTGAGGATTCCTCTCCAGTGTTGCCATGGATCTTGGGGTGCTTCTGAGTCTCCCCAGGGGAGTCAGGCCTCGTCTCGAGTGGGGGCATGCACGTGCGCTTTCCTCCCGAGCTGCAGCAGTAGTGTCACGCTTCCTGTCACGTGGATCAAGGCATCTGTGGCTTTCCCTCGAGGCTGTCCCTCGAGGCTTTTCCACGAGGCTTTCCCACAGGGCTGTGCCACGTGCCACCTTGGTGTGAGTCGATCCTCGGCGTGAAAGACGAGCCGCTGAAGGGAAAAGAGGTTCCTCTGGAATGGACTGAGACATCTGGGGGACTCTTGGAATGGTGGCACGACCCTGGAGTTCCTCTCGAAGTTCCTGTAGAGAGGGCCTCCTCTTGAGATGCGACGGGAAGGCCGGGAACTCTTTCCCGACGAAGCAGGGAAAGGATCCCTCATCTCGAGCTACGAGGCGGAAACGGGGCTCCTCTGGATGTGGGCGGGACCCTCGTGATTCCTCTCGAGTGGAGACGGCTAGGTCGGGGAACTTCTTGATTTGCACCAAGGGTGTGAAGGACCCTTTCGAAGTTCCAGAGGTGAGGTGTGATCAGCCTCGAGACGCCTCAGCGGAAATGGGCCTCATCTCGCCTGGAGGGGAGAACCTCCTGGATTTTCTCGAGGTGCGGCAGGTCTTCTCGAGTTACGACGGGGACCTCAGGGACCCGCTCTGGTGGCCTCAGGAAAGGCCAGTCCCCATGCGAGTTGCTAGGGGACCTCTCGGGATTCCTCTCCCGTCCATGCCGGGGCCTCAGTCCTTGTGTGGAGTCGGGGCCGGAACCTGAGGATTCCTCTCCAGTGTTGCCATGGATCTTGGGGTGCTTCTGAGTCTCCCCAGGGGAGTCAGGCCTCGTCTCGAGTGGGGGCATGCACGTGCGCTTTCCTCCCGAGCTGCAGCAGTAGTGTCACGCTTCCTGTCACGTGGATCAAGGGATCTGTGGCTTTCCCTCGAGGCTGTCCCTCGAGGCTTTCCCACGAGGCTTTCCCACAGGGCTGTGCCACGTGCCACCTTGGTGTGAGTCGATCCTCGGCGTGAAAGACGAGCCGCTGAAGGGAAAAGAGGTTCCTCTGGAATGGACTGAGACATCTGGGGGACTCTTGGAATGGTGGCACGACCCTGGAGTTCCTCTCGCCGTTCCTGTTGAGAGGGCCTCCTCTTGAGATGCGACGGGAACGCCGGGAACTATTTCCCGACGAAGCAGGGAAAGGATCCCTCATCTCGAGCTACGAGGCGGAAACGGGGCTCCTCTGGATGTGGGCGGAACCCTCGTGATTCCTCTCGAGTGGAGACGGCTAGGTCGGGGAACTTCTTGATTTGCACCAAGGGTGTGAAGGACCCTTTCGAAGTTCCAGATGTGAGGTGTGATCAGCCTCGAGACGCCTCAGCGGAAATGGGCCTCATCTCGCCTGGAGGGGAGAACCTCCTGGATTTTCTCGAGTTGCGGCAGGTCTTCTCGAGTTACGACGGGGACCTCAGGGACCCGCTCTGGTGGCCTCAGGAAAGGCCAGTCCCCATGCGAGATGCTAGGGGACCTCTCGGGATTCCTCTCCCGTCCATGCCGGGGACTCAGTCCTTGTGTGGAGTCGGGGCCGGAACCTGAGGATTCCTCTCCAGTGTTGCCATGGATCTTGGGGTGCTTCTGAGTCTCCCCAGGGGAGTCAGGCCTCGTCTCGAGTGGGGGCATGCACGTGCGCTTTCCTCCCGAGCTGCAGCAGTAGTGTCACGCTTCCTGTCACGTGGATCAAGGCATCTGTGGCTTTCCCTCGAGGCTGTCCCTCGAGGCTTTCCCACGAGGCTTTCCCACAGGGCTGTGCCACGTGCCACCTTGGTGTGAGTCGATCCTCGGCGTGAAAGACGAGCCGCTGAAGGGAAAAGAGGTTCCTCTGGAATGGACTGAGACATCTGGGGGACTCTTGGAATGGTGGCACGACCCTGGAGTTCCTCTCGAAGTTCCTGTAGAGAGGGCCTCCTCTTGAGATGCGACGGGAAGGCCGGGAACTCTTTCCCGACGAAGCAGGGAAAGGATCCCTCATCTCGAGCTACGAGGCGGAAACGGGGCTCCTCTGGATGTGGGCGGGACCCTCGTGATTCCTCTCGAGTGGAGACGGCTAGGTCGGGGAACTTCTTGATTTGCACCAAGGGTGTGAAGGACCCTTTCGAAGTTCCAGAGGTGAGGTGTGATCAGCCTCGAGACGCCTCAGCGGAAATGGGCCTCATCTCGCCTGGAGGGGAGAACCTCCTGGATTTTCTCGAGGTGCGGCAGGTCTTCTCGAGTTACGACGGGGACCTCAGGGACCCGCTCTGGTGGCCTCAGGAAAGGCCAGTCCCCATGCGAGTTGCTAGGGGACCTCTCGGGATTCCTCTCCCGTCCATGCCGGGGCCTCAGTCCTTGTGTGGAGTCGGGGCCGGAACCTGAGGATTCCTCTCCAGTGTTGCCATGGATCTTGGGGTGCTTCTGAGTCTCCCCAGGGGAGTCAGGCCTCGTCTCGAGTGGGGGCATGCACGTGCGCTTTCCTCCCGAGCTGCAGCAGTAGTGTCACGCTTCCTGTCACGTGGATCAAGGGATCTGTGGCTTTCCCTCGAGGCTGTCCCTCGAGGCTTTCCCACGAGGCTTTCCCACAGGGCTGTGCCACGTGCCACCTTGGTGTGAGTCGATCCTCGGCGTGAAAGACGAGCCGCTGAAGGGAAAAGAGGTTCCTCTGGAATGGACTGAGACATCTGGGGGACTCTTGGAATGGTGGCACGACCCTGGAGTTCCTCTCGAAGTTCCTGTAGAGAGGGCCTCCTCTTGAGATGCGACGGGAAGGCCGGGAACTCTTTCCCGACGAAGCAGGGAAAGGATCCCTCATCTCGAGCTACGAGGCGGAAACGGGGCTCCTTTGGATGTGGGCGGGACCCTCGTGATTCCTCTCGAGTGGAGACGGGTATGTCTGGGAACTTCTTGATTTGCACCAAGGGTGTGAAGGACCCTTTTGAAGTTCCAGAGGTGAGGTGTAATCAGCCTCGAGACGCCTCAGCGGAAATGGGCCTCATCTCGCCTGGAGGGGAGAACCTCCTGGATTTTCTCGAGTTGCGGCAGGTCTTCTCGAGTTACGACGGGGACCTCAGGGACCCGCTCTGGTGGCCTCAGGAAAGGCCAGTCCCCATGCGATTTGCTAGGGGACCCCTCGGGATTCCTCTCCCGTCCATGCCGGGGCCTCAGTCCTTGTGTGGAGTCGGGGCCGGAACCTGAGGATTCCTCTCCAGTGTTGCCATGGATCTTGGGGTGCTTCTGAGTCTCCCCAGGGGAGTCAGGCCTCGTCTCGAGTGGGGGCATTCACGTGCGCTTTCCTCCCGAGCTGCAGCAGTAGTGTCACGCTTCCTGTCACGTGGATCAAGGCATCTGTGGCTTTCCCTCGAGGCTGTCCCTCGAGGCTTTCCCACGAGGCTTTCCCACAGGGCTGTGCCACGTGCCACCTTGGTGTGAGTCGATCCTCGGCGTGAAAGACGAGCCGCTGAAGGGAAAAGAGGTTCCTCTGGAATGGACTGAGACATCTGGGGGACTCTTGGAATGGTGGCACGACCCTGGAGTTCCTCTCGCCGTTCCTGTTGAGAGGGCCTCCTCTTGAGATGCGACGGGAACGCCGGGAACTATTTCCCGACGAAGCAGGGAAAGGATCCCTCATCTCGAGCTACGAGGCGGAAACGGGGCTCCTCTGGATGTGGGCGGAACCCTCGTGATTCCTCTCGAGTGGAGACGGCTAGGTCGGGGAACTTCTTGATTTGCACCAAGGGTGTGAAGGACCCTTTCGAAGTTCCAGAGGTGAGGTGTGATCAGCCTCGAGACGCCTCAGCGGAAATGGGCCTCATCTCGCCTGGAGGGGAGAACCTCCTGGATTTTCTCGAGTTGCGGCAGGTCTTCTCGAGTTACGACGGGGACCTCAGGGACCCGCTCTGGTGGCCTCAGGAAAGGCCAGTCCCCATGCGAGATGCTAGGGGACCTCTCGGGATTCCTCTCCCGTCCATGCCGGGGACTCAGTCCTTGTGTGGAGTCGGGGCCGGAACCTGAGGATTCCTCTCCAGTGTTGCCATGGATCTTGGGGTGCTTCTGAGTCTCCCCAGGGGAGTCAGGCCTCGTCTCGAGTGGGGGCATGCACGTGCGCTTTCCTCCCGAGCTGCAGCAGTAGTGTCACGCTTCCTGTCACGTGGATCAAGGCATCTGTGGCTTTCCCTCGAGGCTGTCCCTCGAGGCTTTCCCACGAGGCTTTCCCACAGGGCTGTGCCACGTGCCACCTTGGTGTGAGTCGATCCTCGGCGTGAAAGACGAGCCGCTGAAGGGAAAAGAGGTTCCTCTGGAATGGACTGAGACATCTGGGGGACTCTTGGAATGGTGGCACGACCCTGGAGTTCCTCTCGAAGTTCCTGTAGAGAGGGCCTCCTCTTGAGATGCGACGGGAAGGCCGGGAACTCTTTCCTGACGAAGCAGGGAAAGGATCCCTCATCTCGAGCTACGAGTCGGAAACGGGGCTCCTTTGGATGTGGGCGGGACCCTCGTGATTCCTCTCGAGTGGAGACGGGTATGTCTGGGAACTTCTTGATTTGCACCAAGGGTGTGAAGGACCCTTTTGAAGTTCCAGAGGTGAGGTGTAATCAGCCTCGAGACGCCTCAGCGGAAATGGGCCTCATCTCGCCTGGAGGGGAGAACCTCCTGGATTTTCTCGAGTTGCGGCAGGTCTTCTCGAGTTACGACGGGGACCTCAGGGACCCGCTCTGGTGGCCTCAGGAAAGGCCAGTCCCCATGCGAGTTGCTAGGGGACCTCTCGGGATTCCTCTCCCGTCCATGCCGGGGCCTCAGTCCTTGTGTGGAGTCGGAGCCGGAACCTGAGGATTCCTCTCCAGTGTTGCCATGGATCTTGGGGTGCTTCTGAGTCTCCCCAGGGGAGTCAGGCCTCGTCTCGAGTGGGGGCATGTACGTGCGCTTTCCTCCCGAGCTGCAGCAGTAGTGTCAGGCTTCCTGTCACGTGGATCAAGGGATCTGTGGCTTTCCCTCGAGGCTGTCCCTCGAGGCTTTCCCACGAGGCTTTCCCACAGGGCTGTGCCACGTGCCACCTTGGTGTGAGTCGATCCTCGGCGTGAAAGACGAGCCGCTGAAGGGAAAAGAGGTTCCTCTGGAATGGACTGAGACATCTGGGGGACTCTTGGAATGGTGGCACGACCCTGGAGTTCCTCTCGCCGTTCCTGTTGAGAGGGCCTCCTCTTGAGATGCGACGGGAACGCCGGGAACTCTTTCCCGACGAAGAAGGGAAAGGATCCCTCATCTCGAGCTACGAGGCGGAAACGGGGCTCCTCTGGATGTGGGCGGGACCCTCGTGATTCCTCTCGAGTGGAGACGGCTAGGTCGGGGAACTTCTTGATTTGCACCAAGGGTGTGAAGAACCCTTTCGAAGTTCCAGAGGTGAGGTGTGATCAGCCTCGAGACGCCTCAGCGGAAATGGGCCTCATCTCGCCTGGAGGGAGAACCTCCTGGATTTTCTCGAGTTGCGGCAGGTCTTCTCGAGTTACGACGGGGACCTCAGGGACCCGCTCTGGTGGCCTCAGGAAAGGCCAGTCCCCATGCGAGTTGCTAGGGGACCTCTCGGGATTCCTCTCCCGTCCATGCCGGGGCCTCAGTCCTTGTGTGGAGTCGGGGCCGGAACCTGAGGATTCCTCTCCAGTGTTGCCATGGATCTTGGGGTGCTTCTGAGTCTCCCCAGGGGAGTCAGGCCTCGTCTCGAGTGGGGGCATGCACGTGCGCTTTCCTCCCGAGCTGCAGCAGTAGTGTCACGCTTCCTGTCACGTGGATCAAGGGATCTGTGGCTTTCCCTCGAGGCTGTCCCTCGAGGCTTTCCCACGAGGCTTTCCCACAGGGCTGTGCCACGTGCCACCTTGGTGTGAGTCGATCCTCGGCGTGAAAGACGAGCCGCTGAAGGGAAAAGAGGTTCCTCTGGAATGGACTGAGACATCTGGGGACTCTTGGAATGGTGGCACGACCCTGGAGTTCCTCTCGCCGTTCCTGTTGAGAGGGCCTCCTCTTGAGATGCGACGGGAACGCCGGGAACTCTTTCCCGACGAAGCAGGGAAAGGATCCCTCATCTCGAGCTACGAGGCGGAAACGGGGCTCCTCTGGATGTGGGCGGGACCCTCGTGATTCCTCTCGAGTGGAGACGGCTAGGTCGGGGAACTTCTTGATTTGCACCAAGGGTGTGAAGAACCCTTTCGAAGTTCCAGAGGTGAGGTGTGATCAGCCTCGAGACGCCTCAGCGGAAATGGGCCTCATCTCGCCTGGAGGGGAGAACCTCCTGGATTTTCTCGAGTTGCGGCAGGTCTTCTCGAGTTACGACGGGGACCTCAGGGACCCGCTCTGGTGGCCTCAGGAAAGGCCAGTCCCCATGCGAGTTGCTAGGGGACCTCTCGGGATTCCTCTCCCGTCCATGCCGGGGCCTCAGTCCTTGTGTGGAGTCGGGGCCGGAACCTGAGGATTCCTCTCCAGTGTTGCCATGGATCTTGGGGTGCTTCTGAGTCTCCCCAGGGGAGTCAGGCCTCGTCTCGAGTGGGGGCATGCACGTGCGCTTTCCTCCCGAGCTGCAGCAGTAGTGTCACGCTTCCTGTCACGTGGATCAAGGGATCTGTGGCTTTCCCTCGAGGCTGTCCCTCGAGGCTTTCCCACGAGGCTCTCCCACAGGGCTGTGCCACGTGCCACCTTGGTGTGAGTCGATCCTCGGCGTGAAAGACGAGCCGGTGAAGGGAAAAGAGGTTCCTCTGGAATGGACTGAAACATCTGGGGGACTCTTGGAATGGTGGCACGACCCTGGAGTTCCTCTCGCCGTTCCTGTTGAGAGGGCCTCCTCTTGAGATGCGACGGGAACGCCGGGAACTCTTTCCCGACGAAGCAGGGAAAGGATCCCTCATCTCGAGCTACGAGGCGGAAACGGGGCTCCTCTGGATGTGGGCGGGACCCTCGTGATTCCTCTCGAGTGGAGACGGCTAGGTCGGGGAACTTCTTGATTTGCACCAAGGGTGTGAAGGACCCTTTCGAAGTTCCAGAGGTGAGGTGTGATCAGCCTCGAGACGCCTCAGCGGAAATGGGCCTCATCTCGCCTGGAGGGGAGAACCTCCTGGATTTTCTCGAGGTGCGGCAGGTCTTCTCGAGTTACGACGGGGACCTCAGGGACCCGCTCTGGTGGCCTCAGGAAAGGCCAGTCCCCATGCGAGTTGCTAGGGGACCTCTCGGGATTCCTCTCCCGTCCATGCCGGGGCCTCAGTCCTTGTGTGGAGTCGGGGCCGGAACCTGAGGATTCCTCTCCAGTGTTGCCATGGATCTTGGGGTGCTTCTGAGTCTCCCCAGGGGAGTCAGGCCTCGTCTCGAGTGGGGGCATGCACGTGCGCTTTCCTCCCGAGCTGCAGCAGTAGTGTCACGCTTCCTGTCACGTGGATCAAGGGATCTGTGGCTTTCCCTCGAGGCTGTCCCTCGAGGCTTTCCCACGAGGCTTTCCCACAGGGCTGTGCCACGTGCCACCTTGGTGTGAGTCGATCCTCGGCGTGAAAGACGAGCCGCTGAAGGGAAAAGAGGTTCCTCTGGAATGGACTGAGACATCTGGGGGACTCTTGGAATGGTGGCACGACCCTGGAGTTCCTCTCGCCGTTCCTGTTGAGAGGGCCTCCTCTTGAGATGCGACGGGAAGGCCGGGAACTCTTTCCCGACGAAGCAGGGAAAGGATCCCTCATCTCGAGCTACGAGGCGGAAACGGGGCTCCTCTGGATGTGGCGGGACCCTCGTGATTCCTCTCGAGTGGAGACGGGTATGTCGGGGAACTTCTTGATTTGCACCAAGGGTGTGAAGGACCCTTTCGAAGTTCCAGAGGTGAGGTGTGATCAGCCTCGAGACGCCTCAGCGGAAATGGGCCTCATCTCGCCTGGAGGGGAGAACCTCCTGGATTTTCTCGAGTTGCGGCAGGTCTTCTCGAGTTACGACGGGGACCTCAGGGACCCGCTCTGGTGGCCTCAGGAAAGGCCAGTCCCCATGCGAGTTGCTAGGGGACCTCTCGGGATTCCTCTCCCGTCCATGCCGGGGCCTCAGTCCTTGTGTGGAGTCGGGGCCGGAACCTGAGGATTCCTCTCCAGTGTTGCCATGGATCTTGGGGTGCTTCTGAGTCTCCCCAGGGGAGTCAGGCCTCGTCTCGAGTGGGGGCATGCACGTGCGCTTTCCTCCCGAGCTGCAGCAGTAGTGTCACGCTTCCTGTCACGTGGATCAAGGGATCTGTGGCTTTCCCTCGAGGCTGTCCCTCGAGGCTTTCCCACGAGGCTCTCCCACAGGGCTGTGCCACGTGCCACCTTGGTGTGAGTCGATCCTCGGCATGAAAGACGAGCCGGTGAAGGGAAAAGAGGTTCCTCTGGAATGGACTGAGACATCTGGGGGACTCTTGGAATGGTGGCACGACCCTGGAGTTCCTCTCGCCGTTCCTGTTGAGAGGGCCTCCTCTTGAGATGCGACGGGAACGCCGGGAACTCTTTCCCGACGAAGCAGGGAAAGGATCCCTCATCTCGAGCTACGAGGCGGAAACGGGGCTCCTCTGGATGTGGGCGGGACCCTCGTGATTCCTGTCGAGTTGAGACGGCTAGGTCGGGGAACTTCTTGATTTGCACCAAGGGTGTGAAGGACCCTTTCGAAGTTCCAGAGGTGAGGTGTGATCAGCCTCGAGACGCCTCAGCGGAAATGGGCCTCATCTCGCCTGGAGGGGAGAACCTCCTGGATTTTCTCGAGGTGCGGCAGGTCTTCTCGAGTTACGACGGGGACCTCAGGGACCCGCTCTGGTGGCCTCAGGAAAGGCCAGTCCCCATGCGAGTTGCTAGGGGACCTCTCGGGATTCCTCTCCCGTCCATGCCGGGGCCTCAGTCCTTGTGTGGAGTCGGGGCCGGAACCTGAGGATTCCTCTCCAGTGTTGCCATGGATCTTGGGGTGCTTCTGAGTCTCCCCAGGGGAGTCAGGCCTCGTCTCGAGTGGGGGCATGCACGTGCGCTTTCCTCCCGAGCTGCAGCAGTAGTGTCACGCTTCCTGTCACGTGGATCAAGGGATCTGTGGCTTTCCCTCGAGGCTGTCCCTCGAGGCTTTCCCACGAGGCTTTCCCACAGGGCTGTGCCACGTGCCACCTTGGTGTGAGTCGATCCTCGGCGTGAAAGACGAGCCGCTGAAGGGAAAAGAGGTTCCTCTGGAATGGACTGAGACATCTGGGGGACTCTTGGAATGGTGGCACGACCCTGGAGTTCCTCTCGCCGTTCCTGTTGAGAGGGCCTCCTCTTGAGATGCGACGGGAAGGCCGGGAACTCTTTCCCGACGAAGCAGGGAAAGGATCCCTCATCTCGAGCTACGAGGCGGAAACGGGGCTCCTCTGGATGTGGCGGGACCCTCGTGATTCCTCTCGAGTGGAGACGGGTATGTCGGGGAACTTCTTGATTTGCACCAAGGGTGTGAAGGACCCTTTCGAAGTTCCAGAGGTGAGGTGTGATCAGCCTCGAGACGCCTCAGCGGAAATGGGCCTCATCTCGCCTGGAGGGGAGAACCTCCTGGATTTTCTCGAGTTGCGGCAGGTCTTCTCGAGTTACGACGGGGACCTCAGGGACCCGCTCTGGTGGCCTCAGGAAAGGCCAGTCCCCATGCGAGTTGCTAGGGGACCTCTCGGGATTCCTCTCCCGTCCATGCCGGGGCCTCAGTCCTTGTGTGGATTCGGGGTCGGAACCTGAGGATTCCTCTCCAGTGTTGCCATGGATCTTGGAGTGCTTCTGAGTCTCCCCAGGGGAGTCAGGCCTCGTCTCGAGTGGGGGCATGCACGTGCGCTTTCCTCCCGAGCTGCAGCAGTAGTGTCACGCTTCCTGTCACGTGGATCAAGGGATCTGTGGCTTTCCCTCGAGGCTGTCCCTCGAGGCTTTCCCACGAGGCTTTCCCACAGGGCTGTGCCACGTGCCACCTTGGTGTGAGTCGATCCTCGGCGTGAAAGACGAGCCGCTGAAGGGAAAAGAGGTTCCTCTGGAATGGACTGAGACATCTGGGGACTCTTGGAATGGTGGCACGACCCTGGAGTTCCTCTCGCCGTTCCTGTTGAGAGGGCCTCCTCTTGAGATGCGACGGGAACGCCGGGAACTCTTTCCCGACGAAGCAGGGAAAGGATCCCTCATCTCGAGCTACGAGGCGGAAACGGGGCTCCTCTGGATGTGGGCGGGACCCTCGTGATTCCTCTCGAGTGGAGACGGCTAGGTCGGGGAACTTCTTGATTTGCACCAAGGGTGTGAAGAACCCTTTCGAAGTTCCAGAGGTGAGGTGTGATCAGCCTCGAGACGCCTCAGCGGAAATGGGCCTCATCTCGCCTGGAGGGGAGAACCTCCTGGATTTTCTCGAGTTGCGGCAGGTCTTCTCGAGTTACGACGGGGACCTCAGGGACCCGCTCTGGTGGCCTCAGGAAAGGCCAGTCCCCATGCGAGTTGCTAGGGGACCTCTCGGGATTCCTCTCCCGTCCATGCCGGGGCCTCAGTCCTTGTGTGGAGTCGGGGCCGGAACCTGAGGATTCCTCTCCAGTGTTGCCATGGATCTTGGGGTGCTTCTGAGTCTCCCCAGGGGAGTCAGGCCTCGTCTCGAGTGGGGGCATGCACGTGCGCTTTCCTCCCGAGCTGCAGCAGTAGTGTCACGCTTCCTGTCACGTGGATCAAGGGATCTGTGGCTTTCCCTCGAGGCTGTCCCTCGAGGCTTTCCCACGAGGCTCTCCCACAGGGCTGTGCCACGTGCCACCTTGGTGTGAGTCGATCCTCGGCGTGAAAGACGAGCCGGTGAAGGGAAAAGAGGTTCCTCTGGAATGGACTGAAACATCTGGGGGACTCTTGGAATGGTGGCACGACCCTGGAGTTCCTCTCGCCGTTCCTGTTGAGAGGGCCTCCTCTTGAGATGCGACGGGAACGCCGGGAACTCTTTCCCGACGAAGCAGGGAAAGGATCCCTCATCTCGAGCTACGAGGCGGGAAACGGGGCTCCTCTGGATGTGGGCGGGACCCTCGTGATTCCTCTCGAGTGGAGACGGCTAGGTCGGGGAACTTCTTGATTTGCACCAAGGGTGTGAAGGACCCTTTCGAAGTTCCAGAGGTGAGGTGTGATCAGCCTCGAGACGCCTCAGCGGAAATGGGCCTCATCTCGCCTGGAGGGGAGAACCTCCTGGATTTTCTCGAGGTGCGGCAGGTCTTCTCGAGTTACGACGGGGACCTCAGGGACCCGCTCTGGTGGCCTCAGGAAAGGCCAGTCCCCATGCGAGTTGCTAGGGGACCTCTCGGGATTCCTCTCCCGTCCATGCCGGGGCCTCAGTCCTTGTGTGGAGTCGGGGCCGGAACCTGAGGATTCCTCTCCAGTGTTGCCATGGATCTTGGGGTGCTTCTGAGTCTCCCCAGGGGAGTCAGGCCTCGTCTCGAGTGGGGGCATGCACGTGCGCTTTCCTCCCGAGCTGCAGCAGTAGTGTCACGCTTCCTGTCACGTGGATCAAGGGATCTGTGGCTTTCCCTCGAGGCTGTCCCTCGAGGCTTTCCCACGAGGCTTTCCCACAGGGCTGTGCCACGTGCCACCTTGGTGTGAGTCGATCCTCGGCGTGAAAGACGAGCCGCTGAAGGGAAAAGAGGTTCCTCTGGAATGGACTGAGACATCTGGGGGACTCTTGGAATGGTGGCACGACCCTGGAGTTCCTCTCGAAGTTCCTGTAGAGAGGGCCTCCTCTTGAGATGCGACGGGAAGGCCGGGAACTCTTTCCCGACGAAGCAGGGAAAGGATCCCTCATCTCGAGCTACGAGGCGGAAACGGGGCTCCTTTGGATGTGGGCGGGACCCTCGTGATTCCTCTCGAGTGGAGACGGGTATGTCTGGGAACTTCTTGATTTGCACCAAGGGTGTGAAGGACCCTTTTGAAGTTCCAGAGGTGAGGTGTAATCAGCCTCGAGACGCCTCAGCGGAAATGGGCCTCATCTCGCCTGGAGGGGAGAACCTCCTGGATTTTCTCGAGTTGCGGCAGGTCTTCTCGAGTTACGACGGGGACCTCAGGGACCCGCTCTGGTGGCCTCAGGAAAGGCCAGTCCCCATGCGATTTGCTAGGGGACCCCTCGGGATTCCTCTCCCGTCCATGCCGGGGCCTCAGTCCTTGTGTGGAGTCGGGGCCGGAACCTGAGGATTCCTCTCCAGTGTTGCCATGGATCTTGGGGTGCTTCTGAGTCTCCCCAGGGGAGTCAGGCCTCGTCTCGAGTGGGGGCATTCACGTGCGCTTTCCTCCCGAGCTGCAGCAGTAGTGTCACGCTTCCTGTCACGTGGATCAAGGCATCTGTGGCTTTCCCTCGAGGCTGTCCCTCGAGGCTTTCCCACGAGGCTTTCCCACAGGGCTGTGCCACGTGCCACCTTGGTGTGAGTCGATCCTCGGCGTGAAAGACGAGCCGCTGAAGGGAAAAGAGGTTCCTCTGGAATGGACTGAGACATCTGGGGGACTCTTGGAATGGTGGCACGACCCTGGAGTTCCTCTCGCCGTTCCTGTTGAGAGGGCCTCCTCTTGAGATGCGACGGGAACGCCGGGAACTATTTCCCGACGAAGCAGGGAAAGGATCCCTCATCTCGAGCTACGAGGCGGAAACGGGGCTCCTCTGGATGTGGGCGGAACCCTCGTGATTCCTCTCGAGTGGAGACGGCTAGGTCGGGGAACTTCTTGATTTGCACCAAGGGTGTGAAGGACCCTTTCGAAGTTCCAGAGGTGAGGTGTGATCAGCCTCGAGACGCCTCAGCGGAAATGGGCCTCATCTCGCCTGGAGGGGAGAACCTCCTGGATTTTCTCGAGTTGCGGCAGGTCTTCTCGAGTTACGACGGGGACCTCAGGGACCCGCTCTGGTGGCCTCAGGAAAGGCCAGTCCCCATGCGAGATGCTAGGGGACCTCTCGGGATTCCTCTCCCGTCCATGCCGGGGACTCAGTCCTTGTGTGGAGTCGGGGCCGGAACCTGAGGATTCCTCTCCAGTGTTGCCATGGATCTTGGGGTGCTTCTGAGTCTCCCCAGGGGAGTCAGGCCTCGTCTCGAGTGGGGGCATGCACGTGCGCTTTCCTCCCGAGCTGCAGCAGTAGTGTCACGCTTCCTGTCACGTGGATCAAGGCATCTGTGGCTTTCCCTCGAGGCTGTCCCTCGAGGCTTTCCCACGAGGCTTTCCCACAGGGCTGTGCCACGTGCCACCTTGGTGTGAGTCGATCCTCGGCGTGAAAGACGAGCCGCTGAAGGGAAAAGAGGTTCCTGTGGAATGGACTGAGACATCTGGGGGACTCTTGGAATGGTGGCACGACCCTGGAGTTCCTCTCGAAGTTCCTGTAGAGAGGGCCTCCTCTTGAGATGCGACGGGAAGGCCGGGAACTCTTTCCTGACGAAGCAGGGAAAGGATCCCTCATCTCGAGCTACGAGTCGGAAACGGGGCTCCTTTGGATGTGGGCGGGACCCTCGTGATTCCTCTCGAGTGGAGACGGGTATGTCTGGGAACTTCTTGATTTGCACCAAGGGTGTGAAGGACCCTTTTGAAGTTCCAGAGGTGAGGTGTAATCAGCCTCGAGACGCCTCAGCGGAAATGGGCCTCATCTCGCCTGGAGGGGAGAACCTCCTGGATTTTCTCGAGTTGCGGCAGGTCTTCTCGAGTTACGACGGGGACCTCAGGGACCCGCTCTGGTGGCCTCAGGAAAGGCCAGTCCCCATGCGAGTTGCTAGGGGACCTCTCGGGATTCCTCTCCCGTCCATGCCGGGGCCTCAGTCCTTGTGTGGAGTCGGAGCCGGAACCTGAGGATTCCTCTCCAGTGTTGCCATGGATCTTGGGGTGCTTCTGAGTCTCCCCAGGGGAGTCAGGCCTCGTCTCGAGTGGGGGCATGTACGTGCGCTTTCCTCCCGAGCTGCAGCAGTAGTGTCAGGCTTCCTGTCACGTGGATCAAGGGATCTGTGGCTTTCCCTCGAGGCTGTCCCTCGAGGCTTTCCCACGAGGCTTTCCCACAGGGCTGTGCCACGTGCCACCTTGGTGTGAGTCGATCCTCGGCGTGAAAGACGAGCCGCTGAAGGGAAAAGAGGTTCCTCTGGAATGGACTGAGACATCTGGGGGACTCTTGGAATGGTGGCACGACCCTGGAGTTCCTCTCGCCGTTCCTGTTGAGAGGGCCTCCTCTTGAGATGCGACGGGAACGCCGGGAACTCTTTCCCGACGAAGAAGGGAAAGGATCCCTCATCTCGAGCTACGAGGCGGAAACGGGGCTCCTCTGGATGTGGGCGGGACCCTCGTGATTCCTCTCGAGTGGAGACGGCTAGGTCGGGGAACTTCTTGATTTGCACCAAGGGTGTGAAGAACCCTTTCGAAGTTCCAGAGGTGAGGTGTGATCAGCCTCGAGACGCCTCAGCGGAAATGGGCCTCATCTCGCCTGGAGGGAGAACCTCCTGGATTTTCTCGAGTTGCGGCAGGTCTTCTCGAGTTACGACGGGGACCTCAGGGACCCGCTCTGGTGGCCTCAGGAAAGGCCAGTCCCCATGCGAGTTGCTAGGGGACCTCTCGGGATTCCTCTCCCGTCCATGCCGGGGCCTCAGTCCTTGTGTGGAGTCGGGGCCGGAACCTGAGGATTCCTCTCCAGTGTTGCCATGGATCTTGGAGTGCTTCTGAGTCTCCCCAGGGGAGTCAGGCCTCGTCTCGAGTGGGGGCATGCACGTGCGCTTTCCTCCCGAGCTGCAGCAGTAGTGTCACGCTTCCTGTCACGTGGATCAAGGGATCTGTGGCTTTCCCTCGAGGCTGTCCCTCGAGGCTTTCCCACGAGGCTTTCCCACAGGGCTGTGCCACGTGCCACCTTGGTGTGAGTCGATCCTCGGCGTGAAAGACGAGCCGCTGAAGGGAAAAGAGGTTCCTCTGGAATGGACTGAGACATCTGGGGACTCTTGGAATGGTGGCACGACCCTGGAGTTCCTCTCGCCGTTCCTGTTGAGAGGGCCTCCTCTTGAGATGCGACGGGAACGCCGGGAACTCTTTCCCGACGAAGCAGGGAAAGGATCCCTCATCTCGAGCTACGAGGCGGAAACGGGGCTCCTCTGGATGTGGGCGGGACCCTCGTGATTCCTCTCGAGTGGAGACGGCTAGGTCGGGGAACTTCTTGATTTGCACCAAGGGTGTGAAGAACCCTTTCGAAGTTCCAGAGGTGAGGTGTGATCAGCCTCGAGACGCCTCAGCGGAAATGGGCCTCATCTCGCCTGGAGGGGAGAACCTCCTGGATTTTCTCGAGTTGCGGCAGGTCTTCTCGAGTTACGACGGGGACCTCAGGGACCCGCTCTGGTGGCCTCAGGAAAGGCCAGTCCCCATGCGAGTTGCTAGGGGACCTCTCGGGATTCCTCTCCCGTCCATGCCGGGGCCTCAGTCCTTGTGTGGAGTCGGGGCCGGAACCTGAGGATTCCTCTCCAGTGTTGCCATGGATCTTGGGGTGCTTCTGAGTCTCCCCAGGGGAGTCAGGCCTCGTCTCGAGTGGGGGCATGCACGTGCGCTTTCCTCCCGAGCTGCAGCAGTAGTGTCACGCTTCCTGTCACGTGGATCAAGGGATCTGTGGCTTTCCCTCGAGGCTGTCCCTCGAGGCTTTCCCACGAGGCTCTCCCACAGGGCTGTGCCACGTGCCACCTTGGTGTGAGTCGATCCTCGGCGTGAAAGACGAGCCGGTGAAGGGAAAAGAGGTTCCTCTGGAATGGACTGAAACATCTGGGGGACTCTTGGAATGGTGGCACGACCCTGGAGTTCCTCTCGCCGTTCCTGTTGAGAGGGCCTCCTCTTGAGATGCGACGGGAACGCCGGGAACTCTTTCCCGACGAAGCAGGGAAAGGATCCCTCATCTCGAGCTACGAGGCGGAAACGGGGCTCCTCTGGATGTGGGCGGGACCCTCGTGATTCCTCTCGAGTGGAGACGGCTAGGTCGGGGAACTTCTTGATTTGCACCAAGGGTGTGAAGGACCCTTTCGAAGTTCCAGAGGTGAGGTGTGATCAGCCTCGAGACGCCTCAGCGGAAATGGGCCTCATCTCGCCTGGAGGGGAGAACCTCCTGGATTTTCTCGAGGTGCGGCAGGTCTTCTCGAGTTACGACGGGGACCTCAGGGACCCGCTCTGGTGGCCTCAGGAAAGGCCAGTCCCCATGCGAGTTGCTAGGGGACCTCTCGGGATTCCTCTCCCGTCCATGCCGGGGCCTCAGTCCTTGTGTGGAGTCGGGGCCGGAACCTGAGGATTCCTCTCCAGTGTTGCCATGGATCTTGGGGTGCTTCTGAGTCTCCCCAGGGGAGTCAGGCCTCGTCTCGAGTGGGGGCATGCACGTGCGCTTTCCTCCCGAGCTGCAGCAGTAGTGTCACGCTTCCTGTCACGTGGATCAAGGGATCTGTGGCTTTCCCTCGAGGCTGTCCCTCGAGGCTTTCCCACGAGGCTTTCCCACAGGGCTGTGCCACGTGCCACCTTGGTGTGAGTCGATCCTCGGCGTGAAAGACGAGCCGCTGAAGGGAAAAGAGGTTCCTCTGGAATGGACTGAGACATCTGGGGGACTCTTGGAATGGTGGCACGACCCTGGAGTTCCTCTCGCCGTTCCTGTTGAGAGGGCCTCCTCTTGAGATGCGACGGGAAGGCCGGGAACTCTTTCCCGACGAAGCAGGGAAAGGATCCCTCATCTCGAGCTACGAGGCGGAAACGGGGCTCCTCTGGATGTGGCGGGACCCTCGTGATTCCTCTCGAGTGGAGACGGGTATGTCGGGGAACTTCTTGATTTGCACCAAGGGTGTGAAGGACCCTTTCGAAGTTCCAGAGGTGAGGTGTGATCAGCCTCGAGACGCCTCAGCGGAAATGGGCCTCATCTCGCCTGGAGGGGAGAACCTCCTGGATTTTCTCGAGTTGCGGCAGGTCTTCTCGAGTTACGACGGGGACCTCAGGGACCCGCTCTGGTGGCCTCAGGAAAGGCCAGTCCCCATGCGAGTTGCTAGGGGACCTCTCGGGATTCCTCTCCCGTCCATGCCGGGGCCTCAGTCCTTGTGTGGATTCGGGGTCGGAACCTGAGGATTCCTCTCCAGTGTTGCCATGGATCTTGGGGTGCTTCTGAGTCTCCCCAGGGGAGTCAGGCCTCGTCTCGAGTGGGGTCATGCACGTGCGCTTTCCTCCAGAGCTGCAGCAGTAGTGTCACGCTTCCTGTCACGTGGATCAAGGGATTTGTGGCTTTCCCTCGAGGCTGTCCCTCGAGGCTTTCCCACGAGGCTTTCCCACAGGCCTGTGCCACGTGCCACCTTGGTGTGAGTCGATCCTCGGCGTGAAAGACGAGCCGGTGAAGGGAAAAGAGGTTCCTCTGGAATGGACTGAGACATCTGGGGGACTCTTGGAATGGTGGCACGACCCTGGAGTTCCTCTCGCCGTTCCTGTTGAGAGGGCCTCCTCTTGAGATGCGACGGGAACGCCGGGAACTCTTTCCCGACGAAGCAGGGAAAGGATCCCACATCTCGAGCTACGAGGCGGAAACGGGGCTCCTCTGGATGTGGGCGGGACCCTCGTGATTCCTCTCGAGTGGAGACGGCTAGGTCGGGGAACTTCTTGATTTGCACCAAGGGTGTGAAGGACCCTTTCGAAGTTCCAGAGGTGAGGTGTGATCAGCCTCGAGACGCCTCAGCGGAAATGGGCCTCATCTCGCCTGGAGGGGAGAACCTCCTGGATTTTCTCGAGTTGCGGCAGGTCGTCTCGAGTTACGATGGGGACCTCAGGGACCCGCTCTGGTGGCCTCAGGAAAGGCCAGTCCCCATGCGAGTTGCTAGGGGACCTCTCGGGATTCCTCTCCCGTCCATGCCGGGGCCTCAGTCCTTGTGTGGAGTCGGGGCCGGAACCTGAGGATTCCTCTCCAGTGTTGCCATGGATCTTGGGGTGCTTCTGAGTCTCCCCAGGGGAGTCAGGCCTCGTCTCGAGTGGGGGCATGCACGTGCGCTTTCCTCCCGAGCTGCAGCAGTAGTGTAACGCTTCCTGTCACGTGGATCAAGGGATCTGTGGCTTTCCCTCGAGGCTGTCCCTCGAGGCTTTCCCACGAGGCTTACCCACAGGGCTGAGCCACGTGCCACCTTGGTGTGAGTCGATCCACGGCGTGAAAGATGAGCCGGTGAAGGGAAAAGAGGTTCCTCTGGAATGGACTGAGACATCTGGGGGACTCTTGGAATGGTGGCACGACCCTGGAGTTCCTCTCGCCGTTCCTGTTGAGAGGGCCTCCTCTTGAGATGCGACGGGAACGCCGGGAACTCTTTCCCGACGAAGCAGGGAAAGGATCCCTCATCTCGAGCTACGAGGCGGAAACGGGGCTCCTCTGGATGTGGGCGGGACCCTCGTGATTCCTCTCGAGTGGAGACGGGTATGTCGGGGAACTTCTTGATTTGCACCAAGGGTGTGAAGGACCCTTTCGAAGTTCCAGAGGTGAGGTGTGATCAGCCTCGAGACGCCTCAGCAGAAATGGGCCTCATCTCGCCTGGAGGGGAGAACCTCCTGGATTTTCTCGAGTTGCGGCAGGTCTTCTCGAGTTACGACGGGGACCTCAGGGACCCGCTCTGGTGGCCTCAGGAAAGGCCAGTCCCCATGCGAGTTGCTAGGGGACCTCTCGGGATTCCTCTCCCGTCCATGCCGGGGCCTCAGTCCTTGTGTGGAGTCGGGGCCGGAACCTGAGGATTCCTCTCCAGTGTTGCCATGGATCTTGGGGTGCTTCTGAGTCTCCCCAGGGGAGTCAGGCCTCGTCTCGAGTGGGGGCATGCACGTGCGCTTTCCTCCCTAGCTGCAGCAGTAGTGTCACGCTTCCTGTCACGTGGATCAAGGGATCTGTGGCTTTCCCTCGAGGCTGTCCCTCGAGGCTTTCCCACGAGGCTTTCCCACAGGGCTGTGCCACGTGCCACCTTGGTGTGAGTCGATCCTCGGCGTGAAAGACGAGCCGGTGAAGGGAAAAGAGGTTCCTCTGGAATGGACTGAGACATCTGGGGGACTCTTGGAATGGTGGCACGACCCTGGAGTTCCTCTCGAAGTTCCTGTAGAGAGGGCCTCCTCTTGAGATGCGACGGGAAGGCCGGGAACTCTTTCCCGACGAAGCAGGGAAAGGATCCCTCATCTCGAGCTACGAGGCGGAAACGGGGCTCCTCTGGATGTGGGCGGGACCCTCGTGATTCCTCTCGAGTGGAG
Organism: Budorcas taxicolor; assembly: GCF_023091745.1. NCBI lineage: Eukaryota > Metazoa > Chordata > Mammalia > Artiodactyla > Bovidae > Budorcas > Budorcas taxicolor. The sequence continues at coordinate 1,171,501 of NW_026291738.1, forward strand.
ACGGCTAGGTCGGGGAACTTCTTGATTTGCACGAAGGGTGTGAGGGACCCTTTCGAAGTTCCAGAGGTGAGGTGTGATCAACCTCGAGACGCCTCAGCAGAAATGGGCCTCATCTCGCCTGGAGGGGAGAACCTCCTGGATTTTCTCGAGTTGCGGCAGGTCTTCTCGAGTTACGACGGGGACCTCAGGGACCCGCTCTGGTGGCCTCAGGAAAGGCCAGTCCCCATGCGAGTTGCTAGGGGACCTCTCGGGATTCCTCTCCCGTCCATGCTGGGGCCTCAGTCCTTGTGTGGAGTCGGGGCCGGAACCTGAGGATTCCTCTCCAGTGTTGCCATGGATCTTGGGGTGCTTCTGAGTCTCCCCAGGGGAGTCAGGCCTCGTCTCGAGTGGGGGCATGCACGTGCGCTTTCCTCCCGAGCTGCAGCAGTAGTGTCACGCTTCCTGTCACGTGGATCAAGGGATCTGTGGCTTTCCCTCGAGGATGTCCCTCGAGGCTTTCCCACGAGGCTTACCCACAGGGCTGTGCCACGTGCCACCTTGGTGTGAGTCGATCCTCGGCGTGAAAGACGAGCCGGTGAAGGGAAAAGAGGTTCCTCTGGAATGGACTGAGACATCTGGGGGACTCTTGGAATGGTGGCACGACCCTGGAGTTCCTCTCGCCGTTCCTGTTGAGAGGGCCTCCTCTTGAGATGCGACGGGAACGCCGGGAACTCTTTCCCGACGAAGCAGGGAAAGGATCCCTCATCTCGAGCTATGAGGCGGAAACGGGGCTCCTCTGGATGTGGGCGGGACCCTCGTGATTCCTCTCGAGTGGAGACGGGTATGTCTGGGAACTTCTTGATTTGCACCAAGGGTGTGAAGGAACCTTTTGAAGTTCCAGAGGTGAGGTGTAATCAGCCTCGAGACGCCTCAGCGGAAATGGGCCTCATCTCGCCTGGAGGGGAGAACCTCCTGGATTTTCTCGAGTTGCGGCAGGTCTTCTCGAGTTACGACGGGGACCTCAGGGACCCGCTCTGGTGGCCTCAGGAAAGGCCAGTCCCCATGCGAGTTGCTAGGGGACCTCTCGGGATTCCTCTCCCGTCCATGCCGGGGCCTCAGTCCTTGTGTGGAGTCGGAGCCGGAACCTGAGGATTCCTCTCCAGTGTTGCCATGGATCTTGGGGTGCTTCTGAGTCTCCCCAGGGGAGTCAGGCCTCGTCTCGAGTGGGGGCATGTACGTGCGCTTTCCTCCCGAGCTGCAGCAGTAGTGTCACGCTTCCTGTCACGTGGATCAAGGGATCTGTGGCTTTCCCTCGAGGCTGTCCCTCGAGGCTTTCCCACGAGGCTTTCCCACAGGGCTGTGCCACGTGCCACCTTGGTGTGAGTCGATCCTCGGCGTGAAAGACGAGCCGGTGAAGGGAAAAGAGGTTCCTCTGGAATGGACTGAGACATCTGGGGGACTCTTGGAATGGTGGCACGACCCTGGAGTTCCTCTCGCCGTTCCTGTTGAGAGGGCCTCCTCTTGAGATGCGACGGGAACGCCGGGAACTCTTTCCCGACGAAGCAGGGAAAGGATCCCTCATCTCGAGCTACGAGGCGGAAACGGGGCTCCTCTGGATGTGGCGGGACCCTCGTGATTCCTCTCGAGTGGAGACGGCTAGGTCGGGGAACTTCTTGATTTGCACCAAGGGTGTGAAGGACCCTTTCGAAGTTCCAGAGGTGAGGTGTGATCAGCCTCGAGACGCCCCAGCGGAAATGGGCCTCATCTCGCCTGGAGGGGAGAACCTCCTGGATTTTCTCGAGTTGCGGCAGGTCTTCTCGAGTTACGACGGGGACCTCAGGGACCCGCTCTGGTGGCCTCAGGAAAGGCCAGTCCCCATGCGAGTTGCTAGGGGACCTCTCGGGATTCCTCTCCCGTCCATGCCGGGGCCTCAGTCCTTGTGTGGAGTCGGGGTCGGAACCTGAGGATTCCTCTCCAGTGTTGCCATGGATCTTGGGGTGCTTCTGAGTCTCCCCAGGGGAGTCAGGCCTCGTCTCGAGTGGGGGCATGCACGTGCGCTTTCCTCCCGATCTGCAGCAGTAGTGTAACGCTTCCTGTCACGTGGATCAAGGGATCTGTGGCTTTCCCTCGAGGCTGTCCCTCGAGGCTTTCCCACGAGGCTTTCCCACAGGGCTGTGCCACGTGCCACCTTGGTGTGAGTCGATCCTCGGCGTGAAATACGAGCCGGTGAAGGGAAAAGAGGTTCCTCTGGAATGGACTGAGACATCTGGGGGACTCTTGGAATGGTGGCACGACCCTGGAGTTCCTCTCGCCGTTCCTGTTGAGAGGGCCTCCTCTTGAGATGCGACGGGAACGCCGGGAACTCTTTCCCGACGAAGCAGGGAAAGGATCCCTCATCTCGAGTTACGAGGCGGAAACGGGGCTCCTCTGGATGTGGGCGGGACCCTCGTGATTCCTCTCGAGTGGAGACGGGTATGTCGGGGAACTTCTTGATTTGCACCAAGGGTGTGAAGGACCCTTTCGAAGTTCCAGAGGTGAGGTGTGATCAGCCTCGAGACGCCTCAGCGGAAATGGGCCTCATCTCACCTGGAGGGGAGAACCTCCTGGATTTTCTCGAGTTGCGGCAGGTCTTCTCGAGTTACGACGGGGACCTCAGGGACCCGCTCTGGTGGCCTCAGGAAAGGCCAGTCCCCATGCGAGTTGCTAGGGGACCTCTCGGGATTCCTCTCCCGTCCATGCCGGGGCCTCAGTCCTTGTGTGGATTCGGGGCCGGAACCTGAGGATTCCTCTCCAGTGTTGCCATGGATCTTGGGGTGCTTCTGAGTCTCCCCAGGGGAGTCAGGCCTCGTCTCGAGTGGGGGCATGCACGTGCGCTTTCCTCCCGACTTGCATCAGCAGTGTCACGCTTCCTGTCACGTGGATCAAGGGATCTGTGGCTTTCCCTCGAGGCTGTCCCTCGAGGCTTTCCCACGAGGCTTTCCCACAGGGCTGTGCCACGTGCCACCTTGGTGTGAGTCGATCATCGGCGTGAAAGACGAGCCGCTGAAGGGAAAAGAGGTTCCTCTGGAATGGACTGAGACATCTGGGGGACTCTTGGAATGGTGGCACGACCCTGGAGTTCCTCTCGCCGTTCCTGTTGAGAGGGCCTCCTCTTGAGATGCGACGGGAACGCCGGGAACTCTTTCCCGACGAAGCAGGGAAAGGATCCCTCATCTCGAGCTACGAGGCGGAAACGGGGCTCCTCTGGATGTGGGCGGGACCCTCGTGATTCCTCTCGAGTGGAGACGGCTATGTCGGGGAACTTCTTGATTTGCACCAAGGGTGTGAAGGACCATTTCGTAGTTCCAGAGGTGAGGTGTGATCAGCCTCGAGACGCCTCAGCGGAAATGGGCCTCATCTCGCCTGGAGGGGAGAACCTCCTGGATTTTCTCGAGTTGCGGCAGGTCTTCTCGAGTTACGACGGGGACCTCAGGGACCCGCTCTGGTGGCCTCAGGAAAGGCCAGTCCCCATGCGAGTTGCTAGGGGACCTCTCGGGATTCCTCTCCCGTCAATGCCGGGGCCTCAGTCCTTGTGTGGAGTCGGGGCCGGAACATGAGGATTCCTCTCCAGTGTTGCCATGGATCTTGGGGTGCTTCTGAGTCTCCCCAGGGGAGTCAGGCCTCGTCTCGAGTGGGGGAATGCACGTGCGCTTTCCTCCCGAGCTGCAGCAGTAGTGTCACGCTTCCTGTCACGTGGATCAAGGGATCTGTGGCTTTCCCTCGAGGCTGTCCCTCGAGTCTTTCCCACGAGGCTTTCCCACAGGGCTGTGCCACGTGCCACCTTGGTGTGAGTCGATCCTCGGCGTGAAAGACGAGCCGGTGAAGGGAAAAGAGGTTCCTCTGGAATGGACTGAGACATCTGGGGGACTCTTGGAATGGTGGCACGACCCTGGAGTTCCTCTCGCCGTTCCTGTAGAGAGGGCCTCCTCTTGAGATGCGACGGGAACGCCGGGAACTCTTTCCTGACGAAGCAGGGAAAGGATCCCTCATCTCGAGCTACGAGGCGGAAACGGGGCTCCTCTGGATGTGGGCGGGACCCTCGTGATTGCTCTCGAGTGGAAACGGGTATGTCGGGGAACTTCTTGATTTGCACCAAGGGTGTGAAGGACCCTTTCGAAGTTCCAGAGGTGAGGTGTGATCAGCCTCGAGACGCCTCAGCGGAAATGGGCCTCATCTCGCCTGGAGGGGAGAACCTCCTGAATTTTCTCGAGTTGCGGCAGGTCTTCTCGAGTTACGACGGGGACCTCAGGGACCCGCTCTGGTGGCCTCAGGAAAGGCCAGTCCCCATGCGAGTTGCTAGGGGACCTCTCGGGATTCCTCTCCCGTCCATGCCGGGGCCTCAGTCCTTGTGTGGAGTCGGGGCCGGAACCTGAGGATTCCTCTCCAGTGTTGCCATGGATCTTGGGGTGCTTCTGAGTCTCCCCAGGGGAGTCAGGCCTCGTCTCGAGTGGGGGCATGCACGTGCGCTTTCCTCCCGAGCTGCAGCAGTAGTGTCACGCTTCCTGTCACGTGGATCAAGGGATCTGTGGCTTTCCCTCGAGGCTGTCCCTCGAGGCTTTCCCACGAGGCTTTCCCACAGGGCTGTGCCACGTGCCACCTTGGTGTGAGTCGATCCTCGGCGTGAAAGACGAGCCGGTGATGGGAAAAGGGGTTCCTCTGGAATGGACTGAGACATCTGGGGGACTCTTGGAATGGTGGCACGACCCTGGAGTTCCTCTCGAAGTTCCTGTAGAGAGGGCCTCCTCTTGAGATGCGACGGGAACGCCGGGAACTCTTTCCCGACGAAGCAGGGAAAGGATCCCTCATCTCGAGCTACGAGGCGGAAACGGGGCTCCTCTGGATATTTGCGGGACCCTCGTGATTCCTCTCGAGTGGAGACGGGTATTTCGGGGAACTTCTTGATTTGCACCAAGGGTGTGAAGGACCCTTTTGAAGTTCCAGAGGTGAGGTGTGATCAGCCTCGAGACGCCTCAGCGGAAATGGGCCTCATCTCGCCTGGAGGGGAGAACCTCCTGGATTTTCTCGAGTTGCGGCAGGTCTTCTCGAGTTACGACGGGGACCTCAGGGACCCGCTCTAGTGGCCTCAGGAAAGGCCAGTCCCCATGCGAGTTGCTAGGGGACCTCTCGGGATTCCTCTCCCGTCCATGCCGGGGCCTCAGTCCTTGTGTGGAGTCGGGGCCGGAACCTGAGGATCCCTCTCCAGTGTTGCCATGGATCTTGGGGTGCTTCTGAGTCTCCCCAGGGGAGTCAGGCCTCGTCTCGAGTGGGGGCATGCACGTGCGCTTTCCTCCCGAGCTGCAGCAGTAGTGTCACGCTTCCTGTCACGTGGATCAAGGGATCTGTGGCTTTCCCTCGAGGCTTTCCCACGAGGCTTTCCCACAGGGCTGTGCCACGTGCCACCTTGGTGTGAGTCGATCCTCGGCGTGAAAGACGAGCCGGTGAAGGGAAAAGAGGTTCCTCTGGAATGGACTGAGACATCTGGGGGACTCTTGGAATGGTGGCACGACCCTGGAGTTCCTCTCTCCGTTCCTGTAGAGAGGGCCTTCTCTTGAGATGCGACGGGAACGCCGGGATCTCTTTCCCGACTAAGCCGGGAAAGGATCCCTCATCTCGAGCTACGAGGCGGAAACGGGGCTCCTCTGGATGTGGGCGGGACCCTCGTGATTCCTCTCGAGTGGAGACGGCTAGGTCGGGGAACTTCTTGATTTGCACCAAGGGTGTGAAGGACCCTTTCGAAGTTCCAGAGGTGAGGTGTGATCAGCCTTGAGACGCCTCAGCGGAAATGGGCCTCATCTCGCCTGGAGGGGAGAACCTCCTGGATTTTCTCCAGTTGCGGTAGGTCTTCTCTAGTTACAAGGGGACCTCAGGGACCCGCTCTGGTGGCCTCAGGAAAGGCCAGTCCCCATGCGAGTTGCTAGGGGACCTCTCGGGATTCCTCTCCCGTCCATGCCGGGGCCTCAGTCCTTGTGTGGAGTCGGGGCCGGAACCTGAGGATTCCTCTCCAGTGTTGCCATGGATCTTGGGGTGCTTCTGAGTCTCCCCAGGGGAGTCAGGCCTCGTCTCGAGTGGGGGCATGCACGTGTGCTTTCCTCCCGAGCTGCAGCAGTAGTGTCACGCTTCCTGTCACGTGGATCAAGGGATCGGTGGCTTTCCCTCGAGGCTGTCCCTCGAGGCTTTCCCACGAGGCTTTCCCACAGGGCTGTGCCACGTGCCACCTTGGTGTGAGTCGATCCTCGGCGTGAAAGACGAGCCGGTGAAGGGAAAAGAGGTTCCTCTGGAATGGACTGAGACATCTGTTGGACTGTTGGAATGGTGGCACGACCCTGGAGTTCCTCTCGCCGTTCCTGTTGAGAGGGCCTCCTCTTGAGATGCGACGGGAACGCCGGGAACTCTTTCCCGACGAAGCAGGGAAAGGATCCCTCATCTCGAGCTACGAGGCGGAAACGGGGCTCCTCTGGATGTGGGCGGGACCCTCGTGATTGCTCTCGAGTGGAGACGGGTATGTCGGGGAACTTCTTGATTTGCACCAAGGGTGTGAAGGACCCTTTCGAAGTTCCAGAGGGGAGGTGTGATCAGCCTCGAGACGCCTCAGCGGAAATGGGCCTCATCTCGCCTGGAGGGGAGAACCTCCTGGATTTTCTCGAGTTGCGGCAGGTCTTCTCGAGTTACGACGGGGACCTCAGGGACCCGCTCTGGTGGCCTCAGGAAAGGCCAGTCCCCATGCGAGTTGCTAGGGGACCTGTCGGGATTCCTCTCCCGTCCATACCGGGGCCTCAGTCCTTGTGTGAGTCGGAGCCGGAACCTGAGGATTCCTCTCCAGTTTTGCCATGGATCTTGGGGTGCTTCTGAGTCTCCCCAGGGGAGTCAGGCCTCGTCTCGAGTGGGGGCATGCACGTGCGCTTTCCTCCCGAGCTGCAGCAGTAGTGTCACGCTTCCTGTCACGTGGATCAAGGGATCTGTGGCTTTCCCTCGAGGCTGTCCCTCGAGGCTTTCCCACGAGGCTTTCCCACAGGGCTGTGCCACGTGCCACCTTGGTGTGAGTCGATCCTCGGCGTGAAAGACGAGCCGGTGAAGGGAAAAGAGTTTCCTCTGGAATGGACTGAGACATCTGGGAGACTCTTGGAATGGTGGCACGACCCTGGAGTTCCTCTCGCCGTTCCTGTAGAGATGGCCTCCTCTTGAGATGCGACGGGAACGCCGGGAACTCTTTCCCGACGAAGCAGGGAAAGGATCCCTCATCTCGAGCTACGAGGCGGAAACGGGGCTCCTCTGGATGTGGGCGGGACCCTCGTGATTCCTCTCGAGTGGAGACGGGTATGTCGGGGAACTTCTTGATTTGCACCAAGGGTGTGAAGGACCCTTTCGAAGTTCCAGAGGTGAGGTGTGATCAGCCTCGAGACGCCTCAGCGGAAATGGGCCTCATCTCGCCTGGAGGGGAGAACCTCCTGAATTTTCTCGAGTTGCGGCAGGTCTTCCCGAGTTACGACGGGGACCTCAGGGACCCGCTCTGGTGGCCTCATGAAAGGCCAGTCCCCATGCGAGTTGCTAGGGGACCTCTCGGGATTCCTCTCCCGTCCATGCCGGGGCCTCAGTCCTTGTGTGGAGTCGGGGCCGGAACCTGAGGATTCCTCTCCAGTGTTGCCATGGATCTTGGGGTGCTTCTGAGTCTCCCCAGGGGATTCAGGCCTCGTCTCGAGTGGGGGCATGCACGTGCACTTTCCTCCCGAGCTGCAGCAGTAGTGTCACGCTTCCTGTCACGTGGATCAAGGGATCGGTGGCTTTCCCTCGAGGCTGTCCCTCGAGGCTTTCCCACGAGGCTTTCCCACAGGGCTGTGCCACGTGCCACCTTGGTGTGAGTCGATCCTCGGCGTGAAAGACGAGCCGGTGAAGGGAAAAGAGGTTCCTCTGGAATGGACTGAGACATCTGGGGGACTCTTGGAATGGTGGCACGACCCTGGAGTTCCTCTCGCCGTTCCTGTTGAGAGGGCCTCCTCTTGAGATGCGACGGGAACGCCGGGAACTCTTTCCCGACGAAGCAGGGAAAGGATCCCTCATCTCGAGCTACGAGGCGGAAACGGGGCTCCTCTGGATGTGGGCGGAACCCTCGTGATTCCTCTCGAGTGGAGACGGCTATGTCGGGGAACTTGTTGATTTGCACCAAGGGTGTGAATGACCCTTTCGAAGTTCCAGAGGTGAGGTGTGATCAGCCTCGTGACGCCTCATTGGAAATGGGCCTCATCTCGCCTGGAGGGGAGAACCTCCTGGATTTTCTCGAGTTGCGGCAGGTCTTCTCGAGTTACGACGGGGACCTAAGGGACCCACTCTGGTGGCCTCAGGAAAGGCCAGTCCCCATGCGAGTTGCTAGGGGACCTCTCGGGATTCCTCTCCCGTCCATGCCGGGGCCTCAGTCCTTGTGTGGAGTCGGGGCCGGAACCTGAGGATTCCTCTCCAGTGTTGCCATGGATCTTGGGGTGCTTCTGAGTCTCCCCAGGGGAGTCAGGCCTCGTCTCGAGTGGGGGCATGCACGTGCGCTTTCCTCCCGAGCTGCAGCAGTAGTGTCACCCTTCCTGTCACGTGGATCAAGGGATCTGTGGCTTTCCCTCGAGGCTGTCCCTCGAGGCTTTCCCACGAGGCTTTCCCACAGGGCTGTGCCACGTGCCACCTTGGTGTGAGTCGATCCTCGGCGTGAAAGACGAGCCGGTGAAGGGAAAAGAGTTTCCTCTGGAATGGACTGAGACATCTGGGAGACTCTTGGAATGGTGGCACGACCCTGGAGTTCCTCTCGCCGTTCCTGTAGAGAGGGCCTCCTCTTGAGATGCGACGGGAACGCCGGGAACTCTTTCCCGACGAAGCAGGGAAAGGATCCCTCATCTCGAGCTACGAGGCGGAAACGGGGCTCCTCTGGATGTGGGCGGGACCCTCGTGATTGCTCTCGATTGGAGACGGGTATGTCGGGGAACTTCTTGATTTGCACCATGGGTGTGAAGGACCCTTTCGAAGTTCCAGAGGTGAGGTGTGATCAGCCTCGAGACGCCTCAGCGGAAATGGGCCTCATCTCGCCTGGAGGGGAGAACCTCCTGGATTTTCTCGAGTTGCGGCAGGTCTTCTCGAGTTACGACGGGGACCTCAGGGACCCGCTCTGGTGGCCTCAGGAAAGGCCAGTCCCCATGCGAGTTGCTAGGGGAACTCTCGGGATTCCTCTCCCGTCCATGCCGGGGCCTCAGTCCTTGTGTGGAGTCGGGGCCGGAACCTGAGGATTCCTCTCCAGTGTTGCCATGGATCTTGGGGTGCTTCTGAGTCTCCCCAGGGGAGTCAGGCCTCGTCTCGAGTGGGGGCATGCACGTGCGCTTTCCTCCCGAGCTGCAGCAGTAGTGTCACGCTTCCTGTCACGTGGATCAAGGGATCTGTGGCTTTCCCTCGAGGCTGTCCCTCGAGGCTTTCCCACGAGGCTTTCCCACAGGGCTGTGCCACGTGCCACCTTGGTGTGAGTCGATCCTCGGCGTGAAAGACGAGCCGCTGAAGGGAAAAGAGGTTCCTCTGGAATGGACTGAGACATCTGGGGGACTCTTGGAATGGTGGCACGACCCTAGAGTTCCTCTCGCCGTTCCTGTTGAGAGGGCCTCCTCTTGAGATGCGACGGGAACGCCGGGAACTCTTTCCCGACGAAGCAGGGAAAGGATCCCTCATCTCGAGCTACGAGGCGGAAACGGGGCTCCTCTGGATGTGGGCGGGACCCTCGTGATTCCTCTCGAGTGGAGACGGCTAGGTCGGGGAACTTCTTGATTTGCACCAAGGGTGTGAATGACCCTTTCGAAGTTCCAGAGGTGAGGTGTGATCAGCCTCGTGACGCCTCATTGGAAATGGGCCTCATCTCGCCTGGAGGGGAGAACCTCCTGGATTTTCTCGAGTTGCGGCAGGTCTTCTCGAGTTACGACGGGGACCTCAGGGACCCGCTCTGGTGGCCTCAGGAAAGGCCAGTCCCCATGCGAGTTGCTAGGGGACCTCTCGGGATTCCTCTCCCGTCCATGCCGGGGCCTCAGTCCTTGTGTGGAGTCGGGGCCGGAACCTGAGGATTCCTCTCCAGTGTTGCCATGGATCTTGGGGTGCTTCTGAGTCTCCCCAGGGGAGTCAGGCCTCGTCTCGAGTGGGGGCATGCACGTGCGCTTTCCTCCCGAGCTGCAGCAGTAGTGTCACGCTTCCTGTCACGTGGATCAAGGGATCTGTGGCTTTCCCTCGAGGCTGTCCCTCGAGGCTTTCCCACGAGGCTTTCCCACAGGGCTGTGCCACGTGCCACCTTGGTGTGAGTCGATCCTCGGCGTGAAAGACGAGCCGCTGAAGGGAAAAGAGGTTCCTCTGGAATGGACTGAGACATCTGGGGGACTCTTGGAATGGTGGCACGACCCTAGAGTTCCTCTCGCCGTTCCTGTTGAGAGGGCCTCCTCTTGAGATGCGACGGGAACGCCGGGAACTCTTTCCCGACGAAGCAGGGAAAGGATCCCTCATCTCGAGCTACGAGGCGGAAACGGGGCTCCTCTGGATGTGGGCGGGACCCTCGTGATTCCTCTCGAGTGGAGACGGCTAGGTCGGGGAACTTCTTGATTTGCACCAAGGGTGTGAAGGACCCTTTCGAAGTTCCAGAGGGGAGGTGTGATCAGCCTCGAGAAGCCTCAGCGGAAATGGGCCTCATCTCGCCTGGAGGGGAGAACCTCCTGGATTTTCTGGAGTTGCGGCAGGTCTTCTCGAGTTACGACGGGGACCTCAGGGACCCACTCTGGTGGCCTCAGGAAAGGCCAGTCCCCATGCGAGTTGCTAGGGGACCTCTCGGGATTCCTCTCCCGTCCATGCCGGGGCCTCAGTCCTTGTGTGGAGTCGGGGCCGGAACCTGAGGATTCCTCTCCAGTGTTGCCATGGATCTTGGGGTGCTTCTGAGTCTCCCCAGGGGAGTCAGGCCTCGTCTCGAGTGGGGGCATGCACGTGCGCTTTCCTCCCGAGCTGCAGCAGTAGTGTCACGCTTCCTGTCACGTGGATCAAGGGATCTGTGGCTTTCCCTCCAGGCTGTCCCTCGAGGCTTTCCCACGAGGCTTTCCCACAGGGCTGTGCCACGTGCCACCTTGGTGTGAGTCGATCCTCGGCGTGAAAGACGAGCCGGTGAAGGGAAAAGAGGTTCCTCTGGAATGGACTGAGACATCTGGGGGACTCTTGGAATGGTGGCACGACCCTGGAGTTAGTCTCGCCGTTCCTGTTGAGAGGGCCTCCTCTTGAGATGCGACGGGAACGCCGGGAACTCTTTCCCGACGAAGCAGGGAAAGGATCCCTCATCTCGAGCTACGAGGCGGAAACGGGGCTCCTCTGGATGTGGGCGGGACCCTCGTGAGTCCTCTCGAGTGGAGACGGCTAAGTCGGGGAACTTCTTGATTTGCACCAAGGGTGTGAAGGACCCTTTCGAAGTTCCAGAGGTGAGGTGTGATCAGCCTCGAGAAGCCTCAGCGGAAATGGGCCTCATCTCGCCTGGAGGGGAGAACCTCCTGGATTTTCTCGAGTTGCGACAGGTCTTCTCGAGTTACGACGGGGACCTCAGGGACCCGCTCTGGTGGCCTCAGGAAAGGCCAGTCCCCATGCGAGTTGCTAGGGGACCTCTCGGTATTCCTCTCCCGTCCATGCCGGGGCCTCAGTCCTTGTGTGGAGTCGGGGCCGGAACCTGAGGATTCCTCTCCAGTGTTGCCATGGATCTTGGGGTGCTTCTGAGTCTCCCCAGGGGAGTCAGGCCTCGTCTCGAGTGGGGGCATGCACGTGCGCTTTCCTCCCGAGCTGCAGCAGTAGTGTCACGCTTCCTGTCACGTGGATCAAGGGATCGGTGGCTTTCCCTCGAGGCTGTCCCTCGAGGCTTTCCCACGAGGCTTTCTCACAGGGCTGTGCCACGTGCCACCTTGGTGTGAGTCGATCCTCGGCGTGAAAGACGAGCCGCTGAAGGGAAAAGAGTTTCCTCTGGAATGGACTGAGACATCTGGGGGACTCTTGGAATGGTGGCACGACCCTGGAGTTCCTCTCGCCGTTCCTGTTGAGAGGGCCTCCTCTTGAGATGCGACGGGAATGCCGGGAACTCTTTCCCGACGAAGCAGGGAAAGGATCCCTCATCTCGAGCTACGAGGCGGAAACGGGGCTCCTCTGGATGTGGGCGGGACCCTCGTGATTCCTCTCGAGTGGAGACGGCTAGGTCGGGGAACTTCTTGATTTGCACCAAGGGTGTGAAGGACCCTTTCGAAGTTCCAGAGGGGAGGTGTGATCAGCCTCGAGAAGCCTCATTGGAAATGGGCCTCATCTCGCCTGGAGGGGAGAACCTCCTGGATTTTCTCGAGTTGCGGCAGGTCTTCTCGAGTTACGACGGGGACCTCAGGGACCCGCTCTGGTGGCCTCAGGAAAGGCCAGTCCCCATGCGAGTTGCTAGGGGACCTCTCGGGATTCCTCTCCCGTCCATGCCGGGGCCTCAGTCCTTGTGTGGAGTCGGGGCCGGAACCTGAGGATTCCTCTCCAGTGTTGCCATGGATCTTGGGGTGCTTCTGAGTCTCCCCAGGGGAGTCAGGCCTCGTCTCGAGTGGGGGCATGCACGTGCGCTTTCCTCCCGAGCTGCAGCAGTAGTGTCACGCTTCCTGTCACGTGGATCAAGGGATCTGTGGCTTTCCCTCGAGGCTGTCCCTCGAGGCTTTCCCACGAGGCTTTCCCACAGGGCTGTGCCACGTGCCACCTTGGTGTGAGTCGATCCTCGGCGTGAAAGACGAGCCGGTGAAGGGAAAAGAGGTTCCTCTGGAATGGACTGAGACATCTGGGGGACTCTTGGAATGGTGGCACGACCCTGGAGTTCCTCTCGCCGTTCCTGTTGAGAGGGCCTCCTCTTGAGATGCGACGGGAACGCCGGGAACTCTTTCCCGACGAAGCAGGGAAAGGATCCCTCATCTCGAGCTACGAGGCGGAAACGGGGCTCCTCTGGATGTGGGCGGGACCCTCGTGATTCCTCTCGAGTGGAGACGGGTATGTCGGGGAACTTCTTGATTTGCACCAAGGGTGTGAAGGACCCTTTCGAAGTTCCAGAGGGGAGGTGTGATCAGCCTCGAGACGCCTCAGCGGAAATGGGCCTCATCTCGCCTGGAGGGGAGAACCTCCTGGATTTTCTGGAGTTGCGGCAGGTCTTCTCGAGTTACGACGGGGACCTCAGGGACCCACTCTGGTGGCCTCAGGAAAGGCCAGTCCCCATGCGAGTTGCTAGGGGACCTCTCGGGATTCCTCTCCCGTCCATGCCGGGGCCTCAGTCCTTGTGTGGAGTCGGGGCCGGAACCTGAGGATTCCTCTCCAGTGTTGCCATGGATCTTGGGGTGCTTCTGAGTCTCCCCAGGGGAGTCAGGCCTCGTCTCGAGTGGGGGCATGCACGTGCGCTTTCCTCCCGAGCTGCAGCAGTAGTGTCACGCTTCCTGTCACGTGGATCAAGGGATCGGTGGCTTTCCCTCGAGGCTGTCCCTCGAGGCTTTCCCACGAGGCTTTCCCACAGGGCTGTGCCACGTGCCACCTTGGTGTGAGTCGATCCTCGGCGTGAAAGACGAGCCGCTGAAGGGAAAAGAGGTTCTTCTGGAATGGACTGAGACATCTGGGGGACTCTTGGAATGGTGGCACGACCCTGGAGTTCCTCTCGCCGTTCCTGTTGAGAGGGCCTCCTCTTGAGATGCGACGGGAACGCCGGGAACTCTTTCCCGACGAAGCAGGGAAAGGATCCCTCATCTCGAGCTACGAGGTGGAAACGGGGCTCCTCTGGATGTGGGCGGGACCCTCGTGATTCCTCTCGAGTGGAGACGGCTAGGTCGGGGAACTTCTTGATTTGCACCAAGGGTGTGAAGGACCCTTTCGAAGTTCCAGAGGTGAGGTGTGATCAGCCTCGAGAAGCCTCAGCGGAAATGGGCCTCATCTCGCCTGGAGGGGATAACCTCCTGGATTTTCTCGAGTTGCGGCAGGTCTTCTCGAGTTACGACGGGGACCTCAGGGACCCGCTCTGGTGGCCTCAGGAAAGGCCAGTCCCCATGCGAGTTGCTAGGGGACCTCTCGGGATTCCTCTCCCGTCCATGCCGGGGCCTCAGTCCTTGTGTGGAGTCGGGGCCGGAACCTGAGGATTCCTCTCCAGTGTTGCCATGGATCTTGGGGTGCTTCTGAGTCTCCCCAGGGGAGTCAGGCCTCGTCTCGAGTGGGGGCATGCACGTGCGCTTTCCTCCCGAGCTGCAGCAGTAGTGTCACGCTTCCTGTCACGTGGATCAAGGGATCGGTGGCTTTCCCTCGAGGCTGTCCCTCGAGGCTTTCCCACGAGGCTTTCCCACAGGGCTGTGCCACGTGCCACCTTGGTGTGAGTCGATCCTCGGCGTGAAAGACGAGCCGGTGAAGGGAAAAGAGGTTCCTCTGGAATGGACTGAGACATCTGGGGGACTCTTGGAATGGTGGCACGACCCTGGAGTTCCTCTCGCCGTTCCTGTTGAGAGGGCCTCCTCTTGAGATGCGACGGGAACGCCGGGAACTCTTTCCCGACGAAGCAGGGAAAGGATCCCTCATCTCGAGCTACGAGGCAGAAACGGGGCTCCTCTGGATGTGGGCGGGACCCTCGTGATTCCTCTCGAGTGGAGACGGGTATGTCGGGGAACTTCTTGATTTGCACCAAGGGTGTGAAGGACCCTTTCGAAGTTCCAGTGGGGAGGTGTGATCAGCCTCGAGACGCCTCAGCGGAAATGGGCCTCATCTCGCCTGGAGGGGAGAACCTCCTGGATTTTCTGGAGTTGCGGCAGGTCTTCTCGAGTTACGACGGGGACCTCAGGGACCCACTCTGGTGGCCTCAGGAAAGGCCAGTCCCCATGCGAGTTGCTAGGGGACCTCTCGGGATTCCTCTCCCGTCCATGCCGGGGCCTCAGTCCTTGTGTGGAGTCGGGGCCGGAACCTGAGGATTCCTCTCCAGTGTTGCCATGGATCTTGGAGTGCTTCTGAGTCTCCCCAGGGGAGTCAGGCCTCGTCTCGAGTGGGGGCATGCACGTGCTCTTTCCTCCCGAGCTGCAGCAGTAGTGTCACCCTTCCTGTCACGTGGATCAAGGGATCTGTGGCTTTCCCTCGAGGCTGTCCCTCGAGGCGTTCCCACGAGGCTTTCCCACAGGGCTGTGCCACGTGCCACCTTGGTGTGAGTCGATCCTCGGCGTGAAAGACGAGCCGGTGAAGGGAAAAGGGGTTCCTCTGGAATGGACTGAGACATCTGGGGGACTCTTGGAATGGTGGCACGACCCTGGAGTTCCTCTCGCCGTTCCTGTTGAGAGGGCCTCCTCTTGAGATGCGACGGGAACGCCGGGAACTCTTTCCCGACGAAGCAGGGAAAGGATCCCTCATCTCGAGCTACGAGGCGGAAACGGGGCTCCTCTGGATGTGGGCGGGACCCTCGTGATTGCTCTCGAGTGGAGATGGCTATGTCGGGGAACTTGTTGATTTGCACCAAGGGTGTGAAGGACCCTTTCGAAGTTCCAGAGGTGAGGTGTGATCAGCCTCGAGACGCCTCAGCGGAAATGGGCCTCATCTCGCCTGGAGGGGAGAACCTCCTGGATTTTCTCGAGTTGCGGCAGGTCTTCTCGAGTTACGACGGTGACCTCAGGGACCCGCTCTGGTGGCCTCAGGAAAGGCTAGTCCCCATGCGAGTTGCTAGGGGACCTCTCGGGATTCCTCTCCCGTCCATGCCGGGGCCTCAGTCCTTGTGTGGAGTCGGGGCCGGAACCTGAGGATTCCTCTCCAGTGTTGCCATGGATCTTGGGGTGCTTCTGAGTCTCCCCAGGGGAGTCAGGCCTCGTCTCGAGTGGGGGCATGCACGTGCGCTTTCCTCCCGAGCTGCAGCAGTAGTGTCACGCTTCCTGTCACGTGGATCAAGGGATCTGTGGCTTTCCCACGAGGCTTTCCCACAGGGTTGTGCCACGTGTCACCTTAGTGTGAGTCGATCCTCGGCATGAAAGACGAGCTGGTGAAGGGAAAAGAGGTTCCTCTGGAATGGACTGAGACATCTGGGGGACTCTTGGAATGGTGGCACGACCCTGGAGTTCCTCTCGCCGTTCCTGTTGAGAGGGCCTCCTCTTGAGATGCGACGGGAACGCCGGGAACTCTTTCCCGACGAAGCAGGGAAAGGATCCGTCATCTCGAGCTACGAGGCGGAAACGGGGCTCCTCTGGATGTGGGCGGGACCCTCGTGATTCCTCTCGAGTGGAGACGGCTATGTCGGGGAACTTCTTGATTTGCACCAAGGGTGTGAAGGACCCTTTCGAAGTTCCAGAGGTGAGGTGTGATCAGCCTCGTGACACCTCATTGGAAATGGGCCTCATCTCGCCTGGAGGGGAGAACCTCCTGGATTTTCTCGAGTTGCGGCAGGTCTTCTCGAGTTACGACGGGGACCTCAGGGACCCGCTCTGGTGGCCTCAGGAAAGGCCAGTCCCCATGCGAGTTGCTAGGGGACCTCTCGGGATTCCTCTCCCGTCCATGCCGGGGCCTCAGTCCTTGTGTGGAGTCGGGGCCGGAACCTGAGGATTCCTCTCCAGTGTTGCCATGGATCTTGGGGTGCTTCTGAGTCTCCCCAGGGGAGTCAGGCCTCGTCTCGAGTGGGGGCATGCACGTGCGCTTTCCTCCCGAGCTGCAGCAGTAGTGTCACGCTTCCTGTCACGTGGATCAAGGGATCTGTGGCTTTCCCTCGAGGCTGTCCCTCGAGGCTTTCCCACGAGGCTTTCCCATAGGGCTGTGCCACGTGCCACCTTGGTGTGAGTCGATCCTCGGCGTGAAAGACGAGCCAGTGAAGGGAAAAGAGGTTCCTCTGGAATGGACTGAGACATCTGGGGGACTCTTGGAATGGTGGCACGACCCTGGAGTTCCTCTCGCCGTTCCTGTTGAGAGGGCATCCTCTTGAGATGCGACGGGAACGCCGGGAACTCTTTCCCGACGAAGCAGGGAAAGGATCCCTCATCTCGAGCTACGAGGCGGAAACGGGGCTCCTCTGGATGTGGGCGGGACCCTCGTGATTCCTCTCGAGTGGAGACGGGTATGTCGGGGAACTTCTTGATTTGCACCAAGGGTGTGAAGGACCCTTTCGAAGTTCCAGAGGGGAGGTGTGATCAGCTTCGAGACGCCTCAGCGGAAATGGGCCTCATCTCGCCTGGAGGGGAGAACCTCCTGGATTTTCTGGAGTTGCGGCAGGTCTTCTCGAGTTACGACGGGGACCTCAGGGACCCACTCTGGTGGCCTCAGGAAAGGCCAGTCCCCATGCGAGTTGCTAGGGGACCTCTCGGGATTCCTCTCCCGTCCATGCCGGGGCCTCAGTCCTTGTGTGGAGTCGGGGCCGGAACCTGAGGATTCCTCTCCAGTGTTGCCATGGATCTTGGGGTGCTTCTGAGTCTCCCCAGGGGAGTCAGGCCTCGTCTCGAGTGGGGGCATGCACGTGCGCTTTCCTCCCGAGCTGCAGCAGTAGTGTCACGCTTCCTGTCACGTGGATCAAGGGATCTGTGGCTTTCCCTCGAGGCTGTCCCTCGAGGCTTTCCCACGAGGCTTTCCCACAGGGCTGTGCCACGTGCCACCTTGGTGTGAGTCGATCCTCGGCGTGAAAGACGAGCCGCTGAAGGGAAAAGAGGTTCCTCTGGAATGGACTGAGACATCTGGGGGACTCTTGGAATGGTGGCACGACCCTGGAGTTCCTCTCGCCGTTCCTGTTGAGAGGGCCTCCTCTTGAGATGCGACGGGAACGCCGGGAACTCTTTCCCGACGAAGCAGGGAAAGGATCCCTCATCTCGAGCTACGAGGCGGAAACGGGGCTCCTCTGGATGTGGGCGGGACCCTCGTGATTCCTCTCGAGTGGAGACGGCTAGGTCGGGGAACTTCTTGATTTGCACCAAGGGTGTGAAGGACCCTTTCGAAGTTCCAGAGGTGAGGTGTGATCAGCCTCGAGACGCCTCAGCGGAAATGGGCCTCATCTCGCCTGGGGGGGAGAACCTCCTGGATTTTCTCGAGTTGCGGCAGGTCTTCTCGAGTTACGACGGGGACCTCAGGGACCCGCTCTGGTGGCCTCAGGAAAGGCCAGTCCCCATGCGAGTTGCTAGGGGACCTCTCGGGATTCCTCTCCCGTCCATGCCGGGGCCTCAGTCCTTGTGTGGAGTCGGGGCCGGAACCTGAGGATTCCTCTCCAGTGTTGCCATGGATCTTGGGGTGCTTCTGAGTCTCCCCAGGGGAGTCAGGCCTCGTCTCGAGTGGGGGCATGCACGTGCGCTTTCCTCCCGAGCTGCAGCAGTAGTGTCACGCTTCCTGTCACGTGGATCAAGGGATCTGTGGCTTTCCCACGAGGCTTTCCCACAGGGTTGTGCCACGTGTCACCTTAGTGTGAGTCGATCCTCGGCATGAAAGACGAGCTGGTGAAGGGAAAAGAGGTTCCTCTGGAATGGACTGAGACATCTGGGGGACTCTTGGAATGGTGGCACGACCCTGGAGTTCCTCTCGCCGTTCCTGTTGAGAGGGCCTCCTCTTGAGATGCGACGGGAACGCCGGGAACTCTTTCCCGACGAAGCAGGGAAAGGATCCGTCATCTCGAGCTACGAGGCGGAAACGGGGCTCCTCTGGATGTGGGCGGGACCCTCGTGATTCCTCTCGAGTGGAGACGGCTAGGTCGGGGAACTTCTTGATTTGCACCAAGGGTGTGAAGGACCCTTTCGAAGTTCCAGAGGTGAGGTGTGATCAGCCTCGTGACACCTCATTGGAAATGGGCCTCATCTCGCCTGGAGGGGAGAACCTCCTGGATTTTCTCGAGTTGCGGCAGGTCTTCTCGAGTTACGACGGGGACCTCAGGGACCCGCTCTGGTGGCCTCAGGAAAGGCCAGTCCCCATGCGAGTTGCTAGGGGACCTCTCGGGATTCCTCTCCCGTCCATGCCGGGGCCTCAGTCCTTGTGTGGAGTCGGGGCCGGAACCTGAGGATTCCTCTCCAGTGTTGCCATGGATCTTGGGGTGCTTCTGAGTCTCCCCAGGGGAGTCAGGCCTCGTCTCGAGTGGGGGCATGCACGTGCGCTTTCCTCCCGAGCTGCAGCAGTAGTGTCACGCTTCCTGTCACGTGGATCAAGGGATCTGTGGCTTTCCCTCGAGGCTGTCCCTCGAGGCTTTCCCACGAGGCTTTCCCATAGGGCTGTGCCACGTGCCACCTTGGTGTGAGTCGATCCTCGGCGTGAAAGACGAGCCAGTGAAGGGAAAAGAGGTTCCTCTGGAATGGACTGAGACATCTGGGGGACTCTTGGAATGGTGGCACGACCCTGGAGTTCCTCTCGCCGTTCCTGTTGAGAGGGCATCCTCTTGAGATGCGACGGGAACGCCGGGAACTCTTTCCCGACGAAGCAGGGAAAGGATCCCTCATCTCGAGCTACGAGGCGGAAACGGGGCTCCTCTGGATGTGGGCGGGACCCTCGTGATTCCTCTCGAGTGGAGACGGGTATGTCGGGGAACTTCTTGATTTGCACCAAGGGTGTGAAGGACCCTTTCGAAGTTCCAGAGGGGAGGTGTGATCAGCCTCGAGACGCCTCAGCGGAAATGGGCCTCATCTCGCCTGGAGGGGAGAACCTCCTGGATTTTCTGGAGTTGCGGCAGGTCTTCTCGAGTTACGACGGGGACCTCAGGGACCCACTCTGGTGGCCTCAGGAAAGGCCAGTCCCCATGCGAGTTGCTAGGGGACCTCTCGGGATTCCTCTCCCGTCCATGCCGGGGCCTCAGTCCTTGTGTGGAGTCGGGGCCGGAACCTGAGGATTCCTCTCCAGTGTTGCCATGGATCTTGGGGTGCTTCTGAGTCTCCCCAGGGGAGTCAGGCCTCGTCTCGAGTGGGGGCATGCACGTGCGCTTTCCTCCCGAGCTGCAGCAGTAGTGTCACGCTTCCTGTCACGTGGATCAAGGGATCTGTGGCTTTCCCTCGAGGCTGTCCCTCGAGGCTTTCCCACGAGGCTTTCCCACAGGGCTGTGCCACGTGCCACCTTGGTGTGAGTCGATCCTCGGCGTGAAAGACGAGCCGCTGAAGGGAAAAGAGGTTCCTCTGGAATGGACTTAGACATCTGGGGGACTCTTGGAATGGTGGCACGACCCTGGAGTTCCTCTCGCCGTTCCTGTTGAGAGGGCCTCCTCTTGAGATGCGACGGGAACGCCGGGAACTCTTTCCCGACGAAGCAGGGAAAGGATCCCTCATCTCGAGCTACGAGGCGGAAACGGGGCTCCTCTGGATGTGGGCGGGACCCTCGTGATTCCTCTCGAGTGGAGACGGCTAGGTCGGGGAACTTCTTGATTTGCACCAAGGGTGTGAAGGACCCTTTCGAAGTTCCAGAGGTGAGGTGTGATCAGCCTCGAGACGCCTCAGCGGAAATGGGCCTCATCTCGCCTGGGGGGGAGAACCTCCTGGATTTTCTCGAGTTGCGGCAGGTCTTCTCGAGTTACGACGGGGACCTCAGGGACCCGCTCTGGTGGCCTCAGGAAAGGCCAGTCCCCATGCGAGTTGCTAGGGGACCTCTCGGGATTCCTCTCCCATCCATGCCGGGGCCTCAGTCCTTGTGTGGAGTCGGGGCCGGAACCTGAGGATTCCTCTCCAGTGTTGCCATGGATCTTGGGGTGCTTCTGAGTCTCCCCAGGGGATTCAGGCCTCGTCTCGAGTGGGGGCATGCACGTGCACTTTCCTCCCGAGCTGCAGCAGTAGTGTCACGCTTCTTGTCACGTGGATCAAGGGATCGGTGGCTTTCCCTCGAGGCTGTCCCTCGAGGCTTTCCCACGAGGCTTTCCCACAGGGCTGTGCCACGTGCCACCTTGGTGTGAGTCGATCCTCGGCGTGAAAGACGAGCCGGTGAAGGGAAAAGAGGTTCCTCTGGAATGGACTGAGACATCTGGGGGACTCTTGGAATGGTGGCACGACCCTGGAGTTCCTCTCGCCGTTCCTGTTGAGAGGGCCTCCTCTTGAGATGCGACGGGAACGCCGGGAAATCTTTCCCGACGAAGCAGGGAAAGGATCCCTCATCTCGAGCTACGAGGCGGAAACGGGGCTCCTCTGGATGTGGGCGGGACCCTCGTGATTCCTCTCGAGTGGAGACGGCTATGTCGGGGAACTTCTTGATTTGCACCAAGGGTGTGAAGGACCCTTTCGAAGTTCCAGAGGTGAGGTGTGATCAGCCTCGTGACGCCTCATTGGAAATGGGCCTCATCTCGCCTGGAGGGGAGAACCTCCTGGATTTTCTCGAGTTGCGGCAGGTCTTCTCGAGTTACGACGGGGACCTCAGGGACCCGCTCTGGTGGCCTCAGGAAAGGCCAGTCCCCATGCGAGTTGCTAGGGGACCTCTCGGGATTCCTCTCCCGTCCATGCCGGGGCCTCAGTCCTTGTGTGGAGTCGGGGCCGGAACCTGAGGATTCCTCTCCAGTGTTGCCATGGATCTTGGGGTGCTTCTGAGTCTCCCCAGGGGAGTCAGGCCTCGTCTCGAGTGGGGGCATGCACGTGCACTTTCCTCCCGAGCTGCAGCAGTAGTGTCACGCTTCCTGTCACATGGATCAAGGGATCTGTGGCTTTCCCTCGAGGCTGTCCCTCGAGGCTTTCCCACGAGGCTTTCCCATAGGGCTGTGCCACGTGCCACCTTGGTGTGAGTCGATCCTCGGCGTGAAAGACGAGCCGGTGAAGGGAAAAGAGGTTCCTCTGGAATGGACTGAGACATCTGGGGGACTCTTGGAATGGTGGCACGACCCTGGAGTTCCTCTCGCCGTTCCTGTTGAGAGGGCCTCCTCTTGAGATGCGACGGGAACGCCGGGAACTCTTTCCCGACGAAGCAGGGAAAGGATCCCTCATCTCGAGCTACGAGGCGGAAACGGGGCTCCTCTGGATGT
This sequence comes from Budorcas taxicolor, assembly GCF_023091745.1. NCBI lineage: Eukaryota > Metazoa > Chordata > Mammalia > Artiodactyla > Bovidae > Budorcas > Budorcas taxicolor. The sequence continues at coordinate 1,193,432 of NW_026291738.1, forward strand.
GGGCGGGACCCACGTGATTCCTCTCGAGTGGAGACGGGTATGTCGGGGAACTTCTTGATTTGCACGAAGGGTGTGAAGGACCCTTTCGAAGTTCCAGAGGGGAGGTGTGATCAGCCTCGAGACGCCTCAGCGGAAATGGGCCTCATCTCGCCTGGAGGGGAGAACCTCCTGGATTTTCTCGAGTTGCGGCAGGTCTTCTCGAGTTACGACGGGGACCTCAGGGACCCGCTCTGGTGGCCTCAGGAAAGGCCAGTCCCCATGCGAGTTGCTAGGGGATCTCTCGGGATTCCTCTCCCGTCCATGCCGGGGCCTCAGTCCTTGTGTGGAGTCGGGGTCGGAACCTGAGGATTCCTCTCCAGTGTTGCCATGGATCTTGGGGTGCTTCTGAGTCTCCCCAGGGGAGTCAGGCCTCGTCTCGAGTGGGGGCGTGCACGTGCGCTTTCCTCCCGAGCTGCAGCAGTAGTGTCACGCTTCCTGTCACGTGGATCAAGGGATCTGTGGCTTTCCGTCGAGGCTGTCCCTCGAGGCTTTCCCACGAGGCTTTCCCACAGGGCTGTGCCACGTGCCACCTTGGTGTGAGTCGATCCTCGGCGTGAAAGACGAGCCGCTGAAGGGAAAAGAGGTTCCTCTGGAATGGACTGAGACATCTGGGGGACTCTTGGAATGGTGGCACGACCCTGGAGTTCCTCTCGCCGTTCCTGTTGAGAGGGCCTCCTCTTGAGATGCCACGGGAACGCCGGGAACTCTTTCCCGAAGAAGCAGGGAAAGGATTCCTCATCTCGAGCTACGAGGCGGAAACGGGGCTCCTCTGGATGTGGGCGGGACCCTCGTGATTCCTCTCGAGTGGAGACGGGTATGTCGGGGAACTTCTTGATTTGCACCAAGGGTGTGAAGGACCCTTTCGAAGTTCCAGAGGGGAGGTGTGATCAGCCTCGAGACGCCTCAGCGGAAATGGGCCTCATCTCGCCTGGAGGGGAGAACCTCCTGGATTTTCTGGAGTTGCGGCAGGTCTTCTCGAGTTACGACGGGGACCTCAGGGACCCGCTCTGGTGGCCTCAGGAAAGGCCAGTCCCCATGCGAGTTGCTAGGGGACCTCTCGGGATTCCTCTCCCGTCCATGCCGGGGCCTCAGTCCTTGTGTGGAGTCGGGGCCGGAACCTGAGGATTCCTCTCCAGTGTTGCCATGGATCTTGGGGTGCTTCTGAGTCTCCCCAGGGGAGTCAGGCCTCGTCTCGAGTGGGGGCATGCACGTGCGCTTTCCTCCCGAGCTGCAGCAGTAGTGTCACGCTTCCTGTCACGTGGATCAAGGGATCTGTGGCTTTCCCTCGAGGCTGTCCCTCGAGGCTTTCCCACGAGGCTTTCCCACAGGGCTGTGCCACGTGCCACCTTGGTGTGAGTCGATCCTCGGCGTGAAAGACGAGCCGCTGAAGGGAAAAGAGGTTCCTCTGGAATGGACTGAGACATCTGGGGGACTCTTGGAATGGTGGCACGACCCTGGAGTTCCTCTCGCCGTTCCTGTTGAGAGGGCCTCCTCTTGAGATGCGACGGGAACGCCGGGAACTCTTTCCCGACGAAGCAGGGAAAGGATCCCTCATCTCGAGCTACGAGGCGGAAACGGGGCTCCTCTGGATGTGGGCGGGACCCTCGTGATTCCTCTCGAGTGGAGACGGGTATGTCGGGGAACTTCTTGATTTGCACCAAGGGTGTGAAGGACCCTTTCGAAGTTCCAGAGGGGAGGTGTGATCAGCCTCGAGACGCCTCAGCGGAAATGGGCCTCATCTCGCCTATAGGGGAGAACCTCCTGGATTTTCTCGAGTTGCGGCAGGTCTTCTCGAGTTACGACGGGGACCTCAGGGACCCGCTCTGGTGGCCTCAGGAAAGGCCAGTCCCCATGCGAGTTGCTGGGGGACCTCTCGGGATTCCTCTCCCGTCCATGCCGGGGCCTCAGTCCTTGTGTGGAGTCGGGGCCGGAACCTGAGGATTCCTCTCCAGTGTTGCCATGGATCTTGGGGTGCTTCTGAGTCTCCCCAGGGGAGTCAGGCCTCGTCTCGAGTGGGGGCATGCACGTGCGCTTTCCTCCCGAGCTGCAGCAGTAGTGTCACGCTTCCTGTCACGTGGATCAAGGGATCTGTGGCTTTCCCTCGAGGCTGTCCCTCGAGGCTTTCCCACGAGGCTTTCCCACAGGGCTGTGCCACGTGCCACCTTGGTGTGAGTCGATCCTCGGCGTGAAAGACGAGCCGCTGAAGGGAAAAGAGGTTCCTCTGGAATGGACTGAGACATCTGGGGGACTCTTGGAATGGTGGCACGACCCTGGAGTTAGTCTCGCCGTTCCTGTTGAGAGGGCCTCCTCTTGAGATGCGACGGGAACGCCGGGAACTCTTTCCCGACGAAGCAGGGAAAGGATCCCTCATCTCGAGCTACGAGGCGGAAACGGGGCTCCTCTGGATGTGGGCGGGACCCTCGTGATTCCTCTCGAGTGGAGACGGGTATGTCGGGGAACTTCTTGGTTTGCACCAAGGGTGTGAAGGACCCTTTCGAAGTTCCAGAGGGGAGGTGTGATCAGCCTCGAGACGCCTCAGCGGAAATGGGCCTCATCTCGCCTGGAGGGGAGAACCTCCTGGATTTTCTGGAGTGCGGCAGGTCTTCTCGAGTTACGACGGGGACCTCAGGGACCCACTCTGGTGGCCTCAGGAAAGGCCAGTCCCCATGCGAGTTGCTAGGGGACCTCTCGGGATTCCTCTCCCGTCCATGCCGGGGCCTCAGTCCTTGTGTGGAGTCGGGGCCGGAACCTGAGGATTCCTCTCCAGTGTTGCCATGGATCTTGGGGTGCTTCTGAGTCTCCCCAGGGGAGTCAGGCCTCGTCTCGAGTGGGGGCATGCACGTGCGCTTTCCTCCCGAGCTGCAGCAGTAGTGTCACGCTTCCTGTCACGTGGATCAAGGGATCTGTGGCTTTCCCTCGAGGCTGTCCCTCGAGGCTTTCCCACGAGGCTTTCCCACAGGGCTGTGCCACGTGCCACCTTGGTGTGAGTCGATCCTCGGCGTGAAAGACGAGCCGCTGAAGGGAAAAGAGGTTCCTCTGGAATGGACTGAGACATCTGGGGGACTCTTGGAATGGTGGCACGACCCTGGAGTTCCTCTCGCCGTTCCTGTTGAGAGGGCCTCCTCTTGAGATGCGACGGGAACGCCGGGAACTCTTTCCCGACGAAGCAGGGAAAGGATCCCTCATCTCGAGCTACGAGGCGGAAACGGGGCTCCTCTGGATGTGGGCGGGACCCTCGTGATTCCTCTCGAGTGGAGACGGCTATGTCGGGGAACTTCTTGATTTGCACCAAGGGTGTGAAGGACCCTTTCGAAGTTCCAGAGGGGAGGTGTGATCAGCCTCGAGACGCCTCAGCGGAAATGGGCCTCATCTCGCCTGGAGGGGAGAACCTCCTGGATTTTCTGGAGTTGCGGCAGGTCTTCTCGAGTTACGACGGGGACCTCAGGGACCCGCTCTGGTGGCCTCAGGAAAGGCCAGTCCCCATGCGAGTTGCTAGGGGACCTCTCGGGATTCCTCTCCCGTCCATGCCGGGGCCTCAGTCCTTGTGTGGAGTCGGGGCCGGAACCTGAGGATTCCTCTCCAGTGTTGCCATGGATCTTGGGGTGCTTCTGAGTCTCCCCAGGGGAGTCAGGCCTCGTCTCGAGTGGGGGCATGCACGTGCGCTTTCCTCCCGAGCTGCAGCAGTAGTGTCACGCTTCCTGTCACGTGGATCAAGGGATCTGTGGCTTTCCCTCGAGGCTGTCCCTCGAGGCTTTCCCACGAGGCTTTCCCACAGGGCTGTGCCACGTGCCACCTTGGTGTGAGTCGATCCTCGGCGTGAAAGACGAGCCGCTGAAGGGAAAAGAGGTTCCTCTGGAATGGACTGAGACATCTGGGGGACTCTTGGAATGGTGGCACGACCCTGGAGTTCCTCTCGCCGTTCCTGTTGAGAGGGCCTCCTCTTGAGATGCGACGGGAACGCCGGGAACTCTTTCCCGACGAAGCAGGGAAAGGATCCCTCATCTCGAGCTACGAGGCGGAAACGGGGCTCCTCTGGATGTGGGCGGGACCCTCGTGATTCCTCTCGAGTGGAGACGGGTATGTCGGGGAACTTCTTGATTTGCACCAAGGGTGTGAAGGACCCTTTCGAAGTTCCAGAGGGGAGGTGTGATCAGCCTCGAGACGCCTCAGCGGAAATGGGCCTCATCTCGCCTATAGGGGAGAACCTCCTGGATTTTCTCGAGTTGCGGCAGGTCTTCTCGAGTTACGACGGGGACCTCAGGGACCCGCTCTGGTGGCCTCAGGAAAGGCCAGTCCCCATGCGAGTTGCTGGGGGACCTCTCGGGATTCCTCTCCCGTCCATGCCGGGGCCTCAGTCCTTGTGTGGAGTCGGGGCCGGAACCTGAGGATTCCTCTCCAGTGTTGCCATGGATCTTGGGGTGCTTCTGAGTCTCCCCAGGGGAGTCAGGCCTCGTCTCGAGTGGGGGCATGCACGTGCGCTTTCCTCCCGAGCTGCAGCAGTAGTGTCACGCTTCCTGTCACGTGGATCAAGGGATCTGTGGCTTTCCCTCGAGGCTGTCCCTCGAGGCTTTCCCACGAGGCTTTCCCACAGGGCTGTGCCACGTGCCACCTTGGTGTGAGTCGATCCTCGGCGTGAAAGACGAGCCGCTGAAGGGAAAAGAGGTTCCTCTGGAATGGACTGAGACATCTGGGGGACTCTTGGAATGGAGGCACGACCCTGGAGTTAGTCTCGCCGTTCCTGTTGAGAGGGCCTCCTCTTGAGATGCGACGGGAACGCCGGGAACTCTTTCCCGACGAAGCAGGGAAAGGATCCCTCATCTCGAGCTACGAGGCGGAAACGGGGCTCCTCTGGATGTGGGCGGGACCCTCGTGATTCCTCTCGAGTGGAGACGGGTATGTCGGGGAACTTCTTGATTTGCACCAAGGGTGTGAAGGACCCTTTCGAAGTTCCAGAGGGGAGGTGTGATCAGCCTCGAGACGCCTCAGCGGAAATGGGCCTCATCTCGCCTGGAGGGGAGAACCTCCTGGATTTTCTGGAGTGCGGCAGGTCTTCTCGAGTTACGACGGGGACCTCAGGGACCCACTCTGGTGGCCTCAGGAAAGGCCAGTCCCCATGCGAGTTGCTAGGGGACCTCTCGGGATTCCTCTCCCGTCCATGCCGGGGCCTCAGTCCTTGTGTGGAGTCGGGGCCGGAACCTGAGGATTCCTCTCCAGTGTTGCCATGGATCTTGGGGTGCTTCTGAGTCTCCCCAGGGGAGTCAGGCCTCGTCTCGAGTGGGGGCATGCACGTGCGCTTTCCTCCCGAGCTGCAGCAGTAGTGTCACGCTTCCTGTCACGTGGATCAAGGGATCTGTGGCTTTCCCTCGAGGCTGTCCCTCGAGGCTTTCCCACGAGGCTTTCCCACAGGGCTGTGCCACGTGCCACCTTGGTGTGAGTCGATCCTCGGCGTGAAAGACGAGCCGCTGAAGGGAAAAGAGGTTCCTCTGGAATGGACTGAGACATCTGGGGGACTCTTGGAATGGTGGCACGACCCTGGAGTTCCTCTCGCCGTTCCTGTTGAGAGGGCCTCCTCTTGAGATGCGACGGGAACGCCGGGAACTCTTTCCCGACGAAGCAGGGAAAGGATCCCTCATCTCGAGCTACGAGGCGGAAACGGGGCTCCCCTGGATGTGGGCGGGACCCTCGTGATTCCTCTCGAGTGGAGACGGCTAAGTCGGGGAACTTCTTGATTTGCACCAAGGGTGTGAAGGACCCTTTCGAAGTTCCAGAGGTGAGGTGTGATCAGCCTCGAGAAGCCTCAGCGGAAATGGGCCTCATCTCGCCTGGAGGGGAGAACCTCCTGGATTTTCTCGAGTTGCGGCAGGTCTTCTCGAGTTACGACGAGGACCTCAGGGACCCGCTCTGGTGGCCTCAGGAAAGGCCAGTCCCCATGCGAGTTGCTAGGGGACCTCTCGGGATTCCTCTCCCGTCCATGCCGGGGCCTCAATCCTTGTGTGTAGTCGGGGCCGGAACCTGAGGATTCCTCTCCAGTGTTGCCATGGATCTTGGGGTGCTTCTGAGTCTCCCCAGGGGAGTCAGGCCTCGTCTCGAGTGGGGGCATGCACGTGCGCTTTCCTCCCGAGCTGCAGCAGTAGTGTCACGCTTCCTGTCACGTGGATCAAGGGATCTGTGGCTTTCCCTCGAGGCTGTCCCTCGAGGCTTTCCCACGAGGCTTTCCCACAGGGCTGTGCCACGTGCCACCTTGGTGTGAGTCGATCCTCGGCGTGAAAGACGAGCCGCTGAAGGGAAAAGAGGTTCCTCTGGAATGGACTGGGACATCTGGGGGACTCTTGGAATGGTGCCACGACCCTGGAGTTCCTCTCGCAGTTCCTGTTGAGAGGGCCTCCTCTTGAGATGCGACGGGAACGCCGGGGACTCTTTCCCGATGAAGCAGGGAAAGGATCCCTCATCTCGAGCTACGAGGCGGAAACGGGGCTCCTCTGGATGTGGGCGGGACCCTCGTGATTCCTCTCGAGTGGAGACGGCTAGGTCGGGGAACTTCTTGATTTGCACCAAGTGTGTGAAGGACCCTTTCGAATTTCCAGAGGTGAGGTGTGATCAGCCTCGAGAAGCCTCAGCGGAAATGGGCCTCATCTCGCCTGGAGGGGAGAACCTCCTGGATTTTCTCGAGTTGCGGCAGGTCTTCTCGAGTTACGACGGGGACCTCAGGGACCTGCTCTGGTGGCCTCAGGAAAGGCCAGTCCCCATGCGAGTTGCTAGGGGACCTCTCGGGATTCCTCTCCCGTCCATGCCGGGGCCTCAGTCCTTGTGTGGAGTCGGGGCCGGAACCTGAGGATTCCTCTCCAGTGTTGCCATGGATCTTGGGGTGCTTCTGAGTCTCCCCAGGGGAGTCAGGCCTCATCTCGAGTGGGGGCATGCACGTGCGCTTTCCTCCCGAGCTGCAGCAGTAGTGTCACGCTTCCTGTCACGTGGATCAAGGGATCTGTGGCTTTCCCTCGAGGCTGTCCCTCGAGGCTTTCCCACGAGGCTTTCCCACAGGGCTGTGCCACGTGCCACCTTGGTGTGAGTCGATCCTCGGCGTGAAAGACGAGCCGGTGAAGGGAAAAGAGGTTCCTCTGGAATGGACTGAGACATCTGGGGGACTCTTGGAATGGTGGCACGACCCTGGAGTTCCTCTCGCCGTTCCTGTTGAGAGGGCCTCCTCTTGAGATGCGACGGGAACACCGGGAACTCTTTCCCGACGAAGCAGGGAAAGGATCCCTCATCTCGAGCTACGAGGCGGAAACGGGGCTCCTCTGGATGTGGGCGGGACCCTCGTGATTCCTCTCGAGTGGAGACGGGTATGTCGGGGAACTTCTTGATTTGCACCAAGGGTGTGAAGGACCCTTTCGAAGTTCCAGAGGGGAGGTGTGATCAGCCTCGAGACGCCTCAGCGGAAATGGGCCTCATCTCGCCTGGAGGGGAGAACCTCCTGGATTTTCTGGAGTGCGGCAGGTCTTCTCGAGTTACGACGGGGACCTCAGGGACCCACTCTGGTGGCCTCAGGAAAGGCCAGTCCCCATGCGAGTTGCTAGGGGACCTCTCGGGATTCCTCTCCCGTCCATGCCGGGGCCTCAGTCCTTGTGTGGAGTCGGGGCCGGAACCTGAGGATTCCTCTCCAGTGTTGCCATGGATCTTGGGGTGCTTCTGAGTCTCCCCAGGGGAGTCAGGCTTCGTCTCGAGTGGGGGCATGCACGTGCGCTTTCCTCCCGAGCTGCAGCAGTAGTGTCACGCTTCCTGTCACGTGGATCAAGGGATCTGTGGCTTTCCCTCGAGGCTGTCCCTCGAGGCTTTCCCACGAGGCTTTCCCACAGGGCTGTGCCACGTGCCACCTTGGTGTGAGTCGATCCTCGGCGTGAAAGACGAGCCGGTGAAGGGAAAAGAGGTTCCTCTGGAATGGACTGAGACATCTGGGGGACTCTTGGAATGGTGGCACGACCCTGGAGTTCCTCTCGCCGTTCCTGTTGAGAGGGCCTCCTCTTGAGATGCGACGGGAACGCCGGGAACTCTTTCCCGACGAAGCAGGGAAAGGATCCCTCATCTCGAGCTACGAGGCGGAAACGGGGCTCCCCTGGATGTGGGCGGGACCCTCGTGATTCCTCTCGAGTGGAGACGGCTAAGTCGGGGAACTTCTTGATTTGCACCAAGGGTGTGAAGGACCCTTTCGAAGTTCCAGAGGTGAGGTGTGATCAGCCTCGAGAAGCCTCAGCGGAAATGGGCCTCATCTCGCCTGGAGGGGAGAACCTCCTGGATTTTCTCGAGTTGCGGCAGGTCTTCTCGAGTTACGACGAGGACCTCAGGGACCCGCTCTGGTGGCCTCAGGAAAGGCCAGTCCCCATGCGAGTTGCTAGGGGACCTCTCGGGATTCCTCTCCCGTCCATGCCGGGGCCTCAATCCTTGTGTGGAGTCGGGGCCGGAACCTGAGGATTCCTCTCCAGTGTTGCCATGGATCTTGGGGTGCTTCTGAGTCTCCCCAGGGGAGTCAGGCCTCGTCTCGAGTGGGGGCATGCACGTGCGCTTTCCTCCCGAGCTGCAGCAGTAGTGTCACGCTTCCTGTCACGTGGATCAAGGGATCTGTGGCTTTCCCTCGAGGCTGTCCCTCGAGGCTTTCCCACGAGGCTTTCCCACAGGGCTGTGCCACGTGCCACCTTGGTGTGAGTCGATCCTCGGCGTGAAAGACGAGCCGCTGAAGGGAAAAGAGGTTCCTCTGGAATGGACTGGGACATCTGGGGGACTCTTGGAATGGTGCCACGACCCTGGAGTTCCTCTCGCAGTTCCTGTTGAGAGGGCCTCCTCTTGAGATGCGACGGGAACGCCGGGAACTCTTTCCCGATGAAGCAGGGAAAGGATCCCTCATCTCGAGCTACGAGGCGGAAACGGGGCTCCTCTGGATGTGGGCGGGACCCTCGTGATTCCTCTCGAGTGGAGACGGCTAGGTCGGGGAACTTCTTGATTTGCACCAAGTGTGTGAAGGACCCTTTCGAATTTCCAGAGGTGAGGTGTGATCAGCCTCGAGAAGCCTCAGCGGAAATGGGCCTCATCTCGCCTGGAGGGGAGAACCTCCTGGATTTTCTCGAGTTGCGGCAGGTCTTCTCGAGTTACGACGGGGACCTCAGGGACCTGCTCTGGTGGCCTCAGGAAAGGCCAGTCCCCATGCGAGTTGCTAGGGGACCTCTCGGGATTCCTCTCCCGTCCATGCCGGGGCCTCAGTCCTTGTGTGGAGTCGGGGCCGGAACCTGAGGATTCCTCTCCAGTGTTGCCATGGATCTTGGGGTGCTTCTGAGTCTCCCCAGGGGAGTCAGGCCTCGTCTCGAGTGGGGGCATGCACGTGCGCTTTCCTCCCGAGCTGCAGCAGTAGTGTCACGCTTCCTGTCACGTGGATCAAGGGATCTGTGGCTTTCCCACGAGGCTTTCCCACAGGGCTGTGCCACGTGCCACCTTGGTGTGAGTCGATCCTCGGCGTGAAAGACGAGCCGCTGAAGGGAAAAGAGGTTCCTCTGGAATGGACTGAGACATCTGGGGGACTCTTGGAATGGTGGCACGACCCTGGAGTTCCTCTCGCCGTTCCTGTTGAGAGGGCCTCCTCTTGAGATGCGACGGGAACGCCGGGAACTCTTTCCCGACGAAGCAGGGAAAGGATCCCTCATCTCGAGCTACGAGGCGGAAACGGGGCTCCTCTGGATGTGGGCGGGACCCTCGTGATTCCTCTCGAGTGGAGACGGCTATGTCGGGGAACTTCTTGATTTGCACCAAGGGTGTGAAGGACCCTTTCGAAGTTCCAGAGGGGAGGTGTGATCAGCCTCGAGACGCCTCAGCGGAAATGGGCCTCATCTCGCCTGGAGGGGAGAACCTCCTGGATTTTCTGGAGTTGCGGCAGGTCTTCTCGAGTTACGACGGGGACCTCAGGGACCCACTCTGGTGGCCTCAGGAAAGGCCAGTCCCCATGCGAGTTGCTAGGGGACCTCTCGGGATTCCTCTCCCGTCCATGCCGGGGCCTCAGTCCTTGTGTGGAGTCGGGGCCGGAACCTGAGGATTCCTCTCCAGTGTTGCCATGGATCTTGGGGTGCTTCTGAGTCTCCCCAGGGGAGTCAGGCCTCGTCTCGAGTGGGGGCATGCACGTGCGCTTTCCTCCCGAGCTGCAGCAGTAGTGTCACGCTTCCTGTCACGTGGATCAAGGGATCTGTGGCTTTCCCTCGAGGCTGTCCCTCGAGGCTTTCCCACGAGGCTTTCCCACAGGGCTGTGCCACGTGCCACCTTGGTGTGAGTCGATCCTCGGCGTGAAAGACGAGCCGGTGAAGGGAAAAGAGGTTCCTCTGGAATGGACTGAGACATCTGGGGGACTCTTGGAATGGTGGCACGACCCTGGAGTTCCTCTCGCCGTTCCTGTTGAGAGGGCCTCCTCTTGAGATGCGACGGGAACGCCGGGAACTCTTTCCCGACGAAGCAGGGAAAGGATCCCTCATCTCGAGCTACGAGGCGGAAACGGGGCTCCCCTGGATGTGGGCGGGACCCTCGTGATTCCTCTCGAGTGGAGACGGCTAAGTCGGGGAACTTCTTGATTTGCACCAAGGGTGTGAAGGACCCTTTCGAAGTTCCAGAGGTGAGGTGTGATCAGCCTCGAGAAGCCTCAGCGGAAATGGGCCTCATCTCGCCTGGAGGGGAGAACCTCCTGGATTTTCTCGAGTTGCGGCAGGTCTTCTCGAGTTACGACGAGGACCTGAGGGACCCGCTCTGGTGGCCTCAGGAAAGGCCAGTCCCCATGCGAGTTGCTAGGGGACCTCTCGGGATTCCTCTCCCGTCCATGCCGGGGCCTCAATCCTTGTGTGGAGTCGGGGCCGGAACCTGAGGATTCCTCTCCAGTGTTGCCATGGATCTTGGGGTGCTTCTGAGTCTCCCCAGGGCAGTCAGGCCTCGTCTCGAGTGGGGGCATGCACGTGCGCTTTCCTCCCGAGCTGCAGCAGTAGTGTCACGCTTCCTGTCACGTGGATCAAGGGATCTGTGGCTTTCCCTCGAGGCTGTCCCTCGAGGCTTTCCCACGAGGCTTTCCCACAGGGCTGTGCCACGTGCCACCTTGGTGTGAGTCGATCCTCGGCGTGAAAGACGAGCCGCTGAAGGGAAAAGAGGTTCCTCTGGAATGGACTGGGACATCTGGGGGACTCTTGGAATGGTGCCACGACCCTGGAGTTCCTCTCGCAGTTCCTGTTGAGAGGGCCTCCTCTTGAGATGCGACGGGAACGCCGGGAACTCTTTCCCGACGAAGCAGGGAAAGGATCCCTCATCTCGAGCTACGAGGCGGAAACGGGGCTCCTCTGGATGTGGGCGGGACCCTCGTGATTCCTCTCGAGTGGAGACGGCTATGTCGGGGAACTTCTTGATTTGCACCAAGGGTGTGAAGGACCCTTTCGAAGTTCCAGAGGGGAGGTGTGATCAGCCTCGAGACGCCTCAGCGGAAATGGGCCTCATCTCGCCTATAGGGGAGAACCTCCTGGATTTTCTCGAGTTGCGGCAGGTCTTCTCGAGTTACGACGGGGACCTCAGGGACCCGCTCTGGTGGCCTCAGGAAAGGCCAGTCCCCATGCGAGTTGCTGGGGGACCTCTCGGGATTCCTCTCCCGTCCATGCCGGGGCCTCAGTCCTTGTGTGGAGTCGGGGCCGGAACCTGAGGATTCCTCTCCAGTGTTGCCATGGATCTTGGGGTGCTTCTGAGTCTCCCCAGGGGAGTCAGGCCTCGTCTCGAGTGGGGGCATGCACGTGCGCTTTCCTCCCGAGCTGCAGCAGTAGTGTCACGCTTCCTGTCACGTGGATCAAGGGATCTGTGGCTTTCCCTCGAGGCTGTCCCTCGAGGCTTTCCCACGAGGCTTTCCCACAGGGCTGTGCCACGTGCCACCTTGGTGTGAGTCGATCCTCGGCGTGAAAGACGAGCCGCTGAAGGGAAAAGAGGTTCCTCTGGAATGGACTGAGACATCTGGGGGACTCTTGGAATGGTGGCACGACCCTGGAGTTCCTCTCGCCGTTCCTGTTGAGAGGGCCTCCTCTTGAGATGCGACGGGAACGCCGGGAACTCTTTCCCGACGAAGCAGGGAAAGGATCCCTCATCTCGAGCTACGAGGCGGAAACGGGGCTCCTCTGGATGTGGGCGGGACCCTCGTGATTCCTCTCGAGTGGAGACGGGTATGTCGGGGAACTTCTTGATTTGCACCAAGGGTGTGAAGGACCCTTTCGAAGTTCCAGAGGGGAGGTGTGATCAGCCTCGAGACGCCTCAGCGGAAATGGGCCTCATCTCGCCTGGAGGGGAGAACCTCCTGGATTTTCTGGAGTGCGGCAGGTCTTCTCGAGTTACGACGGGGACCTCAGGGACCCACTCTGGTGGCCTCAGGAAAGGCCAGTCCCCATGCGAGTTGCTAGGGGACCTCTCGGGATTCCTCTCCCGTCCATGCCGGGGCCTCAGTCCTTGTGTGGAGTCGGGGCCGGAACCTGAGGATTCCTCTCCAGTGTTGCCATGGATCTTGGGGTGCTTCTGAGTCTCCCCAGGGGAGTCAGGCCTCGTCTCGAGTGGGGGCATGCACGTGCGCTTTCCTCCCGAGCTGCAGCAGTAGTGTCACGCTTCCTGTCACGTGGATCAAGGGATCTGTGGCTTTCCCTCGAGGCTGTCCCTCGAGGCTTTCCCACGAGGCTTTCCCACAGGGCTGTGCCACGTGCCACCTTGGTGTGAGTCGATCCTCGGCGTGAAAGACGAGCCGGTGAAGGGAAAAGAGGTTCCTCTGGAATGGACTGAGACATCTGGGGGACTCTTGGAATGGTGGCACGACCCTGGAGTTCCTCTCGCCGTTCCTGTTGAGAGGGCCTCCTCTTGAGATGCGACGGGAACGCCGGGAACTCTTTCCCGACGAAGCAGGGAAAGGATCCCTCATCTCGAGCTACGAGGCGGAAACGGGGCTCCCCTGGATGTGGGCGGGACCCTCGTGATTCCTCTCGAGTGGAGACGGCTAAGTCGGGGAGCTTCTTGATTTGCACCAAGGGTGTGAAGGACCCTTTCGAAGTTCCAGAGGTGAGGTGTGATCAGCCTCGAGAAGCCTCAGCGGAAATGGGCCTCATCTCGCCTGGAGGGGAGAACCTCCTGGATTTTCTCGAGTTGCGGCAGGTCTTCTCGAGTTACGACGAGGACCTCAGGGACCCGCTCTGGTGGCCTCAGGAAAGGCCAGTCCCCATGCGAGTTGCTAGGGGACCTCTCGGGATTCCTCTCCCGTCCATGCCGGGGCCTCAATCCTTGTGTGGAGTCGGGGCCGGAACCTGAGGATTCCTCTCCAGTGTTGCCATGGATCTTGGGGTGCTTCTGAGTCTCCCCAGGGGAGTCAGGCCTCGTCTCGAGTGGGGGCATGCACGTGCGCTTTCCTCCCGAGCTGCAGCAGTAGTGTCACGCTTCCTGTCACGTGGATCAAGGGATCTGTGGCTTTCCCTCGAGGCTGTCCCTCGAGGCTTTCCCACGAGGCTTTCCCACAGGGCTGTGCCACGTGCCACCTTGGTGTGAGTCGATCCTCGGCGTGAAAGACGAGCCGCTGAAGGGAAAAGAGGTTCCTCTGGAATGGACTGGGACATCTGGGGGACTCTTGGAATGGTGCCACGACCCTGGAGTTCCTCTCGCAGTTCCTGTTGAGAGGGCCTCCTCTTGAGATGCGACGGGAACGCCGGGAACTCTTTCCCGATGAAGCAGGGAAAGGATCCCTCATCTCGAGCTACGAGGCGGAAACGGGGCTCCTCTGGATGTGGGCGGGACCCTCGTGATTCCTCTCGAGTGGAGACGGCTAGGTCGGGGAACTTCTTGATTTGCACCAAGTGTGTGAAGGACCCTTTCGAATTTCCAGAGGTGAGGTGTGATCAGCCTCGAGAAGCCTCAGCGGAAATGGGCCTCATCTCGCCTGGAGGGGAGAACCTCCTGGATTTTCTCGAGTTGCGGCAGGTCTTCTCGAGTTACGACGGGGACCTCAGGGACCTGCTCTGGTGGCCTCAGGAAAGGCCAGTCCCCATGCGAGTTGCTAGGGGACCTCTCGGGATTCCTCTCCCGTCCATGCCGGGGCCTCAGTCCTTGTGTGGAGTCGGGGCCGGAACCTGAGGATTCCTCTCCAGTGTTGCCATGGATCTTGGGGTGCTTCTGAGTCTCCCCAGGGGAGTCAGGCCTCGTCTCGAGTGGGGGCATGCACGTGCGCTTTCCTCCCGAGCTGCAGCAGTAGTGTCACGCTTCCTGTCACGTGGATCAAGGGATCTGTGGCTTTCCCTCGAGGCTGTCCCTCGAGGCTTTCCCACGAGGCTTTCCCATAGGGCTGTGCCACGTGCCACCTTGGTGTGAGTCGATCCTCGGCGTGAAAGACGAGCCGCTGAAGGGAAAAGAGGTTCCTCTGGAATGGACTGAGACATCTGGGGGACTCTTGGAATGGTGGCACGACCCTGGAGTTCCTCTCGCCGTTCCTGTTGAGAGGGCCTCCTCTTGAGATGCGACGGGAACGCCGGGAACTCTTTCCCGACGAAGCAGGGAAAGGATCCCTCATCTCGAGCTACGAGGTGGAAACGGGGCTCCTCTGGATGTGGGCGGGACCCTCGTGATTCCTCTCGAGTGGAGACGGGTATGTCGGGGAACTTCTTGATTTGCACCAAGGGTGTGAAGGACCCTTTCGAAGTTCCAGAGGGGAGGTGTGATCAGCCTCGAGACGCCTCAGCGGAAATGGGCCTCATCTCGCCTGGAGGGGAGAACCTCCTGGATTTTCTGGAGTGCGGCAGGTCTTCTCGAGTTACGACGGGGACCTCAGGGACCCACTCTGGTGGCCTCAGGAAAGGCCAGTCCCCATGCGAGTTGCTAGGGGACCTCTCGGGATTCCTCTCCCGTCCATGCCGGGGCCTCAGTCCTTGTGTGGAGTCGGGGCCGGAACCTGAGGATTCCTCTCCAGTGTTGCCATGGATCTTGGGGTGCTTCTGAGTCTCCCCAGGGGAGTCAGGCCTCGTCTCGAGTGGGGGCATGCACGTGCGCTTTCCTCCCGAGCTGCAGCAGTAGTGTCACGCTTCCTGTCACGTGGATCAAGGGATCTGTGGCTTTCCCTCGAGGCTGTCCCTCGAGGCTTTCCCACGAGGCTTTCCCACAGGGCTGTGCCACGTGCCACCTTGGTGTGAGTCGATCCTCGGCGTGAAAGACGAGCCGGTGAAGGGAAAAGAGGTTCCTCTGGAATGGACTGAGACATCTGGGGGACTCTTGGAATGGTGGCACGACCCTGGAGTTCCTCTCGCCGTTCCTGTTGAGAGGGCCTCCTCTTGAGATGCGACGGGAACGCCGGGAACTCTTTCCCGACGAAGCAGGGAAAGGATCCCTCATCTCGAGCTACGAGGCGGAAACGGGGCTCCCCTGGATGTGGGCGGGACCCTCGTGATTCCTCTCGAGTGGAGACGGCTAAGTCGGGGAACTTCTTGATTTGCACCAAGGGTGTGAAGGACCCTTTCGAAGTTCCAGAGGTGAGGTGTGATCAGCCTCGAGAAGCCTCAGCGGAAATGGGCCTCATCTCGCCTGGAGGGGAGAACCTCCTGGATTTTCTCGAGTTGCGGCAGGTCTTCTCGAGTTACGACGAGGACCTCAGGGACCCGCTCTGGTGGCCTCAGGAAAGGCCAGTCCCCATGCGAGTTGCTAGGGGACCTCTCGGGATTCCTCTCCCGTCCATGCCGGGGCCTCAATCCTTGTGTGGAGTCGGGGCCGGAACCTGAGGATTCCTCTCCAGTGTTGCCATGGATCTTGGGGTGCTTCTGAGTCTCCCCAGGGGAGTCAGGCCTCGTCTCGAGTGGGGGCATGCACGTGCGCTTTCCTCCCGAGCTGCAGCAGTAGTGTCACGCTTCCTGTCACGTGGATCAAGGGATCTGTGGCTTTCCCTCGAGGCTGTCCCTCGAGGCTTTCCCACGAGGCTTTCCCACAGGGCTGTGCCACGTGCCACCTTGGTGTGAGTCGATCCTCGGCGTGAAAGACGAGCCGCTGAAGGGAAAAGAGGTTCCTCTGGAATGGACTGGGACATCTGGGGGACTCTTGGAATGGTGCCACGACCCTGGAGTTCCTCTCGCAGTTCCTGTTGAGAGGGCCTCCTCTTGAGATGCGACGGGAACGCCGGGAACTCTTTCCCGATGAAGCAGGGAAAGGATCCCTCATCTCGAGCTACGAGGCGGAAACGGGGCTCCTCTGGATGTGGGCGGGACCCTCGTGATTCCTCTCGAGTGGAGACGGCTAGGTCGGGGAACTTCTTGATTTGCACCAAGTGTGTGAAGGACCCTTTCGAATTTCCAGAGGTGAGGTGTGATCAGCCTCGAGAAGCCTCAGCGGAAATGGGCCTCATCTCGCCTGGAGGGGAGAACCTCCTGGATTTTCTCGAGTTGCGGCAGGTCTTCTCGAGTTACGACGGGGACCTCAGGGACCTGCTCTGGTGGCCTCAGGAAAGGCCAGTCCCCATGCGAGTTGCTAGGGGACCTCTCGGGATTCCTCTCCCGTCCATGCCGGGGCCTCAGTCCTTGTGTGGAGTCGGGGCCGGAACCTGAGGATTCCTCTCCAGTGTTGCCATGGATCTTGGGGTGCTTCTGAGTCTCCCCAGGGGAGTCAGGCCTCGTCTCGAGTGGGGGCATGCACGTGCGCTTTCCTCCCGAGCTGCAGCAGTAGTGTCACGCTTCCTGTCACGTGGATCAAGGGATCTGTGGCTTTCCCTCGAGGCTGTCCCTCGAGGCTTTCCCACGAGGCTTTCCCACAGGGCTGTGCCACGTGCCACCTTGGTGTGAGTCGATCCTCGGCGTGAAAGACGAGCCGCTGAAGGGAAAAGAGGTTCCTCTGGAATGGACTGAGACATCTGGGGGACTCTTGGAATGGTGGCACGACCCTGGAGTTCCTCTCGCCGTTCCTGTTGAGAGGGCCTCCTCTTGAGATGCGACGGGAACGCCGGGAACTCTTTCCCGACGAAGCAGGGAAAGGATCCCTCATCTCGAGCTACGAGGCGGAAACGGGGCTCCTCTGGATGTGGGCGGGACCCTCGTGATTCCTCTCGAGTGGAGACGGGTATGTCGGGGAACTTCTTGATTTGCACCAAGGGTGTGAAGGACCCTTTCGAAGTTCCAGAGGGGAGGTGTGATCAGCCTCGAGACGCCTCAGCGGAAATGGGCCTCATCTCGCCTGGAGGGGAGAACCTCCTGGATTTTCTGGAGTGCGGCAGGTCTTCTCGAGTTACGACGGGGACCTCAGGGACCCACTCTGGTGGCCTCAGGAAAGGCCAGTCCCCATGCGAGTTGCTAGGGGACCTCTCGGGATTCCTCTCCCGTCCATGCCGGGGCCTCAGTCCTTGTGTGGAGTCGGGGCCGGAACCTGAGGATTCCTCTCCAGTGTTGCCATGGATCTTGGGGTGCTTCTGAGTCTCCCCAGGGGAGTCAGGCCTCGTCTCGAGTGGGGGCATGCACGTGCGCTTTCCTCCCGAGCTGCAGCAGTAGTGTCACGCTTCCTGTCACGTGGATCAAGGGATCTGTGGCTTTCCCTCGAGGCTGTCCCTCGAGGCTTTCCCACGAGGCTTTCCCACAGGGCTGTGCCACGTGCCACCTTGGTGTGAGTCGATCCTCGGCGTGAAAGACGAGCCGGTGAAGGGAAAAGAGGTTCCTCTGGAATGGACTGAGACATCTGGGGGACTCTTGGAATGGTGGCACGACCCTGGAGTTCCTCTCGCCGTTCCTGTTGAGAGGGCCTCCTCTTGAGATGCGACGGGAACGCCGGGAACTCTTTCCCGACGAAGCAGGGAAAGGATCCCTCATCTCGAGCTACGAGGCGGAAACGGGGCTCCCCTGGATGTGGGCGGGACCCTCGTGATTCCTCTCGAGTGGAGACGGCTAAGTCGGGGAACTTCTTGATTTGCACCAAGGGTGTGAAGGACCCTTTCGAAGTTCCAGAGGTGAGGTGTGATCAGCCTCGAGAAGCCTCAGCGGAAATGGGCCTCATCTCGCCTGGAGGGGAGAACCTCCTGGATTTTCTCGAGTTGCGGCAGGTCTTCTCGAGTTACGACGAGGACCTCAGGGACCCGCTCTGGTGGCCTCAGGAAAGGCCAGTCCCCATGCGAGTTGCTAGGGGACCTCTCGGGATTCCTCTCCCGTCCATGCCGGGGCCTCAATCCTTGTGTGGATTCGGGGCCGGAACCTGAGGATTCCTCTCCAGTGTTGCCATGGATCTTGGGGTGCTTCTGAGTCTCCCCAGGGGAGTCAGGCCTCGTCTCGAGTGGGGGCATGCACGTGCGCTTTCCTCCCGAGCTGCAGCAGTAGTGTCACGCTTCCTGTCACGTGGATCAAGGGATCTGTGGCTTTCCCTCGAGGCTGTCCCTCGAGGCTTTCCCACGAGGCTTTCCCACAGGGCTGTGCCACGTGCCACCTTGGTGTGAGTCGATCCTCGGCGTGAAAGACGAGCCGCTGAAGGGAAAAGAGGTTCCTCTGGAATGGACTGGGACATCTGGGGGACTCTTGGAATGGTGCCACGACCCTGGAGTTCCTCTCGCAGTTCCTGTTGAGAGGGCCTCCTCTTGAGATGCGACGGGAACGCCGGGAACTCTTTCCCGATGAAGCAGGGAAAGGATCCCTCATCTCGAGCTACGAGGCGGAAACGGGGCTCCTCTGGATGTGGGCGGGACCCTCGTGATTCCTCTCGAGTGGAGACGGCTAGGTCGGGGAACTTCTTGATTTGCACCAAGTGTGTGAAGGACCCTTTCGAATTTCCAGAGGTGAGGTGTGATCAGCCTCGAGAAGCCTCAGCGGAAATGGGCCTCATCTCGCCTGGAGGGGAGAACCTCCTGGATTTTCTCGAGTTGCGGCAGGTCTTCTCGAGTTACGACGGGGACCTCAGGGACCTGCTCTGGTGGCCTCAGGAAAGGCCAGTCCCCATGCGAGTTGCTAGGGGACCTCTCGGGATTCCTCTCCCGTCCATGCCGGGGCCTCAGTCCTTGTGTGGAGTCGGGGCCGGAACCTGAGGATTCCTCTCCAGTGTTGCCATGGATCTTGGGGTGCTTCTGAGTCTCCCCAGGGGAGTCAGGCCTCGTCTCGAGTGGGGGCATGCACGTGCGCTTTCCTCCCGAGCTGCAGCAGTAGTGTCACGCTTCCTGTCACGTGGATCAAGGGATCTGTGGCTTTCCCTCGAGGCTGTCCCTCGAGGCTTTCCCACGAGGCTTTCCCACAGGGCTGTGCCACGTGCCACCTTGGTGTGAGTCGATCCTCGGCGTGAAAGACGAGCCGCTGAAGGGAAAAGAGGTTCCTCTGGAATGGACTGAGACATCTGGGGGACTCTTGGAATGGTGGCACGACCCTGGAGTTCCTCTCGCCGTTCCTGTTGAGAGGGCCTCCTCTTGAGATGCGACGGGAACGCCGGGAACTCTTTCCCGACGAAGCAGGGAAAGGATCCCTCATCTCGAGCTACGAGGCGGAAACGGGGCTCCTCTGGATGTGGGCGGGACCCTCGTGATTCCTCTCGAGTGGAGACGGCTATGTCGGGGAACTTCTTGATTTGCACCAAGGGTGTGAAGGACCCTTTCGAAGTTCCAGAGGGGAGGTGTGATCAGCCTCGAGACGCCTCAGCGGAAATGGGCCTCATCTCGCCTGGAGGGGAGAACCTCCTGGATTTTCTCGAGTTGCGGCAGGTCTTCTCGAGTTACGACGAGGACCTGAGGGACCCGCTCTGGTGGCCTCAGGAAAGGCCAGTCCCCATGCGAGTTGCTAGGGGACCTCTCGGGATTCCTCTCCCGTCCATGCCGGGGCCTCAATCCTTGTGTGGAGTCGGGGCCGGAACCTGAGGATTCCTCTCCAGTGTTGCCATGGATCTTGGGGTGCTTCTGAGTCTCCCCAGGGCAGTCAGGCCTCGTCTCGAGTGGGGGCATGCACGTGCGCTTTCCTCCCGAGCTGCAGCAGTAGTGTCACGCTTCCTGTCACGTGGATCAAGGGATCTGTGGCTTTCCCTCGAGGCTGTCCCTCGAGGCTTTCCCACGAGGCTTTCCCACAGGGCTGTGCCACGTGCCACCTTGGTGTGAGTCGATCCTCGGCGTGAAAGACGAGCCGCTGAAGGGAAAAGAGGTTCCTCTGGAATGGACTGGGACATCTGGGGGACTCTTGGAATGGTGCCACGACCCTGGAGTTCCTCTCGCAGTTCCTGTTGAGAGGGCCTCCTCTTGAGATGCGACGGGAACGCCGGGAACTCTTTCCCGACGAAGCAGGGAAAGGATCCCTCATCTCGAGCTACGAGGCGGAAACGGGGCTCCTCTGGATGTGGGCGGGACCCTCGTGATTCCTCTCGAGTGGAGACGGCTATGTCGGGGAACTTCTTGATTTGCACCAAGGGTGTGAAGGACCCTTTCGAAGTTCCAGAGGGGAGGTGTGATCAGCCTCGAGACGCCTCAGCGGAAATGGGCCTCATCTCGCCTGGAGGGGAGAACGTCCTGGATTTTCTCGAGTTGCGGCAGGTCTTCTCGAGTTACGACGGGGACCTCAGGGACCCGCTCTGGTGGCCTCAGGAAAGGCCAGTCCCCATGCGAGTTGCTAGGGGACCTCTCGGGATTCCTCTCCCGTCCATGCCGGGGCCTCAGTCCTTGTGTGGAGTCGGGGCCGGAACCTGAGGATTCCTCTCCAGTGTTGCCATGGATCTTGGGGTGCTTCTGAGTCTCCCCAGGGGAGTCAGGCCTCGTCTCGAGTGGGGGCATGCACGTGCGCTTTCCTCCCGAGCTGCAGCAGTAGTGTCACGCTTCCTGTCGCGTGGATCAAGGGATCTGTGGCTTTCCCTCGAGGCTGTCCCTCGAGGCTTTCCCACGAGGCTTTCCCACAGGGCTGTGCCACGTGCCACCTTGGTGTGAGTCGATCCTCGGCGTGAAAGACGAGCCGCTGAAGGGAAAAGAGGTTCCTCTGGAATGGACTGGGACATCTGGGGGACTCTTGGAATGGTGGCACGACCCTGGAGTTCCTCTCGCCGTTCCTGTTGAGAGGGCCTCCTCTTGAGATGCGACGGGAACGCCGGGAACTCTTTCCCGACGAAGCAGGGAAAGGATCCCTCATCTCGAGCTACGAGGCGGAAACGGGGCTCCTCTGGATGTGGGCGGGACCCTCGTGATTCCTCTCGAGTGGAGACGGCTAGGTCGGGGAACTTCTTGATTTGCACCAAGGGTGTGAAGGACCCTTTCGAAGTTCCAGAGGTGAGGTGTGATCAGCCTCGAGAAGCCTCAGCGGAAATGGGCCTCATCTCGCCTGGAGGGGAGAACCTCCTGGATTTTCTCGAGTTGCGGCAGGTCTTCTCGAGTTACGACGGGGACCTCAGGGACCCGCTCTGGTGGCCTCAGGAAAGGCCAGTCCCCATGCGAGTTGCTAGGGGACCTCTCGGGATTCCTCTCCCGTCCATGCCGGGGCCTCAGTCCTTGTGTGGAGTCGGGGCAGGAACCTGAGGATTCCTCTCCAGTTTTGCCATGGATCTTGGGGTGCTTCTGAGTCTCCCCAGGGGATTCAGGCCTCGTCTCGAGTGGGGGCATGCACGTGCGCTTTCCTCCCGAGCTGCAGCACTAGTGTCACGCTTCTTGTCACGTGGATCAAGGGATCGGTGGCTTTCCCTCGAGGCTGTCCCTCGAGGCTTTCCCACGAGGCTTTCCCACAGGGCTGTGCCACGTGCCACCTTGGTGTGAGTCGATCCTCGGCGTGAAAGACGAGCCGGTGAAGGGAAAAGAGGTTCCTCTGGAATGGACTGAGACATCTGGGGGACTCTTGGAATGGTGGCACGACCCTGGAGTTCCTCTCGCCGTTCCTGTTGAGAGGGCCTCCTCTTGAGATGCGACGGGAACGCCGGGAACTCTTTCCCGACGAAGCAGGGAAAGGATCCCTCATCTCGAGCTACGAGGCGGAAACGGGGCTCCTCTGGATGTGGGCGTGACCCTCGTGATTCCTCTCTAGTGGAGACGGCTATGTCGGGGAACTTCTTGATTTGCACCAAGGGTGTGAAGGACCCTTTCGAAGTTCCAGAGGTGAGGTGTGATCAGCCTCGTGACGCCTCATTGGAAATGGGCCTCATCTCGCCTGGAGGGGAGAACCTCCTGGATTTTCTCGAGTTGCGGCAGGTCTTCTCGAGTTACGACGGGGACCTCAGGGACCCGCTCTGGTGGCCTCAGGAAAGGCCAGTCCCCATGCGAGTTGCTAGGGGATCTCTCGGGATTCCTCTCCCGTCCATGCCGGGGCCTCAGTCCTTGTGTGGAGTCGGGGCCGGAACCTGAGGATTCCTCTCCAGTGTTGCCATGGATCTTGGGGTGCTTCTGAGTCTCCCCAGGGGAGTCAGGCCTCGTCTCGAGTGGGGGCATGCACGTGCGCTTTCCTCCCGAGCTGCAGCAATAGTGTCACGCTTCCTGTCACATAGATCAAGGGATCTGTGGCTTTCCCTCGAGGCTGTCCCTCGAGGCTTTCCCACGAGGCTTTCCCATAGGGCTGTGCCACGTGCCACCTTGGTGTGAGTCGATCCTCGGCGTGAAAGTCGAGCCGGTGAAGGGAAAAGAGGTTCCTCTGGAATGGACTGAGACATCTGGGGGACTCTTGGAATGGTGGCACGACCCTGGAGTTCCTCTCGCCGTTCCTGTTGAGAGGGCCTCCTCTTGAGATGCGACGGGAACGCCGGGAACTCTTTCCCGACGAAGCAGGGAAAGGATTCCTCATCTCGAGCTACGAGGCGGAAACGGGGCTCCTCTGGATGTGGGCGGGACCCTCGTGATTCCTCTCGAGTGTAGACGGGTATGTCGGGGAACTTCTTGATTTGCACGAAGGGTGTGAAGGACCCTTTCGAAGTTCCAGAGGGGAGGTGTGATCAGCCTCGAGACGCCTCAGCGGAAATGGGCCTCATCTCGCCTGGAGGGGAGAACCTCCTGGATTTTCTGGAGTTGCGGCAGGTCTTCTCGAGTTACGACGGGGACCTCAGGGACCCACTCTGGTGGCCTCAGGAAAGGCCAGTCCCCATGCGAGTTGCTAGGGGACCTCTCGGGATTCCTCTCCCGTCCATGCCGGGGCCTCAGTCCTTGTGTGGAGTCGGGGCCGGAACCTGAGGATTCCTCTCCAGTGTTGCCATGGATCTTGGGGTGCTTCTGAGTCTCCCCAGGGGAGTCAGGCCTCGTCTCGAGTGGGGGCATGCACGTGCGCTTTCCTCCCGAGCTGCAGCAGTAGTGTCACGCTTCCTGTCCCGTGGATCAAGGGATCTGTGGCTTTCCCTCGAGGCTGTCCCTCGAGGCTTTCCCACGAGGCTTTCCCACAGGGCTGTGCCACGTGCCACCTTGGTGTGAGTCGATCCTCGGCGTGAAAGACGAGCCGCTGAAGGGAAAAGAGGTTCCTCTGGAATGGACTGAGACATCTGGGGGACTCTTGGAATGGTGGCACGACCCTGGAGTTCCTCTCGCCGTTCCTGTTGAGAGGGCCTCCTCTTGAGATGCGACGGGAAGGCCAGGAACTCTTTCCCGACGAAGCAGGGAAAGGATCCCTCATCTCGAGCTACGAGGCGGAAACGGGGCTCCTCTGGATGTGGGCGGGACCCTCGTGATTCCTCTCGAGTGGAGACGGCTAGGTCGGGGAACTTCTTGATTTGCACCAAGGGTGTGAAGGACCCTTTCGAATTTCCAGAGGTGAGGTGTGATCAGCCTCGAGACGCCTCAGCGGAAATGGGCCTCATCTCGCCTGGAGGGGAGAACCTCCTGGATTTTCTCGAGTTGCGGCAGGTCTTCTCGAGTTACGACGGGGACCTCAGGGACCCGCTCTGGTGGCCTCAGGAAAGGCCAGTCCCCATGCGAGTTGCTAGGGGACCTCTCGGGATTCCTCTCCCATCCATGCCGGGGCCTCAGTCCTTGTGTGGAGTCGGGGCCGGATCCTGAGGATTCCTCTCCAGTGTTGCCATGGATCTTGGGGTGCTTCTGAGTCTCCCCAGGGGATTCAGGCCTCGTCTCGAGTGGGGGCATGCACGTGCGCTTTCCTCCCGAGCTGCAGCAGTAGTGTCACGCTTCCTGTCACGTGGATCAAGGGATCGGTGGCTTTCCCTCGAGGCTGTCCCTCGAGGCTTTCCCACGAGGCTTTCCCACAGGGCTGTGCCACGTGCCACCTTGGTGTGAGTCGATCCTCGGCGTGAAAGACGAGCCGGTGAAGGGAAAAGAGGTTCCTCTGGAATGGACTGAGACATCTGGGGGACTCTTGGAATGGTGGCACGACCCTGGAGTTCCTCTCGCCGTTCCTGTTGAGAGGGCCTCCTCTTGAGATGCGATGGGAACGCCGGGAACTCTTTCCCGAGGAAGCAGGGAAAGGATCCCTCATCTCGAGCTACGAGGCGGAAACGGGGCTCCTCTGGATGTGGGCGTGACCCTCGTGATTCCTCTCGAGTGGAGACGGCTATGTCGGGGAACTTCTTGATTTGCACCAAGGGTGTGAATGACCCTTTCGAAGTTCCAGAGGTGAGGTGTGATCAGCCTCGTGACGCCTCATTGGAAATGGGCCTCATCTCGCCTGGAGGGGAGAACCTCCTGGATTTTCTCGAGTTGCGGCAGGTCTTCTCGAGTTACGACGGGGACCTCAGGGACCCGCTCTGGTGGCCTCAGGAAAGGCCAGTCCCCATGCGAGTTGCTAGGGGATCTCTCGGGATTCCTCTCCCGTCCATGCCGGGGCCTCAGTCCTTGTGTGGAGTCGGGGCCGGAACCTGAGGATTCCTCTCCAGTGTTGCCATGGATCTTGGGGTGCTTCTGAGTCTCCCCAGGGGAGTCAGGCCTCGTCTCGAGTGGGGGCATGCACGTGCGCTTTCCTCCCGAGCTGCAGCAGTAGTGTCACGCTTCCTGTCACGTGGATCAAGGGATCTGTGGCTTTCCGTCGAGGCTGTCCCTCGAGGCTTTCCCACGAGGCTTTCCCACAGGGCTGTGCCACGTGCCACCTTGGTGTGAGTCCATCCTCGGCGTGAAAGACGAGCCGCTGAAGGGAAAAGAGGTTCCTCTGGAATGGACTGAGACATCTGGGGGACTCTTGGAATGGTGGCACGACCCTGGAGTTCCTCTCGCCGTTCCTGTTGAGAGGGCCTCCTCTTGAGATGCGACGGGAACGCCGGGAACTCTTTGCCGACGAAGCAGGGAAAGGATCCCTCATCTCGAGCTACGAGGCGGAAACGGGGCTCCTCTGGATGTGGGCGGGACCCTCGTGATTCCTCTCGAGTGGAGACGGCTATGTCGGGGAACTTCTTGATTTGCACCAAGGGTGTGAAGGACCCTTTCGAAGTTCCAGAAGGGAGGTGTGATCAGCCTCGAGACGCCTCAGCGGAAATGGGCCTCATCTCGCCTGGAGGGGAGAACCTCCTGGATTTTCTGGAGTTGCGGCAGGTCTTCTCGAGTTACGACGGGGACCTCAGGGACCCACTCTGGTGGCCTCAGGAAAGGCCAGTCCCCATGCGAGTTGCTAGGGGACCTCTCGGGATTCCTCTCCCGTCCATGCCGGGGCCTCAGTCCTTGTGTGGAGTCGGGGCCGGAACCTGAGGATTCCTCTCCAGTGTTGCCATGGATCTTGGGGTGCTTCTGAGTCTCCCCAGGGGAGTCAGGCCTCGTCTCGAGTGGGGGCATGCACGTGCGCTTTCCTCCCGAGCTGCAGCAGTAGTGTCACGCTTCCTGTCACGTGGATCAAGGGATCTGTGGCTTTCCCTCGAGGCTGTCCCTCGAGGCTTTCCCACGAGGCTTTCCCACAGGGCTGTGCCACGTGCCACCTTGGTGTGAGTCGATCCTCGGCGTGAAAGACGAGCCGCTGAAGGGAAAAGAGGTTCCTCTGGAATGGACTGAGACATCTGGGGGACTCTTGGAATGGTGGCACGACCCTGGAGTTCCTCTCGCCGTTCCTGTTGAGAGGGCCTCCTCTTGAGATGCGACGGGAACGCCGGGAACTCTTTCCCGACGAAGCAGGGAAAGGATCCCTCATCTCGAGCTACGAGGCGGAAACGGGGCTCCTCTGGATGTGGGCGGGACCCTCGTGATTCCTCTCGAGTGGAGACGGGTATGTCGGGGAACTTCTTGATTTGCACCAAGGGTGTGAAGGACCCTTTCGAAGTTCCAGAGGTGAGGTGTGATCAGCCTCGAGAAGCCTCAGCGGAAATGGGCCTCATCTCGCCTGGAGGGGAGAACCTCCTGGATTTTCTCGAGTTGCGGCAGGTCTTCTCGAGTTACGACGGGGACCTCAGGGACCCGCTCTGGTGGCCTCAGGAAAGGCCAGTCCCCATGCGAGTTGCTAGGGGACCTCTCGGGATTCCTCTCCCGTCCATGCCGGGGCCTCAGTCCTTGTGTGGAGTCGGGGCCGGAACCTGAGGATTCCTCTCCAGTGTTGCCATGGATCTTGGGGTGCTTCTGAGTCTCCCCAGGGGAGTCAGGCCTCGTCTCGAGTGGGGGCATGCACGTGCGCTTTCCTCCCGAGCTGCAGCAGTAGTGTCACGCTTCCTGTCACGTGGATCAAGGGATCTGTGGCTTTCCCTCGAGGCTGTCCCTCGAGGCTTTCCCACGAGGCTTTCCCACAGGGCTGTGCCACGTGCCACCTTGGTGTGAGTCGATCCTCGGCGTGAAAGACGAGCCGCTGAAGGGAAAAGAGGTTCCTCTGGAATGGACTGAGACATCTGGGGGACTCTTGGAATGGTGGCACGACCCTGGAGTTCCTCTCGCCGTTCCTGTTGAGAGGGCCTCCTCTTGAGATGCGACGGGAACGCCGGGAACTCTTTCCCGACGAAGCAGGGAAAGGATCCCTCATCTCGAGCTACGAGGCGGAAACGGGGCTCCTCTGGATGTGGGCGGGACCCTCGTGATTCCTCTCGAGTGGAGACGGCTATGTCGGGGAACTTCTTGATTTGCACCAAGGGTGTGAAGGACCCTTTCGAAGTTCCAGAGGGGAGGTGTGATCAGCCTCGAGACGCCTCAGCGGAAATGGGCCTCATCTCGCCTGGAGGGGAGAACCTCCTGGATTTTCTCGAGTTGCGGCAGGTCTTCTCGAGTTACGACGGGGACCTCAGGGACCCGCTCTGGTGGCCTCAGGAAAGGCCAGTCCCCATGCGAGTTGCTAGGGGACCTCTCGGGATTCCTCTCCCGTCCATGCCGGGGCCTCAGTCCTTGTGTGGAGTCGGGGCCGGAACCTGAGGATTCCTCTCCAGTGTTGCCATGGATCTTGGGGTGCTTCTGAGTCTCCCCAGGGGAGTCAGGCCTCGTCTCGAGTGGGGGCATGCACGTGCGCTTTCCTCCCGAGCTGCAGCAGTAGTGTCACGCTTCCTGTCGCGTGGATCAAGGGATCTGTGGCTTTCCCTCGAGGCTGTCCCTCGAGGCTTTCCCACGAGGCTTTCCCACAGGGCTGTGCCACGTGCCACCTTGGTGTGAGTCGATCCTCGGCGTGAAAGACGAGCCGCTGAAGGGAAAAGAGGTTCCTCTGGAATGGACTGGGACATCTTGGGGACTCTTGGAATGGTGGCACGACCCTGGAGTTCCTCTCGCCGTTCCTGTTGAGAGGGCCTCCTCTTGAGATGCGACGGGAACGCCGGGAACTCTTTCCCGACGAAGCAGGGAAAGGATCCCTCATCTCGAGCTACGAGGCGGAAACGGGGCTCCTCTGGATGTGGGCGGGACCCTCGTGATTCCTCTCGAGTGGAGACGGCTATGTCGGGGAACTTCTTGATTTGCACCAAGGGTGTGAAGGACCCTTTCGAAGTTCCAGAGGGGAGGTGTGATCAGCCTCGAGACGCCTCAGCGGAAATGGGCCTCATCTCGCCTGGAGGGGAGAACCTCCTGGATTTTCTGGAGTTGCGGCAGGTCTTCTCGAGTTACGACGGGGACCTCAGGGACCCGCTCTGGTGGCCTCAGGAAAGGCCAGTCCCCATGCGAGTTGCTAGGGGACCTCTCGGGATTCCTCTCCCGTCCATGCCGGGGCCTCAGTCCTTGTGTGGAGTTGGGCCGGAACCTGAGGATTCCTCTCCAGTGTTGCCATGGATCTTGGGGTGCTTCTGAGTCTCCCCAGGGGAGTCAGGCCTCGTCTCGAGTGGGGGCATGCACGTGCGCTTTCCTCCCGAGCTGCAGCAGTAGTGTCACGATTCCTGTCACGTGGATCAAGGGATCTGTGGCTTTCCCTCGAGGCTGTCCCTCGAGGCTTTCCCACGAGGCTTTCCCACAGGGCTGTGCCACGTGCCACCTTGGTGTGAGTCGATCCTCGGCGTGAAAGACGAGCCGCTGAAGGGAAAAGAGGTTCCTCTGGAATGGACTGAGACATCTGGGGGACTCTTGGAATGGTGGCACGACCCTGGAGTTCCTCTCGCCGTTCCTGTTGAGAGGGCCTCCTCTTGAGATGCGACGGGAACGCCGGGAACTCTTTCCCGACGAAGCAGGGAAAGGATCCCTCATCTCGAGCTACGAGGCGGAAACGGGGCTCCTCTGGATGTGGGCGGGACCCTCGTGATTCCTCTCGAGTGGAGACGGCTAGGTCGGGGAACTTCTTGATTTGCACCAAGGGTGTGAAGGACCCTTTCGAAGTTCCAGAGGGGAGGTGTGATCAGCCTCGAGACGCCTCAGCGGAAATGGGCCTCATCTCGCGTGGAGGGGAGAACCTCCTGGATTTTCTGGAGTTGCGGCAGGTCTTCTCGAGTTACGACGGGGACCTCAGGGACCCGCTCTGGTGGCCTCAGGAAAGGCCAGTCCCCATGCGAGTTGCTAGGGGACCTCTCGGGATTCCTCTCCCGTCCATGCCGGGGCCTCAGTCCTTGTGTGGAGTCGGGGCCGGAACCTGAGGATTCCTCTCCAGTGTTGCCATGGATCTTGGGGTGCTTCTGAGTCTCCCCAGGGGAGTCAGGCCTCGTCTCGAGTGGGGGCATGCACGTGCGCTTTCCTCCCGAGCTGCAGCAGTAGTGTCACGCTTCCTGTCACGTGGATCAAGGGATCTGTGGCTTTCCCTCGAGGCTGTCCCTCGAGGCTTTCCCACGAGGCTTTCCCACAGGGCTGTGCCACGTGCCACCTTGGTGTGAGTCCATCCTCGGCGTGAAAGACGAGCCGCTGAAGGGAAAAGAGGTTCCTCTGGAATGGACTGAGACATCTGGGGGACTCTTGGAATGGTGGCACGACCCTGGAGTTCCTCTCGCCGTTCCTGTTGAGAGGGCCTCCTCTTGAGATGCGACGGGAACGCCGGGAACTCTTTCCCGACGAAGCAGGGAAAGGATCCCTCATCTCGAGCTACGAGGCGGAAACGGGGCTCCTCTGGATGTGGGCGGGACCCTCGTGATTCCTCTCGAGTGGAGACGGCTAGGTCGGGGAACTTCTTGATTTGCACCAAGGGTGTGAAGGACCCTTTCGAAGTTCCAGAGGTGAGGTGTGATCAGCCTCGAGACGCCTCAGCGGAAATGGGCCTCATCTCGCCTGGAGGGGAGAACCTCCTGGATTTTCTCGAGTTGCGGCAGGTCTTCTCGAGTTACGACGGGGACCTCAGGGACCCGCTCTGGTGGCCTCAGGAAAGGCCAGTCCCCATGCGAGTTGCTAGGGGACCTCTCGGGATTCCTCTCCCGTCCATGCCGGGTCCTCAGTCCTTGTGTGGAGTCGGGGCCGGAACCTGAGGATTCCTCTCCAGTGTTGCCATGGATCTTGGGGTGCTTCTGAGTCTCCCCAGGGGAGTCAGGCCTCGTCTCGAGTGGGGGCATGCACGTGCGCTTTCCTCCCGAGCTGCAGCAGTAGTGTCACGCTTCCTGTCACGTGGATCAAGGGATCTGTGGCTTTCCCTCGAGGCTGTCCCTCGAGGCTTTCCCACGAGGCTTTCCCACAGGGCTGTGCCACGTGCCACCTTGGTGTGAGTCGATCCTCGGCGTGAAAGACGAGCCGCTGAAGGGAAAAGAGGTTCCTCTGGAATGGACTGAGACATCTGGGGGACTCTTGGAATGGTGGCACGACCCTGGAGTTCCTCTCGCCGTTCCTGTTGAGAGGGCCTCCTCTTGAGATGCGACGGGAACGCCGGGAACTCTTTCCCGACGAAGCAGGGAAAGGATCCCTCATCTCGAGCTACGAGGCGGAAACGGGGCTCCTCTGGATGTGGGCGGGACCCTCGTGATTCCTCTCGAGTGGAGACGGGTATGTCGGGGAACTTCTTGATTTGCACCAAGGGTGTGAAGGACCCTTTCGAAGTTCCAGAGGTGAGGTGTGATCAGCCTCGAGAAGCCTCAGCGGAAATGGGCCTCATCTCGCCTGGAGGGGAGAACCTCCTGGATTTTCTTGAGTTGCGGCAGGTCTTCTCGAGTTACGACGGGGACCTCAGGGACCCGCTCTGGTGGCCTCAGGAAAGGCCAGTCCCCATGCGAGTTGCTAGGGGACCTCTCGGGATTCCTCTCCCGTCCATGCCGGGGCCTCAGTCCTTGTGTGGAGTCGGGGCCGGAACCTGAGGATTCCTCTCCAGTGTTGCCATGGATCTTGGGGTGCTTCTGAGTCTCCCCAGGGGAGTCAGGCCTCGTCTCGAGTGGGGGCATGCACGTGCGCTTTCCTCCCGAGCTGCAGCAGTAGTGTCACGCTTCCTGTCGCGTGGATCAAGGGATCTGTGGCTTTCCCTCGAGGCTGTCCCTCGAGGCTTTCCCACGAGGCTTTCCCACAGGGCTGTGCCACGTGCCACCTTGGTGTGAGTCCATCCTCGGCGTGAAAGACGAGCCGCTGAAGGGAAAAGAGGTTCCTCTGGAATGGACTGAGACATCTGGGGGACTCTTGGAATGGTGGCACGACCCTGGAGTTCCTCTCGCCGTTCCTGTTGAGAGGGCCTCCTCTTGAGATGCGACGGGAACGCCGGGAACTCTTTCCCGACGAAGCAGGGAAAGGATCCCTCATCTCGAGCTACGAGGCGGAAACGGGGCTCCTCTGGATGTGGGCGGGACCCTCGTGATTCCTCTCGAGTGGAGACGGCTAGGTCGGGGAACTTCTTGATTTGCACCAAGGGTGTGAAGGACCCTTTCGAAGTTCCAGAGGTGAGGTGTGATCAGCCTCGAGACGCCTCAGCGGAAATGGGCCTCATCTCGCCTGGAGGGGAGAACCTCCTGGATTTTCTCGAGTTGCGGCAGGTCTTCTCGAGTTACGACGGGGACCTCAGGGACCCGCTCTGGTGGCCTCAGGAAAGGCCAGTCCCCATGCGAGTTGCTAGGGGACCTCTCGGGATTCCTCTCCCGTCCATGCCGGGGCCTCAGTCCTTGTGTGGAGTCGGGGCCGGAACCTGAGGATTCCTCTCCAGTGTTGCCATGGATCTTGGGGTGCTTCTGAGTCTCCCCAGGGGAGTCAGGCCTCGTCTCGAGTGGGGGCATGCACGTGCGCTTTCCTCCCGAGCTGCAGCAGTAGTGTCACGCTTCCTGTCACGTGGATCAAGGGATCTGTGGCTTTCCCTCGAGGCTGTCCCTCGAGGCTTTCCCACGAGGCTTTCCCACAGGGCTGTGCCACGTGCCACCTTGGTGTGAGTCGATCCTCGGCGTGAAAGACGAGCCGCTGAAGGGAAAAGAGGTTCCTCTGGAATGGACTGAGACATCTGGGGGACTCTTGGAATGGTGGCACGACCCTGGAGTTCCTCTCGCCGTTCCTGTTGAGAGGGCCTCCTCTTGAGATGCGACGGGAACGCCGGGAACTCTTTCCCGACGAAGCAGGGAAAGGATCCCTCATCTCGAGCTACGAGGCGGAAACGGGGCTCCTCTGGATGTGGGCGGGACCCTCGTGATTCCTCTCGAGTGGAGACGGGTATGTCGGGGAACTTCTTGATTTGCACCAAGGGTGTGAAGGACC
Source organism: Budorcas taxicolor (assembly GCF_023091745.1). NCBI lineage: Eukaryota > Metazoa > Chordata > Mammalia > Artiodactyla > Bovidae > Budorcas > Budorcas taxicolor. The sequence goes on from NW_026291738.1 coordinate 1,225,305, forward strand.
CTTTCGAAGTTCCAGAGGTGAGGTGTGATCAGCCTCGAGAAGCCTCAGCGGAAATGGGCCTCATCTCGCCTGGAGGGGAGAACCTCCTGGATTTTCTTGAGTTGCGGCAGGTCTTCTCGAGTTACGACGGGGACCTCAGGGACCCGCTCTGGTGGCCTCAGGAAAGGCCAGTCCCCATGCGAGTTGCTAGGGGACCTCTCGGGATTCCTCTCCCGTCCATGCCGGGGCCTCAGTCCTTGTGTGGAGTCGGGGCCGGAACCTGAGGATTCCTCTCCAGTGTTGCCATGGATCTTGGGGTGCTTCTGAGTCTCCCCAGGGGAGTCAGGCCTCGTCTCGAGTGGGGGCATGCACGTGCGCTTTCCTCCCGAGCTGCAGCAGTAGTGTCACGCTTCCTGTCGCGTGGATCAAGGGATCTGTGGCTTTCCCTCGAGGCTGTCCCTCGAGGCTTTCCCACGAGGCTTTCCCACAGGGCTGTGCCACGTGCCACCTTGGTGTGAGTCGATCCTCGGCGTGAAAGACGAGCCGCTGAAGGGAAAAGAGGTTCCTCTGGAATGGACTGGGACATCTTGGGGACTCTTGGAATGGTGGCACGACCCTGGAGTTCCTCTCGCCGTTCCTGTTGAGAGGGCCTCCTCTTGAGATGCGACGGGAACGCCGGGAACTCTTTCCCGACGAAGCAGGGAAAGGATCCCTCATCTCGAGCTACGAGGCGGAAACGGGGCTCCTCTGGATGTGGGCGGGACCCTCGTGATTCCTCTCGAGTGGAGACGGCTATGTCGGGGAACTTCTTGATTTGCACCAAGGGTGTGAAGGACCCTTTCGAAGTTCCAGAGGGGAGGTGTGATCAGCCTCGAGACGCCTCAGCGGAAATGGGCCTCATCTCGCCTGGAGTGGAGAACCTCCTGGATTTTCTCGAGTTGCGGCAGGTCTTCTCGAGTTACGACGGGGAACTCAGGGACCCGCTCTGGTGGCCTCAGGAAAGGCCAGTCCCCATGCGAGTTGCTAGGGGACCTCTCGGGATTCCTCTCCCGTCCATGCCGGGGCCTCAGTCCTTGTGTGGAGTCGGGGCCGGAACCTGAGTATTCCTCTCCAGTGTTGCCATGGATCTTGGGGTGCTTCTGAGTCTCCCCAGGGGAGTCAGGCCTCGTCTCGAGTGGGGGCATGCACGTGCGCTTTCCTCCCGAGCTGCAGCAGTAGTGTCACGCTTCCTGTCACGTGGATCAAGGGATCTGTGGCTTTCCCTCGAGGCTGTCCCTCGAGGCTTTCCCACGAGGCTTTCCCACAGGGCTGTGCCACGTGCCACCTTGGTGTGAGTCGATCCTCGGCGTGAAAGACGAGCCGCTGAAGGGAAAAGAGGTTCCTCTGGAATGGACTGAGACATCTGGGGGACTCTTGGAATGGTGGCACGACCCTGGAGTTCCTCTCGCCGTTCCTGTTGAGAGGGCCTCCTCTTGAGATGCGACGGGAACGCCGGGAACTCTTTCCCGACGAAGCAGGGAAAGGATCCCTCATCTCGAGCTACGAGGCGGAAACGGGGCTCCTCTGGATGTGGGCGGGACCCTCGTGATTCCTCTCGAGTGGAGACGGGTATGTCGGGGAACTTCTTGATTTGCACCAAGGGTGTGAAGGACCCTTTCGAAGTTCCAGAGGTGAGGTGTGATCAGCCTCGAGAAGCCTCAGCGGAAATGGGCCTCATCTCGCCTGGAGGGGAGAACCTCCTGGATTTTCTTGAGTTGCGGCAGGTCTTCTCGAGTTACGACGGGGACCTCAGGGACCCGCTCTGGTGGCCTCAGGAAAGGCCAGTCCCCATGCGAGTTGCTAGGGGACCTCTCGGGATTCCTCTCCCGTCCATGCCGGGGCCTCAGTCCTTGTGTGGAGTCGGGGCCGGAACCTGAGGATTCCTCTCCAGTGTTGCCATGGATCTTGGGGTGCTTCTGAGTCTCCCCAGGGGAGTCAGGCCTCGTCTCGAGTGGGGGCATGCACGTGCGCTTTCCTCCCGAGCTGCAGCAGTAGTGTCACGCTTCCTGTCGCGTGGATCAAGGGATCTGTGGCTTTCCCTCGAGGCTGTCCCTCGAGGCTTTCCCACGAGGCTTTCCCACAGGGCTGTGCCACGTGCCACCTTGGTGTGAGTCGATCCTCGGCGTGAAAGACGAGCCGCTGAAGGGAAAAGAGGTTCCTCTGGAATGGACTGGGACATCTTGGGGACTCTTGGAATGGTGGCACGACCCTGGAGTTCCTCTCGCCGTTCCTGTTGAGAGGGCCTCCTCTTGAGATGCGACGGGAACGCCGGGAACTCTTTCCCGACGAAGCAGGGAAAGGATCCCTCATCTCGAGCTACGAGGCGGAAACGGGGCTCCTCTGGATGTGGGCGGGACCCTCGTGATTCCTCTCGAGTGGAGACGGCTATGTCGGGGAACTTCTTGATTTGCACCAAGGGTGTGAAGGACCCTTTCGAAGTTCCAGAGGGGAGGTGTGATCAGCCTCGAGACGCCTCAGCGGAAATGGGCCTCATCTCGCCTGGAGTGGAGAACCTCCTGGATTTTCTCGAGTTGCGGCAGGTCTTCTCGAGTTACGACGGGGACCTCAGGGACCCGCTCTGGTGGCCTCAGGAAAGGCCAGTCCCCATGCGAGTTGCTAGGGGACCTCTCGGGATTCCTCTCCCGTCCATGCCGGGGCCTCAGTCCTTGTGTGGAGTCGGGGCCGGAACCTGAGTATTCCTCTCCAGTGTTGCCATGGATCTTGGGGTGCTTCTGAGTCTCCCCAGGGGAGTCAGGCCTCGTCTCGAGTGGGGGCATGCACGTGCGCTTTCCTCCCGAGCTGCAGCAGTAGTGTCACGCTTCCTGTCACGTGGATCAAGGGATCTGTGGCTTTCCCTCGAGGCTGTCCCTCGAGGCTTTCCCACGAGGCTTTCCCACAGGGCTGTGCCACGTGCCACCTTGGTGTGAGTCGATCCTCGGCGTGAAAGACGAGCCGCTGAAGGGAAAAGAGGTTCCTCTGGAATGGACTGAGACATCTGGGGGACTCTTGGAATGGTGGCACGACCCTGGAGTTCCTCTCGCCGTTCGTGTTGAGAGGGCCTCCTCTTGAGATGCGACGGGAACGCCGGGAACTCTTTCCCGACGAAGCAGGGAAAGGATCCCTCATCTCGAGCTACGAGGCGGAAACGGGGCTCCTCTGGATGTGGGCGGGACCCTCGTGATTCCTCTCGAGTGGAGACGGCTATGTCGGGGAACTTCTTGATTTGCACCAAGGGTGTGAAGGACCCTTTCGAAGTTCCAGAGGGGAGGTGTGATCAGCCTCGAGACGCCTCAGCGGAAATGGGCCTCATCTCGCCTGGAGGGGAGAACCTCCTGGATTTTCTCGAGTTGCGGCAGGTCTTCTCGAGTTACGACGGGGACCTCAGGGACCCGCTCTGGTGGCCTCAGGAAAGGCCAGTCCCCATGCGAGTTGCTAGGGGACCTCTCGGGATTCCTCTCCCGTCCATGCCGGGGCCTCAGTCCTTGTGTGGAGTCGGGGCCGGAACCTGAGGATTCCTCTCCAGTGTTGCCATGGATCTTGGGGTGCTTCTGAGTCTCCCCAGGGGAGTCAGGCCTCGTCTCGAGTGGGGGCATGCACGTGCGCTTTCCTCCCGAGCTGCAGCAGTAGTGTCACGCTTCCTGTCGCGTGGATCAAGGGATCTGTGGCTTTCCCTCGAGGCTGTCCCTCGAGGCTTTCCCACGAGGCTTTCCCACAGGGCTGTGCCACGTGCCACCTTGGTGTGAGTCGATCCTCGGCGTGAAAGACGAGCCGCTGAAGGGAAAAGAGGTTCCTCTGGAATGGACTGGGACATCTTGGGGACTCTTGGAATGGTGGCACGACCCTGGAGTTCCTCTCGCCGTTCCTGTTGAGAGGGCCTCCTCTTGAGATGCGACGGGAACGCCGGGAACTCTTTCCCGACGAAGCAGGGAAAGGATCCCTCATCTCGAGCTACGAGGCGGAAACGGGGCTCCTCTGGATGTGGGCGGGACCCTCGTGATTCCTCTCGAGTGGAGACGGCTATGTCGGGGAACTTCTTGATTTGCACCAAGGGTGTGAAGGACCCTTTCGAAGTTCCAGAGGGGAGGTGTGATCAGCCTCGAGACGCCTCAGCGGAAATGGGCCTCATCTCGCCTGGAGGGGAGAACCTCCTGGATTTTCTGGAGTTGCGGCAGGTCTTCTCGAGTTACGACGGGGACCTCAGGGACCCGCTCTGGTGGCCTCAGGAAAGGCCAGTCCCCATGCGAGTTGCTAGGGGACCTCTCGGGATTCCTCTCCCGTCCATGCCGGGGCCTCAGTCCTTGTGTGGAGTTGGGCCGGAACCTGAGGATTCCTCTCCAGTGTTGCCATGGATCTTGGGGTGCTTCTGAGTCTCCCCAGGGGAGTCAGGCCTCGTCTCGAGTGGGGGCATGCACGTGCGCTTTCCTCCCGAGCTGCAGCAGTAGTGTCACGTTTCCTGTCACGTGGATCAAGGGATCTGTGGCTTTCCCTCGAGGCTGTCCCTCGAGGCTTTCCCACGAGGCTTTCCCACAGGGCTGTGCCACGTGCCACCTTGGTGTGAGTCGATCCTCGGCGTGAAAGACGAGCCGCTGAAGGGAAAAGAGGTTCCTCTGGAATGGACTGAGACGTCTGGGGGACTCTTGGAATGGTGGCACGACCCTGGAGTTCCTCTCGCCGTTCCTGTTGAGAGGGCCTCCTCTTGAGATGCGACGGGAACGCCGGGAACTCTTTCCCGACGAAGCAGGGAAAGGATCCCTCATCTCGAGCTACGAGGCGGAAACGGGGCTCCTCTGGATGTGGGCGGGACCCTCGTGATTCCTCTCGAGTGGAGACGGCTAGGTCGGGGAACTTCTTGATTTGCACCAAGGGTGTGAAGGACCCTTTCGAAGTTCCAGAGGTGAGGTGTGATCAGCCTCGAGACGCCTCAGCGGAATTGGGCCTCATCTCGCCTGGAGGGGAGAACCTCCTGGATTTTCTCGAGTTGCGGCAGGTCTTCTCGAGTTACGACGGGGACCTCAGGGACCCGCTCTGGTGGCCTCAGGAAAGGCCAGTCCCCATGCGAGTTGCTAGGGGACCTCTCGGGATTCCTCTCCCGTCCATGGCGGGGCCTCAGTCCTTGTGTGGAGTCGGGGCCGGAACCTGAGGATTCCTCTCCAGTGTTGCCATGGATCTTGGGGTGCTTCTGAGTCTCCCCAGGGGAGTCAGGCCTCGTCTCGAGTGGGGGCATGCACGTGCGCTTTCCTCCCGAGCTGCAGCAGTAGTGTCACGCTTCCTGTCACGTGGATCAAGGGATCTGTGGCTTTCCCTCGAGGCTGTCCCTCGAGGCTTTCCCACGAGGCTTTCCCACAGGGCTGTGCCACGTGCCACCTTGGTGTGAGTCGATCCTCGGCGTGAAAGACGAGCCGCTGAAGGGAAAAGAGGTTCCTCTGGAATGGACTGAGACATCTGGGGGACTCTTGGAATGGTGGCACGACCCTGGAGTTCCTCTCGCCGTTCCTGTTGAGAGGGCCTCCTCTTGAGATGCGACGGGAACGCCGGGAACTCTTTCCCGACGAAGCAGGGAAAGGATCCCTCATCTCGAGCTACGAGGCGGAAACGGGGCTCCTCTGGATGTGGGCGGGACCCTCGTGATTCCTCTCGAGTGGAGACGGGTATGTCGGGGAACTTCTTGATTTGCACCAAGGGTGTGAAGGACCCTTTCGAAGTTCCAGAGGTGAGGTGTGATCAGCCTCGAGAAGCCTCAGCGGAAATGGGCCTCATCTCGCCTGGAGGGGAGAACCTCCTGGATTTTCTTGAGTTGCGGCAGGTCTTCTCGAGTTACGACGGGGACCTCAGGGACCCGCTCTGGTGGCCTCAGGAAAGGCCAGTCCCCATGCGAGTTGCTAGGGGACCTCTCGGGATTCCTCTCCCGTCCATGCCGGGGCCTCAGTCCTTGTGTGGAGTCGGGGCCGGAACCTGAGGATTCCTCTCCAGTGTTGCCATGGATCTTGGGGTGCTTCTGAGTCTCCCCAGGGGAGTCAGGCCTCGTCTCGAGTGGGGGCATGCACGTGCGCTTTCCTCCCGAGCTGCAGCAGTAGTGTCACGCTTCCTGTCGCGTGGATCAAGGGATCTGTGGCTTTCCCTCGAGGCTGTCCCTCGAGGCTTTCCCACGAGGCTTTCCCACAGGGCTGTGCCACGTGCCACCTTGGTGTGAGTCGATCCTCGGCGTGAAAGACGAGCCGCTGAAGGGAAAAGAGGTTCCTCTGGAATGGACTGGGACATCTTGGGGACTCTTGGAATGGTGGCACGACCCTGGAGTTCCTCTCGCCGTTCCTGTTGAGAGGGCCTCCTCTTGAGATGCGACGGGAACGCCGGGAACTCTTTCCCGACGAAGCAGGGAAAGGATCCCTCATCTCGAGCTACGAGGCGGAAACGGGGCTCCTCTGGATGTGGGCGGGACCCTCGTGATTCCTCTCGAGTGGAGACGGCTATGTCGGGGAACTTCTTGATTTGCACCAAGGGTGTGAAGGACCCTTTCGAAGTTCCAGAGGGGAGGTGTGATCAGCCTCGAGACGCCTCAGCGGAAATGGGCCTCATCTCGCCTGGACGGGAGAACCTCCTGGATTTTCTCGAGTTGCGGCAGGTCTTCTCGAGTTACGACGGGGACCTCAGGGACCCGCTCTGGTGGCCTCAGGAAAGGCCAGTCCCCATGCGAGTTGCTAGGGGACCTCTCGGGATTCCTCTCCCGTCCATGCCGGGGCCTCAGTCCTTGTGTGGAGTCGGGGCCGGAACCTGAGTATTCCTCTCCAGTGTTGCCATGGATCTTGGGGTGCTTCTGAGTCTCCCCAGGGGAGTCAGGCCTCGTCTCGAGTGGGGGCATGCACGTGCGCTTTCCTCCCGAGCTGCAGCAGTAGTGTCACGCTTCCTGTCACGTGGATCAAGGGATCTGTGGCTTTCCCTCGAGGCTGTCCCTCGAGGCTTTCCCACGAGGCTTTCCCACAGGGCTGTGCCACGTGCCACCTTGGTGTGAGTCGATCCTCGGCGTGAAAGACGAGCCGCTGAAGGGAAAAGAGGTTCCTCTGGAATGGACTGAGACATCTGGGGGACTCTTGGAATGGTGGCACGACCCTGGAGTTCCTCTCGCCGTTCCTGTTGAGAGGGCCTCCTCTTGAGATGCGACGGGAACGCCGGGAACTCTTTCCCGACGAAGCAGGGAAAGGATCCCTCATCTCGAGCTACGAGGCGGAAACGGGGCTCCTCTGGATGTGGGCGGGACCCTCGTGATTCCTCTCGAGTGGAGACGGGTATGTCGGGGAACTTCTTGATTTGCACCAAGGGTGTGAAGGACCCTTTCGAAGTTCCAGAGGTGAGGTGTGATCAGCCTCGAGAAGCCTCAGCGGAAATGGGCCTCATCTCGCCTGGAGGGGAGAACCTCCTGGATTTTCTTGAGTTGCGGCAGGTCTTCTCGAGTTACGACGGGGACCTCAGGGACCCGCTCTGGTGGCCTCAGGAAAGGCCAGTCCCCATGCGAGTTGCTAGGGGACCTCTCGGGATTCCTCTCCCGTCCATGCCGGGGCCTCAGTCCTTGTGTGGAGTCGGGGCCGGAACCTGAGGATTCCTCTCCAGTGTTGCCATGGATCTTGGGGTGCTTCTGAGTCTCCCCAGGGGAGTCAGGCCTCGTCTCGAGTGGGGGCATGCACGTGCGCTTTCCTCCCGAGCTGCAGCAGTAGTGTCACGCTTCCTGTCGCGTGGATCAAGGGATCTGTGGCTTTCCCTCGAGGCTGTCCCTCGAGGCTTTCCCACGAGGCTTTCCCACAGGGCTGTGCCACGTGCCACCTTGGTGTGAGTCGATCCTCGGCGTGAAAGACGAGCCGCTGAAGGGAAAAGAGGTTCCTCTGGAATGGACTGGGACATCTGGGGGACTCTTGGAATGGTGGCACGACCCTGGAGTTCCTCTCGCCGTTCCTGTTGAGAGGGCCTCCTCTTGAGATGCGACGGGAACGCCGGGAACTCTTTCCCGACGAAGCAGGGAAAGGATCCCTCATCTCGAGCTACGAGGCGGAAACGGGGCTCCTCTGGATGTGGGAGGGACCCTCGTGATTCCTCTCGAGTGGAGACGGCTATGTCGGGGAACTTCTTGATTTGCACCAAGGGTGTGAAGGACCCTTTCGAAGTTCCAGAGGGGAGGTGTGATCAGCCTCGAGACGCCTCAGCGGAAACGGGCCTCATCTCGCCTGGAGAGGAGAACCTCCTGGATTTTCTCGAGTTGCGGCAGGTCTTCTCGAGTTACGACGGGGACCTCAGGGACCCGCTCTGGTGGCCTCAGGAAAGGCCAGTCCCCATGCGAGTTGCTAGGGGACCTCTCGGGATTCCTCTCCCGTCCATGCCGGGGCCTCAGTCCTTGTGTGGAGTCGGGGCCGGAACCTGAGTATTCCTCTCCAGTGTTGCCATGGATCTTGGGGTGCTTCTGAGTCTCCCCAGGGGAGTCAGGCCTCGTCTCGAGTGGGGGCATGCACGTGCGCTTTCCTCCCGAGCTGCAACAGTAGTGTCACGCTTCCTGTCGCGTGGATCAAGGGATCTGTGGCTTTCCCTCGAGGCTGTCCCTCGAGGCTTTCCCACGAGGCTTTCCCACAGGGCTGTGCCACGTGCCACCTTGGTGTGAGTCGATCCTCGGCGTGAAAGACGAGCCGCTGAAGGGAAAAGAGGTTCCTCTGGAATGGACTGAGACATCTGGGGGACTCTTGGAATGGTGGCACGACCCTGGAGTTCCTCTCGCCGTTCCTGTTGAGAGGGCCTCCTCTTGAGATGCGACGGGAACGCCGGGAACTCTTTCCCGACGAAGCAGGGAAAGGATCCCTCATCTCGAGCTACGAGGCGGAAACGGGGCTCCTCTGGATGTGGGCGGGACCCTCGTGATTCCTCTCGAGTGGAGACGGCTAGGTCGGGGAACTTCTTGATTTGCACCAAGGGTGTGAAGGACCCTTTCGAAGTTCCAGAGGTGAGGTGTGATCAGCCTCGAGACGCCTCAGCGGAAATGGGCCTCATCTCGCCTGGAGGGGAGAACCTCCTGGATTTTCTCGAGTTGCGGCAGGTCTTCTCGAGTTACGACGGGGACCTCAGGGACCCGCTCTGGTGGCCTCAGGAAAGGCCAGTCCCCATGCGAGTTGCTAGGGGACCTCTCGGGATTCCTCTCCCGTCCATGCCGGGGCCTCAGTCCTTGTGTGGAGTCGGGGCCGGAACCTGAGGATTCCTCTCCAGTGTTGCCATGGATCTTGGGGTGCTTCTGAGTCTCCCCAGGGGAGTCAGGCCTCGTCTCGAGTGGCGGCATGCACGTGCGCTTTCCTCCCGAGCTGCAGCAGTAGTGTCACGCTTCCTGTCACGTGGATCAAGGGATCTGTGGCTTTCCCTCGAGGCTGTCCCTCGAGGCTTTCCCACGAGGCTTTCCCACAGGGCTGTGCCACGTGCCACCTTGGTGTGAGTCGATCCTCGGCGTGAAAGACGAGCCGCTGAAGGGAAAAGAGGTTCCTCTGGAATGGACTGAGACATCTGGGGGACTCTTGGAATGGTGGCACGACCCTGGAGTTCCTCTCGCCGTTCCTGTTGAGAGGGCCTCCTCTTGAGATGCGACGGGAACGCCGGGAACTCTTTCCCGACGAAGCAGGGAAAGGATCCCTCATCTCGAGCTACGAGGCGGAAACGGGGCTCCTCTGGATGTGGGCGGGACCCTCGTGATTGCTCTCGAGTGGAGACGGGTATGTCGGGGAACTTGTTGATTTGCACCAAGGGTGTGAAGGACCCTTTTGAAGTTCCAGAGGTGAGGTGTGATCAGCCTCGAGACGCCTCAGCGGAAATGGGCCTCATCTCGCCTGGAGGGGAGAACCTCCTGGATTTTCTCGAGTTGCGGCAGGTCTTCTCGAGTTACGACGGGGACCTCAGGGACCCGCTCTGGTGGCCTCAGGAAAGGCCAGTCCCCATGCGAGTTGCTAGGGGACCTCTCGGGATTCCTCTCCCGTCCATGCCGGGGCCTCAGTCCTTGTGTGGAGTCGGGGCCGGAACCTGAGGATTCCTCTCCAGTGTTGCCATGGATCTTGGGGTGCTTCTGAGTCTCCCCAGGGGAGTCAGGCCTCGTCTCGAGTGGGGGCATGCACGTGCGCTTTCCTCCCGAGCTGCAGCAGTAGTGTCACGCTTCCTGTCACGTGGATCAAGGGATCTGTGGCTTTCCCTCGAGGCTGTCCCTCGAGGCTTTCCCACGAGGCTTTCCCACAGGGCTGTGCCACGTGCCACCTTGGTGTGAGTCGATCCTCGGCGTGAAAGACGAGCCGCTGAAGGGAAAAGAGGTTCCTCTGGAATGGACTGGGACATCTTGGGGACTCTTGGAATGGTGGCACGACCCTGGAGTTCCTCTCGCCGTTCCTGTTGAGAGGGCCTCCTCTAGAGATGCGACGGGAACGCCGGGAACTCTTTCCCGACGAAGCAGGGAAAGGATCCCTCATCTCGAGCTACGAGGCGGAAACGGGGCTCCTCTGGATGTGGGCGGGACCCTCGTGATTCCTCTCGAGTGGAGACGGCTATGTCGGGGAACTTCTTGATTTGCACCAAGGGTGTGAAGGACCCTTTCGAAGTTCCAGAGGGGAGGTGTGATCAGCCTCGAGACGCCTCAGCGGAAATGGGCCTCATCTCGCCTGGAGGGGAGAACCTCCTGGATTTTCTCGAGTTGCGGCAGGTCTTCTCGAGTTACGACGGGGACCTCAGGGACCCGCTCTGGTGGCCTCAGGAAAGGCCAGTCCCCATGCGAGTTGCTAGGGGACCTCTCGGGATTCCTCTCCCGTCCATGCCGGGGCCTCAGTCCTTGTGTGGAGTCGGGGCCGGAACCTGAGTATTCCTCTCCAGTGTTGCCATGGATCTTGGGGTGCTTCTGAGTCTCCCCAGGGGAGTCAGGCCTCGTCTCGAGTGGGGGCATGCACGTGCGCTTTCCTCCCGAGCTGCAGCAGTAGTGTCACGCTTCCTGTCACGTGGATCAAGGGATCTGTGGCTTTCCCTCGAGGCTGTCCCTCGAGGCTTTCCCACGAGGCTTTCCCACAGGGCTGTGCCACGTGCCACCTTGGTGTGAGTCGATCCTCGGCGTGAAAGACGAGCCGGTGAAGGGAAAAGAGGTTCCTCTGGAATGGACTGAGACATCTGGGGGACTCTTGGAATGGTGGCACGACCCTGGAGTTCCTCTCGCCGTTCCTGTTGAGAGGGCCTCCTCTTGAGATGCGACGGGAACGCCGGGAACTCTTTCCCGACGAAGCAGGGAAAGGATCCCTCATCTCGAGCTACGAGGCGGAAACGGGGCTCCTCTGGATGTGGGCGGGACCCTCGTGATTCCTCTCGAGTGGAGACGGCTATGTCGGGGAACTTCTTGATTTGCACCAAGGGTGTGAAGGACCCTTTCGAAGTTCCAGAGGGGAGGTGTGATCAGCCTCGAGACGCCTCAGCGGAAACGGGCCTCATCTCGCCTGGAGGGGAGAACCTCCTGGATTTTCTCGAGTTGCGGCAGGTCTTCTCGAGTTACGACGGGGACCTCAGGGACCCGCTCTGGTGGCCTCAGGAAAGGCCAGTCCCCATGCGAGTTGCTAGGGGACCTCTCGGGATTCCTCTCCCGTCCATGCCGGGGCCTCAGTCCTTGTGTGGAGTCGGGGCCGGAACCTGAGTATTCCTCTCCAGTGTTGCCATGGATCTTGGGGTGCTTCTGAGTCTCCCCAGGGGAGTCAGGCCTCGTCTCGAGTGGGGGCATGCACGTGCGCTTTCCTCCCGAGCTGCAGCAGTAGTGTCACGCTTCCTGTCGCGTGGATCAAGGGATCTGTGGCTTTCCCTCGAGGCTGTCCCTCGAGGCTTTCCCACGAGGCTTTCCCACAGGGCTGTGCCACGTGCCACCTTGGTGTGAGTCGATCCTCGGCGTGAAAGACGAGCCGCTGAAGGGAAAAGAGGTTCCTCTGGAATGGACTGAGACATCTGGGGGACTCTTGGAATGGTGGCACGACCCGGGAGTTCCTCTCGCCGTTCCTGTTGAGAGGGCCTCCTCTTGAGATGCGACGGGAACGCCGGGAACTCTTTCCCGACGAAGCAGGGAAAGGATCCCTCATCTCGAGCTACGAGGCGGAAACGGGGCTCCTCTGGATGTGGGCGGGACCCTCGTGATTCCTCTCGAGTGGAGACGGCTAGGTCGGGGAACTTCTTGATTTGCACCAAGGGTGTGAAGGAGCCTTTCGAAGTTCCAGAGGTGAGGTGTGATCAGCCTCGAGACGCCTCAGCGGAAATGGGCCTCATCTCGCCTGGAGGGGAGAACCTCCTGGATTTTCTCGAGTTGCGGCAGGTCTTCTCGAGTTACGACGGGGACCTCAGGGACCCGCTCTGGTGGCCTCAGGAAAGGCCAGTCCCCATGCGAGTTGCTAGGGGACCTCTCGGGATTCCTCTCCCGTCCATGCCGGGGCCTCAGTCCTTGTGTGGAGTCGGGGCCGGAACCTGAGGATTCCTCTCCAGTGTTGCCATGGATCTTGGGGTGCTTCTGAGTCTCCCCAGGGGAGTCAGGCCTCGTCTCGAGTGGGGGCATGCACGTGTGCTTTCCTCCCGAGCTGCAGCAGTAGTGTCACGCTTCCTGTCACGTGGATCAAGGGATCTGTGGCTTTCCCTCGAGGCTGTCCCTCGAGGCTTTCCCACGAGGCTTTCCCACAGGGCTGTGCCACGGGCCACCTTGGTGTGAGTCGATCCTCGGCGTGAAAGACGAGCCGCTGAAGGGAAAAGAGGTTCCTCTGGAATGGACTGAGACATCTGGGGGACTCTTGGAATGGTGGCACGACCCTGGAGTTCCTCTCGCCGTTCCTGTTGAGAGGGCCTCCTCTTGAGATGCGACGGGAACGCCGGGAACTCTTTCCCGACGAAGCAGGGAAAGGATCCCTCATCTCGAGCTACGAGGCGGAAACGGGGCTCCTCTGGATGTGGGCGGGACCCTCGTGATTGCTCTCGAGTGGAGACGGGTATGTCGGGGAACTTGTTGATTTGCACCAAGGGTGTGAAGGACCCTTTTGAAGTTCCAGAGGTGAGGTGTGATCAGCTTCGAGACGCCTCAGCGGAAATGGGCCTCATCTCGCCTGGAGGGGAGAACCTCCTGGATTTTCTCGAGTTGCGGCAGGTCTTCTCGAGTTACGACGGGGACCTCAGGGACCCGCTCTGGTGGCCTCAGGAAAGGCCAGTCCCCATGCGAGTTGCTAGGGGACCTCTCGGGATTCCTCTCCCGTCCATGCCGGGGCCTCAGTCCTTGTGTGGAGTCGGGGCCGGAACCTGAGGATTCCTCTCCAGTATTGCCATGGATCTTGGGGTGCTTCTGAGTCTCCCCAGGGGAGTCAGGCCTCGTCTCGAGTGGGGGCATGCACGTGCGCTTTCCTCCCGAGCTGCAGCAGTAGTGTCACGCTTCCTGTCACGTGGATCAAGGGATCTGTTGCTTTCCCACGAGGCTTTCCCACAGGGTTGTGCCACGTGTCACCTTAGTGTGAGTCGATCCTCGGCGTGAAAGACGAGCCGGTGAAGGGAAAAGAGGTTCCTCTGGAATGGACTGAGACATCTGGGGGACTCTTGGAATGGTGGCACGACCTTGGAGTTCCTCTCGCCGTTCCTGTTGAGAGGGCCTCCTCTTGAGATGTGACGGGAACGCCGGGAACTCTTTCCCGACGAAGCAGGGAAAGGATCCCTCACCTCGAGCTACGAGGCGGAAACGGGGCTCCTCTGGATGTGGGCGGGACCCTCGTGATTCCTCTCGAGTGGAGACGGGTATGTCGGGGAACTTCTTGATTTGCACCAAGGGTGTGAAGGACCCTTTCGAAGTTCCAGAGGGGAGGTGTGATCAGCCTCGAGACGCCTCAGCGGAAATGGGCCTCATCTCGCCTGGAGGGGAGAACCTCCTGGATTTTCTCGAGTTGCGGCAGGTCTTCTCGAGTTACGACGGGGACCTCAGGGAACCGCTCTGGTGGCCTCAGGAAAGGCCAGTCCCCATGCGAGTTGCTAGGGGACCTCTCGGGATTCCTCTCCCGTCCATGCCGGGGCCTCAGTCCTTGTGTGGAGTCGGGGCCGGAACCTGAGGATTCCTCTCCAGTGTTGCCATGGATCTTGGGGTGCTTCTGAGTCTCCCCAGGGGAGTCAGGCCTCGTCTCGAGTGGGGGCATGCACGTGCGCTTTCCTCCCGAGCTGCAGCAGTAGTGTCACGCTTCCTGTCACGTGGATCAAGGGATCTGTGGCTTTCCCTCGAGGCTGTCCCTCGAGGCTTTCCCACGAGGCTTTCCCACAGGGCTGTGCCACGTGCCACCTTGGTGTGAGTCGATCCTCGGCGTGAAAGACGAGCCGCTGAAGGGAAAAGAGGTTCCTCTGGAATGGACTGAGACATCTGGGGGACTCTTGGAATGGTGGCACGACCCTGGAGTTCCTCTCGCCGTTCCTGTTGAGAGGGCCTCCTCTTGAGATGCGACGGGAACGCCGGGAACTCTTTCCCGACGAAGCAGGGAAAGGATCCCTCATCTCGAGCTACGAGGCGGAAACGGGGCTCCTCTGGATGTGGGCGGGACCCTCGTGATTCCTCTCGAGTGGAGACGGCTAGGTCGGGGAACTTCTTGATTTGCACCAAGGGTGTGAAGGACCCTTTCGAAGTTCCAGAGGTGAGGTGTGATCAGCCTCGAGACGCCTCAGCGGAAATGGGCCTCATCTCGCCTGGAGGGGAGAACCTCCTGGATTTTCTCGAGTTGCGGCAGGTCTTCTCGAGTTACGACGGGGACCTCAGGGACCCGCTCTGGTGGCCTCAGGAAAGGCCAGTCCCCATGCGAGTTGCTAGGGGACCTCTCGGGATTCCTCTCCCGTCCATGCCGGGGCCTCAGTCCTTGTGTGGAGTCGGGGCCGGAACCTGAGGATTCCTCTCCAGTGTTGCCATGGATCTTGGGGTGCTTCTGAGTCTCCCCAGGGGAGTCAGGCCTCGTCTCGAGTGGCGGCATGCACGTGCGCTTTCCTCCCGAGCTGCAGCAGTAGTGTCACGCTTCCTGTCACGTGGATCAAGGGATCTGTGGCTTTCCGTCGAGGATGTCCCTCGAGGCTTTCCCACGAGGCTTTCCCACAGGGCTGTGCCACGTGCCACCTTGGTGTGAGTCGATCCTCGGCGTGAAAGACGAGCCGCTGAAGGGAAAAGAGGTTCCTCTGGAATGGACTGAGACATCTGGGGGACTCTTGGAATGGTGGCACGACCCTGGAGTTCCTCTCGCCGTTCCTGTTGAGAGGGCCTCCTCTTGAGATGCGACGGGAACGCCGGGAACTCTTTCCCGACGAAGCAGGGAAAGGATCCCTCATCTCGAGCTACGAGGCGGAAACGGGGCTCCTCTGGATGTGGGCGGGACCCTCGTGATTCCTCTCGAGTGGAGACGGTTAGGTCGGGGAACTTCTTGATTTGCACCAAGGGTGTGAAGGACCCTTTCGAAGTTCCAGAGGTGAGGTGTGATCAGCCTCGAGAAGCCTCAGCGGAAATGGGCCTCATCTCGCCTGGAGGGGAGAACCTCCTGGATTTTCTCGAGTTGCGGCAGGTCTTCTCGAGTTACGACGGGGACCTCAGGGACCCGCTCTGGTGGCCTCAGGAAAGGCCAGTCCCCATGCGAGTTGCTAGGGGACCTCTCGGGATTCCTCTCCCGTCCATGCCGGGGCCTCAGTCCTTGTGTGGAGTCGGGGCCGGAACCTGAGGATTCCTCTCCAGTGTTGCCATGGATCTTGGGGTGCTTCTGAGTCTCCCCAGGGGAGTCAGGCCTCGTCTCGAGTGGGGGCATGCACGTGCGCTTTCCTCCCGAGCTGCAGCAGTAGTGTCACGCTTCCTGTCACGTGGATCAAGGGATCTGTGGCTTTCCCTCGAGGCTGTCCCTCGAGGCTTTCCCACGAGGCTTTCCCACAGGGCTGTGCCACGTGCCACCTTGGTGTGAGTCGATCCTCGGCGTGAAAGACGAGCCGCTGAAGGGAAAAGAGGTTCCTCTGGAATGGACTGAGACATCTGGGGGACTCTTGGAATGGTGGCACGACCCTGGAGTTCCTCTCGCCGTTCCTGTTGAGAGGGCCTCCTCTTGAGATGCGACGGGAACGCCGGGAACTCTTTCCCGACGAAGCAGGGAAAGGATCCCTCATCTCGAGCTACGAGGCGGAAACGGGGCTCCTCTGGATGTGGGCGGGACCATCGTGATTGCTCTCGAGTGGAGACGGGTATGTCGGGGAACTTGTTGATTTGCACCAAGGGTGTGAAGGACCCTTTTGAAGTTCCAGAGGTGAGGTGTGATCAGCCTCGAGACGCCTCAGCGGAAATGGGCCTCATCTCGCCTGGAGGGGAGAACCTCCTGGATTTTCTCGAGTTGCGGCAGGTCTTCTCGAGTTACGACGGGGATCTCAGGGACCCGCTCTGGTGGCCTCAGGAAAGGCCAGTCCCCATGCGAGTTGCTAGGGGACCTCTCGGGATTCCTCTCCCGTCCATGCCGGGGCCTCAGTCCTTGTGTGGAGTCGGGGCCGGAACCTGAGGATTCCTCTCCAGTGTTGCCATGGATCTTGGGGTGCTTCTGAGTCTCTCCAGGGGAGTCAGGCCTCGTCTCGAGTGGGGGCATGCACGTGCGCTTTCCTCCCGAGCTGCAGCAGTAGTGTCACGCTTCCTGTCACGTGGATCAAGGGATCTGTGGCTTTCCCACGAGGCTTTCCCACAGGGTTGTGCCACGTGTCACCTTAGTGTGAGTCGATCCTCGGCGTGAAAGACGAGCCGGTGAAGGGAAAAGAGGTTCCTCTGGAATGGACTGAGACATCTGGGGGACTCTTGGAATGGTGGCACGACCTTGGAGTTCCTCTCGCCGTTCCTGTTGAGAGGGCCTCCTCTTGAGATGCGACGGGAACGCCGGGAACTCTTTCCCGACGAAGCAGGGAAAGGATCCCTCACCTCGAGCTACGAGGCGGAAACGGGGCTCCTCTGGATGTGGGCGGGACCCTCGTGATTCCTCTCGAGTGGAGACGGGTATGTCGGGGAACTTCTTGATTTGCACCAAGGGTGTGAAGGACCCTTTCGAAGTTCCAGAGGTGAGGTGTGATCAGCCTCGAGACGCCTCAGCGGAAATGGGCCTCATCTCGCCTGGAGGGGAGAACCTCCTGGATTTTCTCGAGTTGCGGCAGGTCTTCTCGAGTTACGACGGGGACCTCAGGGACCCGCTCTGGTGGCCTCAGGAAAGGCCAGTCCCCATGCGAGTTGCTAGGGGACCTCTCGGGATTCCTCTCCCGTCCATGCCGGGGCCTCAGTCCTTGTGTGGAGTCGGGGCCGGAACCTGAGGATTCCTCTCCAGTGTTTCCATGGATCTTGGGGTGCTTCTGAGTCTCCCCAGGGGAGTCAGGCCTCGTCTGGAGTGGGGGCATGCACGTGCGCTTTCCTCCCGAGCTGCAGCAGTAGTGTCACGCTTCCTGTCACGTGGATCAAGGGATCTGTGGCTTTCCCTCGAGGCTGTCCCTCGAGGCTTTCCCACGAGGCTTTCCCACAGGGCTGTGCCACGTGCCACCTTGGTGTGAGTCGATCCTCGGCGTGAAAGACGAGCCGCTGAAGGGAAAAGAGGTTCCTCTGGAATGGACTGAGACATCTGGGGGACTCTTGGAATGGTGGCACGACCCTGGAGTTCCTCTCGCCGTTCCTGTTGAGAGGGCCTCCTCTTGAGATGCGACGGGAACGCCGGGAACTCTTTCCCGACGAAGCAGGGAAAGGATCCCTCATCTCGAGCTACAAGGCGGAAACGGGGCTCCTCTGGATGTGGGCGGGACCCTCGTGATTCTTCTCGAGTGGAGACGGGTATGTCGGGGAACTTCTTGATTTGCACCAAGGGTGTGAAGGACCCTTTCGAAGTTCCAGAGGGGAGGTGTGATCAGCCTCTAGACGCCTCAGCGGAAATGGGCCTCATCTCGCCTGGAGGGGAGAACCTCCTGGATTTTCTCGAGTTGCGGCAGGTCTTCTCGAGTTACGACGGGGACCTCAGGGACCCGCTCTGGTGGCCTCAGGAAAGGCCAGTCCCCATGCGAGTTGCTAGGGGACCTCTCGGGATTCCTCTCCCATCCATGCCGGGGCCTCAGTACTTGTGTGGAGCCGGGGCCGGAACCTGAGGATTCCTCTCCAGTGTTGCCATGGATCTTGGGGTGCTTCTGAGTCTCCCCAGGGGAGTCAGGCCTCGTCTCGAGTGGGGGCATGCACGTGCGCTTTCCTCCCGAGCTGCAGCAGTAGTGTCACGCTTCCTGTCACGTGGATCAAGGGATCTGTGGCTTTCCCTCGAGGCTGTCCCTCGAGGCTTTCCCACGAGGCTTTCCCACAGGGCTGTGCCACGTGCCACCTTGGTGTGAGTCGATCCTCGGCGTGAAAGACGAGCCGCTGAAGGGAAAAGAGGTTCCTCTGGAATGGACTGAGACATCTGGGGGACTCTTGGAATGGTGGCACGACCTTGGAGTTCCTCTCGCCGTTCCTGTTGAGAGGGCCACCTCTTGAGATGCGACGGGAACGCCGGGAACTCTTTCCCGACGAAGCAGGGAAAGGATCCCTCATCTCGAGCTACGAGGCTGAAACGGGGCTCCTCTGGATGTGGGCGGGACCCTCGTGATTCCTCTCGAGTGGAGACGGCTAGGTCGGGGAACTTCTTGATTTGCACCAAGGGTGTGAAGGACCCTTTTGAAGTTCCAGAGGTGAGGTGTGATCAGCCTCGAGACGCCTCAGCGGAAATGGGCCTCATCTCGCCTGGAGGGGAGAACCTCCTGGATTTTCTCGAGTTGCGGCAGGTCTTCTCGAGTTACGACGGGGACCTCAGGGACCCGCTCTGGTGGCCTCAGGAAAGGCCAGTCCCCATGCGAGTTGCTAGGGGACCTCTCGGGATTCCTCTCCCGTCCATGCCGGGGCCTCAGTCCTTGTGTGGAGTCGGGGCCGGAACCTGAGGATTCCTCTCCAGTGTTGCCATGGATCTTGGGGTGCTTCTGAGTCTCCCCAGGGGAGTCAGGCCTCGTCTCGAGTGGGGGCATGCACGTGCGCTTTCCTCCCGAGCTGCAGCAGTAGTGTCACGCTTCCTGTCACGTGGATCAAGGGATCTGTGGCTTTCCCTCGAGGCTGTCCCTCGAGGCTTTCCCACGAGTCTTTCCCACAGGGCTGTGCCACATGCCACCTTGGTGTGAGTCGATCCTCGGCGTGAAAGACGAGCCGGTGAAGGGAAAAGGGGTTCCTCTGGAATGGACTGAGACATTTGGGGGACTCTTGGAATGGTGGCACGACCCTGGAGTTCCTCTCGCCGTTCCTGTTGAGAGGGCCTCCTCTTGAGATGCGACGGGAACGCCGGGAACTCTTTCCCGACGAAGCAGGGAAAGGATCCCTCATCTCGAGCTACGAGGCGGAAACGGGGCTCCTCTGGATGTGGGCGGGACCCTCGTGATTCCTCTCGAGTGGAGACGGGTATGTCGGGGAACTTCTTGATTTGCACCAAGGGTGTGAAGGACCCTTTCGAAGTTCCAGAGGTGAGGTGTGATCAGCCTCGTTATGCCTCATTGGAAATGGGCCTCATCTCGCCTGGAGGGGAGAACCTCCTGGATTTTCTCGAGTTGCGGCAGGTCTTCTCGAGTTACGACGGGGACCTCAGGGACCCGCTCTGGTGGCCTCAGGAAAGGCCAGTCCCCATGCGAGTTGCTAGGGGACCTCTCGGGATTCCTCTCCCGTCCATGCCGGGGCCTCAGTCCTTGTGTGGAGTCGGGGCCGGAACCTGAGGATTCCTCTCCAGTGTTGCCATGGATCTTGGGGTGCTTCTGAGTCTCCCCAGGGGAGTCAGGCCTCGTCTCGAGTGGGGGCATGCACGTGCGCTTTCCTCCCGAGCTGCAGCAGTAGTGTCACGCTTCCTGTCACGTGGATCAAGGGATCTGTGGCTTTCCCTCGAGGCTGTCCCTCGAGGCTTTCCCACGAGGCTTTCCCACAGGGCTGTGCCACGTGCCACCTTGGTGTGAGTCGATCCTCGGCGTGAAAGACGAGCCGGTGAAGGGAAAAGAGGTTCCTCTGGAATGGACTGAGATATCTGGGGGACTCTTGGAATGGTGGCACGACCCTGGAGTTCCTCTCGCCGTTCCTGTTGAGAGGGCCTCCTCTTGAGATGCGACGGGAACGCCGGGAACTCTTTCCCGACGAAGCAGGGAAAGGATCCCTCATCTCGAGCTACGAGGCGGAAACGGGGCTCCTCTGGATGTGGGCGGGACCCTCGTGATTCCTCTCGAGTGGAGACGGGTATGTCGGGGAACTTCTTGATTTGCACCAAGGGTGTGAAGGACCCTTTCGAAGTTCCAGAGGGGAGGTGTGATCAGCCTCGAGACGCCTCAGCGGAAATGGGCCTCATCTCGCCTGGAGGGGAGAACCTCCTGGATTTTCTCGAGTTGCGGCAGGTCTTCTCGAGTTACGACGGGGACCTCAGGGACCCACTATGGTGGCCTCAGGAAAGGCCAGTCCCCATGCGAGTTGCTAGGGGACCTCTCGGGATTCCTCTCCCGTCCATGCCGGGGCCTCAGTCCTTGTGTGGAGTCGGGGCCGGAACCTGAGGATTCCTCTCCAGTGTTGCCATGGATCTTGGGGTGCTTCTGAGTCTCCCCAGGGGAGTCAGGCCTCGTCTCGATTGGGGGCATGCACGTGCGCTTTCCTCCCGAGCTGCAGCAGTAGTGTCACGCTTCCTGTCACGTGGATCAAGGGATCTGTGGCTTTCCCTCGAGGCTGTCCCTCGAGGCTTTCCCACGAGGCTTTCCCACAGGGCTGTGCCACGTGCCACCTTGGTGTGAGTCGATCCTCGGCGTGAAAGACGAGCCGGTGAAGGGAAAAGAGGTTCCTCTGGAATGGACTGAGACATCTGGGGGACTCTTGGAATGGTGGCACGACCCTGGAGTTCCTCTCGCCGTTCCTGTTGAGAGGGCCTCCTCTTGAGATGCGACGGGAACGCCGGGAACTCTTTCCCGACGAAGCAGGGAAAGGATCCCTCATCTCGAGCTACGAGGCGGAAACGGGGCTCCTCTGGAAGTGGGCGGGACCCTCGTGATTCCTCTCGAGTGGAGACGGCTATGTCGGGGAACTTCTTGATTTGCACCAAGGGTGTGAAGGACCCTTTCGAAGTTCCAGAGGTGAGGCGTGATCAGCCTCGAGAAGCCTCAGCGGAAATGGGCCTCATCTCACCTGGAGGGGAGAACCTCCTGGATTTTCTCGAGTTGCGGCAGGTCTTCTCGAGTTACGACGGGGACCTCAGGGACCCGCTCTGGTTGCCTCAGGAAAGGCCAGTCCCCATGCGAGTTGCTAGGGGACCTCTCAGGATTCCTCTCCCGTCCATGCCGGGGCCTCAGTCCTTGTGTGGAGTCGGGGCCGGAACCTGAGGATTCCTCTCCAGTGTTGCCATGGATCTTGGGGTGCTTCTGAGTCTCCCCAGGGGAGTCAGGCCTCGCCTCGAGTGGGGGCATGCACGTGCGCTTTCCTCCCGAGCTGCAGCAGTAGTGTCACGCTTCCTGTCACGTGGATCAAGGGATCTGTGGCTTTCCCTCGAGGCTGTCCCTCGAGGCTTTCCCACGAGGCTTTCCCACAGGGCTGTGCCACGTGCCACATTGGTGTGAGTCGATCCTCGGCGTGAAAGACGAGCCGGTGAAGGGAAAAGAGGTTCCTCTGGAATGGACTGAGACATCTGGGGGACTCTTGGAATGGTGGCACGACCCTGGAGTTCCTCTCGCCGTTCCTGTTGAGAGGGCCTCCTCTTGAGATGCGACGGGAACGCCGGGAACTCTTTCCCGACGAAGCAGGGAAAGGATCCCTCATCTCGAGCTACGAGGCGGAAACGGGGCTCCTCTGGATGTGGGCGGGACCCTCGTGATTCCTCTCGAGTGGAGACGGGTATGTCGGGGAACTTCTTGATTTGCACCAAGGGTGTGAAGGACCCTTTCGAAGTTCCAGAGGGGAGGTGTGATCAGCCTCGAGACGCCTCAGCGGAAATGGGCCTCATCTCGCCTGGAGGGGAGAACCTCCTGGATTTTCTGGAGTTGCGGCAGGTCTTCTCGAGTTACGACGGGACCTCAGGGACCCACTCTGGTGGCCTCAGGAAAGGCCAGTCCCCATGCGAGTTGCTAGGGGACCTCTCGGGATTCCTCTCCCGTCCATGCCGGGGCCTCAGTCCTTGTGTGGAGTCGGGGCCGGAACCTGAGGATTCCTCTCCAGTGTTGCCATGGATCTTGGGGTGCTTCTGAGTCTCCCCAGGGGAGTCAGGCCTCGTCTCGAGTGGGGGCATGCACGTGCACTTTCCTCCCGAGCTGCAGCAGTAGTGTCACGCTTCCTGTCACGTGGATCAAGGGATCTGTGGCTTTCCCTCGAGGCTGTCCCTCGAGGCTTTCCCACGAGGCTTTCCCACAGGGCTGTGCCACGTGCCACCTTGGTGTGAGTCGATCCTCGGCGTGAAAGACGAGCCGGTGAAGGGAAAAGAGGTTCCTCTGGAATGGACTGAGACATCTGGGGGACTCTTGGAATGGTGGCACGACCCTGGAGTTCCTCTCGCCGTTCCTGTTGAGAGGGCCTCCTCTTGAGATGCGACGGGAACGCCGGGAACTCTTTCCCGACGAAGCAGGGAAAGGATCCCTCATCTCGAGCTACGAGGCGGAAACGGGGCTCCTCTGGATGTGGGCGGGACCCTCGTGATTCCTCTCGAGTGGAGACGGCTAAGTCGGGGAACTTCTTGACTTGCACCAAGGGTGTGAAGGACCCTTTCGAAGTTCCAGAGGTGAGGTGTGATCAGCCTCGAGAAGCCTCAGCGGAAATGGGCCTCATCTCGCCTGGAGGGGAGAACCTCCTGGATTTTCTCGAGTTGCGGCAGGTCTTCTCGAGTTACGACGGGGACCTCAGGGACCCGCTCTGGTGGCCTCAGGAAAGGCCAGTCCCCATGCGAGTTGCTAGGGGACCTCTCGGGATTCCTCTCCCGTCCATGCCGGGGCCTCAGTCCTTGTGTGGAGTCGGGGCCGGAACCTGAGGATTCCTCTCCAGTGTTGCCATGGATCTTGGGGTGCTTCTGAGTCTCCCCAGGGGAGTCAGGCCTCATCTCGAGTGGGGGCATGCACGTGCGCTTTCCTCCCGAGCTGCAGCAGTAGTGTCACGCTTCCTGTCGCGTGGATCAAGGGATCGGTGGCTTTCCCTCGAGGCTGTCCCTCGAGGCTTTCCCACGAGGCTTTCCCACAGGGCTGTGCCACGTGCCACCTTGGTGTGAGTCGATCCTCGGCGTGAAAGACGAGCCGCTGAAGGGAAAAGAGGTTCCTCTGGAATGGACTGAGACATCTGGGGGACTCTTGGAATGGTGCCACGACCCTGGAGTTCCTCTCGCCGTTCCTGTTGAGAGGGCCTCCTCTTGAGATGCGACGGGAACGCCGGGAACTCTTTCCCGACGAAGCAGGGAAAGGATCCCTCATCTCGAGCTACGAGGCGGAAACGGGGCTCCTCTGGATGTGGGCGGGACCCTCGTGATTCCTCTCGAGTGGAGACGGCTAGGTCGGGGAACTTCTTGATTTGCACCAAGGGTGTGAAGGACCCTTTCGAAGTTCCAGAGGTGAGGTGTGATCAGCCTCGAGAAGCCTCAGCGGAAATGGGCCTCATCTCGCCTGGAGGGGAGAACCTCCTGGATTTTCTCGAGTTGCGGCAGGTCTTCTCGAGTTACGACGGGGACCTCAGGGACCCGCTCTGGTGGCCTCAGGAAAGGCCAGTCCCCATGCGTGTTGCTAGGGGACCTCTCGGGATTCCTCTCCCGTCCATGCCGGGGCCTCAGTCCTTGTGTGGAGTCGGGGCCGGAACCTGAGGATTCCTCTCCAGTGTTGCCATGGATCTTGGGGTGCTTCTGAGTCTCCCCAGGGGAGTCAGGCCTCGTCTCGAGTGGGGGCATGCACGTGCGCTTTCCTCCCGAGCTGCAGCAGTAGTGTCACGCTTCCTGTCGCGTGGATCAAGGGATCTGTGGCTTTCCCTCGAGGCTGTCCCTCGAGGCTTTCCCACGAGGCTTTCCCACAGGGCTGTGCCACGTGCCACCTTGGTGTGAGTCGATCCTCGGCGTGAAAGACGAGCCGCTGAAGGGAAAAGAGGTTCCTCTGGAATGGACTGGGACATCTGGGGGACTCTTGGAATGGTGGCACGACCCTGGAGTTCCTCTCGCCGTTCCTGTTGATAGGGCCTCCTCTTGAGATGCGACGGGAACGCCGGGAACTCTTTCCCGACGAAGCAGGGAAAGGATCCCTCATCTCGAGCTACGAGGCGGAAACGGGGCTCCTCTGGATGTGGGCGGGACCCTCGTGATTCCTCTCGAGTGGAGACGGCTATGTCGGGGAACTTCTTGATTTGCACCAAGGGTGTGAAGGACCCTTTCGAAGTTCCAGAGGGGAGGTGTGATCAGCCTCGAGACGCCTCAGCGGAAATGGGCCTCATCTCGCCTGGAGGGGAGAACCTCCTGGATTTTCTCGAGTTGCGGCAGGTCTTCTCGAGTTACGACGGGGACCTCAGGGACCCGCTCTGGTGGCCTCAGGAAAGGCCAGTCCCCATGCGAGTTGCTAGGGGACCTCTCGGGATTCCTCTCCCGTCCATGGCGGGGCCTCAGTCCTTGTGTGGAGTCGGGGCCGGAACCTGAGGATTCCTCTCCAGTGTTGCCATGGATCTTGGGGTGCTTCTGAGTCTCCCCAGGGGAGTCAGGCCTCGTCTCGAGTGGGGGCATGCACGTGCGCTTTCCTCCCGAGCTGCAGCAGTAGTGTCACGCTTCCTGTCGCGTGGATCAAGGGATCTGTGGCTTTCCCTCGAGGCTGTCCCTCGAAGCTTTCCCACGAGGCTTTCCCACAGGGCTGTGCCACGTGCCACCTTGGTGTGAGTCGATCCTCGGCGTGAAAGACGAGCCGCTGAAGGGAAAAGAGGTTCCTCTGGAATGGACTGGGACATCTGGGGGACTCTTGGAATGGTGGCACGACCCTGGAGTTCCTCTCGCCGTTCCTGTTGAGAGGGCCTCCTCTTGAGATGCGACGGGAACGCCGGGAACTCTTTCCCGACGAAGCAGGGAAAGGATCCCTCATCTCGAGCTACGAGGCGGAAACGGGGCTCCTCTGGATGTGGGCGGGACCCTCGTGATTCCTCTCGAGTGGAGACGGCTATGTCGGGGAACTTCTTGATTTGCACCAAGGGTGTGAAGGACCCTTTCGAAGTTCCAGAGGGGAGGTGTGATCAGCCTCGAGACGCCTCAGCGGAAATGGGCCTCATCTCGCCTGGAGGGGAGAACCTCCTGGATTTTCTCGAGTTGCGGCAGGTCTTCTCGAGTTACGACGGGGACCTCAGGGACCCGCTCTGGTGGCCTCAGGAAAGGCCAGTCCCCATGCGAGTTGCTAGGGGACCTCTCAGGATTCCTCTCCCGTCCATGCCGGGGCCTCAGTCCTTGTGTGGAGTCGGGGCCGGAACCTGAGGATTCCTCTCCAGTGTTGCCATGGATCTTGGGGTGCTTCTGAGTCTCCCCAGGGGAGTCAGGCCTCGTCTCGAGTGGGGGCATGCACGTGCGCTTTCCTCCCGAGCTGCAGCAGTAGTGTCACGCTTCCTGTCACGTGGATCAAGGGATCTGTGGCTTTCCCTCGAGGCTGTCCCTCGAGGCTTTCCCACGAGGCTTTCCCACAGGGCTGTGCCACGTGCCACCTTGGTGTGAGTCGATCCTCGGCGTGAAAGACGAGCCGGTGAAGGGAAAAGAGGTTCCTCTGGAATGGACTGAGACATCTGGGGGACTCTTGGAATGGTGGCACGACCCTGGAGTTCCTCTCGCCGTTCCTGTTGAGAGGGCCTCCTCTTGAGATGCGACGGGAACGCCGGGAACTCTTTCCCGACGAAGCAGGGAAAGGATCCCTCATCTCGAGCTACGAGGCGGAAACGGGGCTCCTCTGGATGTGGGCGGGACCCTCGTGATTCCTCTCGAGTGGAGACGGCTAAGTCGGGGAACTTCTTGACTTGCACCAAGGGTGTGAAGGACCCTTTCGAAGTTCCAGAGGTGAGGTGTGATCAGCCTCGAGAAGCCTCAGCGGAAATGGGCCTCATCTCGCCTGGAGGGGAGAACCTCCTGGATTTTCTCGAGTTGCGGCAGGTCTTCTCGAGTTACGACGGGGACCTCAGGGACCCGCTCTGGTGGCCTCAGGAAAGGCCAGTCCCCATGCGAGTTGCTAGGGGACCTCTCGGGATTCCTCTCCCGTCCATGCCGGGGCCTCAGTCCTTGTGTGGAGTCGGGGCCGGAACCTGAGGATTCCTCTCCAGTGTTGCCATGGATCTTGGGGTGCTTCTGAGTCTCCCCAGGGGAGTCAGGCCTCATCTCGAGTGGGGGCATGCACGTGCGCTTTCCTCCCGAGCTGCAGCAGTAGTGTCACGCTTCCTGTCGCGTGGATCAAGGGATCGGTGGCTTTCCCTCGAGGCTGTCCCTCGAGGCTTTCCCACGAGGCTTTCCCACAGGGCTGTGCCACGTGCCACCTTGGTGTGAGTCGATCCTCGGCGTGAAAGACGAGCCGCTGAAGGGAAAAGAGGTTCCTCTGGAATGGACTGAGACATCTGGGGGACTCTTGGAATGGTGCCACGACCCTGGAGTTCCTCTCGCCGTTCCTGTTGAGAGGGCCTCCTCTTGAGATGCGACGGGAACGCCGGGAACTCTTTCCCGACGAAGCAGGGAAAGGATCCCTCATCTCGAGCTACGAGGCGGAAACGGGGCTCCTCTGGATGTGGGCGGGACCCTCGTGATTCCTCTCGAGTGGAGACGGCTATGTCGGGGAACTTCTTGATTTGCACCAAGGGTGTGAAGGACCCTTTCGAAGTTCCAGAGGGGAGGTGTGATCAGCCTCGAGACGCCTCAGCGGAAACGGGCCTCATCTCGCCTGGAGGGGAGAACCTCCTGGATTTTCTCGAGTTGCGGCAGGTCTTCTCGAGTTACGACGGGGACCTCAGGGACCCGCTCTGGTGGCCTCAGGAAAGGCCAGTCCCCATGCGAGTTGCTAGGGGACCTCTCGGGATTCCTCTCCCGTCCATGGCGGGGCCTCAGTCCTTGTGTGGAGTCGGGGCCGGAACCTGAGGATTCCTCTCCAGTGTTGCCATGGATCTTGGGGTGCTTCTGAGTCTCCCCAGGGGAGTCAGGCCTCGTCTCGAGTGGGGGCATGCACGTGCGCTTTCCTCCCGAGCTGCAGCAGTAGTGTCACGCTTCCTGTCGCGTGGATCAAGGGATCTGTGGCTTTCCCTCGAGGCTGTCCCTCGAGGCTTTCCCACGAGGCTTTCCCACAGGGCTGTGCCACGTGCCACCTTGGTGTGAGTCGATCCTCGGCGTGAAAGACGAGCCGCTGAAGGGAAAAGAGGTTCCTCTGGAATGGACTGGGACATCTGGGGGACTCTTGGAATGGTGGCACGACCCTGGAGTTCCTCTCGCCGTTCCTGTTGAGAGGGCCTCCTCTTGAGATGCGACGGGAACGCCGGGAACTCTTTCCCGACGAAGCAGGGAAAGGATCCCTCATCTCGAGCTACGAGGCGGAAACGGGGCTCCTCTGGATGTGGGCGGGACCCTCGTGATTCCTCTCGAGTGGAGACGGCTATGTCGGGGAACTTCTTGATTTGCACCAAGGGTGTGAAGGACCCTTTCGAAGTTCCAGAGGGGAGGTGTGATCAGCCTCGAGACGCCTCAGCGGAAATGGGCCTCATCTCGCCTGGAGGGGAGAACCTCCTGGATTTTCTCGAGTTGCGGCAGGTCTTCTCGAGTTACGACGGGGACCTCAGGGACCCGCTCTGGTGGCCTCAGGAAAGGCCAGTCCCCATGCGAGTTGCTAGGGGACCTCTCAGGATTCCTCTCCCGTCCATGCCGGGGCCTCAGTCCTTGTGTGGAGTCGGGGCCGGAACCTGAGGATTCCTCTCCAGTGTTGCCATGGATCTTGGGGTGCTTCTGAGTCTCCCCAGGGGAGTCAGGCCTCGTCTCGAGTGGGGGCATGCACGTGCGCTTTCCTCCCGAGCTGCAGCAGTAGTGTCACGCTTCCTGTCACGTGGATCAAGGGATCTGTGGCTTTCCCTCGAGGCTGTCCCTCGAGGCTTTCCCACGAGGCTTTCCCACAGGGCTGTGCCACGTGCCACCTTGGTGTGAGTCGATCCTCGGCGTGAAAGACGAGCCGGTGAAGGGAAAAGAGGTTCCTCTGGAATGGACTGAGACATCTGGGGGACTCTTGGAATGGTGGCACGACCCTGGAGTTCCTCTCGCCGTTCCTGTTGAGAGGGCCTCCTCTTGAGATGCGACGGGAACGCCGGGAACTCTTTCCCGACGAAGCAGGGAAAGGATCCCTCATCTCGAGCTACGAGGCGGAAACGGGGCTCCTCTGGATGTGGGCGGGACCCTCGTGATTCCTCTCGAGTGGAGACGGCTAAGTCGGGGAACTTCTTGACTTGCACCAAGGGTGTGAAGGACCCTTTCGAAGTTCCAGAGGTGAGGTGTGATCAGCCTCGAGAAGCCTCAGCGGAAATGGGCCTCATCTCGCCTGGAGGGGAGAACCTCCTGGATTTTCTCGAGTTGCGGCAGGTCTTCTCGAGTTACGACGGGGACCTCAGGGACCCGCTCTGGTGGCCTCAGGAAAGGCCAGTCCCCATGCGAGTTGCTAGGGGACCTCTCGGGATTCCTCTCCCGTCCATGCCGGGGCCTCAGTCCTTGTGTGGAGTCGGGGCCGGAACCTGAGGATTCCTCTCCAGTGTTGCCATGGATCTTGGGGTGCTTCTGAGTCTCCCCAGGGGAGTCAGGCCTCATCTCGAGTGGGGGCATGCACGTGCGCTTTCCTCCCGAGCTGCAGGAGTAGTGTCACGCTTCCTGTCGCGTGGATCAAGGGATCGGTGGCTTTCCCTCGAGGCTGTCCCTCGAGGCTTTCCCACGAGGCTTTCCCACAGGGCTGTGCCACGTGCCACCTTGGTGTGAGTCGATCCTCGGCGTGAAAGACGAGCCGCTGAAGGGAAAAGAGGTTCCTCTGGAATGGACTGAGACATCTGGGGGACTCTTGGAATGGTGCCACGACCCTGGAGTTCCTCTCGCCGTTCCTGTTGAGAGGGCCTCCTCTTGAGATGCGACGGGAACGCCGGGAACTCTTTCCCGACGAAGCAGGGAAAGGATCCCTCATCTCGAGCTACGAGGCGGAAACGGGGCTCCTCTGGATGTGGGCGGGACCCTC